>NC_068976.1:33675764-33986948 GCF_016808095.1 Vigna angularis
TTAGGTTGGTTTTTATTGGAGACCTTTGAAGCCTCTAGTTTTGAAGGAAATATTGATCTTTGTGGTGAACAACTCAACAAAAGTTGTCCTGGGTATAGGATTCTTTGTAGGATTTCGGGCCTTATTAGGACCGATTCTAATTTGGAAACCTTGGAGACTTGCTTACCTGAAGTTCTTGAACTGAAATGTTTTCATAAATCTGTGTGCCAATTTTAGTTCTTCAAATGTTATTCCCAAATCAATTTTTTTACTGTTAAAATGCTCATTTTTGTTCAATTGCTAGGCTGCAGGCTTTGGCACAGAGCATCAACTACAGACTACCCTGAACAACCCACCTTCATCGTCTTGAGGCCTGAGAAAAAATTCAAGTTAGAAAACCTGCACCCTTCAACTGAGTACTTTTGCAAGGCTTTTCAAAATGGACTTGTGAAGCACATAGATGCTATTCAACAGCAGTTTGATTCTACTTATTCTCCTCTGGCCTTGACGTTGAGGGTATGTATAGAATGGTTATTTTGAAAATAGCTATGATGAATTTTACCTTCAATGGGTTTTTCCTCCTATATACATTTTTTTTCCTTTTCTGTTACTTGGGATTCTATTTTTTATCTCCATTTGCAAAGATATTGTTACACTTTTGTTTTAATTAGTTTTTATGATATATGGTTGAATAATCTGTTTTTATGATATATGGTTTAATTAGTTTTAATTAGTTTTTATGATATATTGGTTCCTTTTCTGTTTTTATGATATTTGAGAAGCTAATTAATTATGAAATTCTATCGTGCAGTGGCTGGTTGTTTCCTTTTTTATATCAATTAATACTATTTATATCAATTAATTTTATTTAATTTTACATTTGTTTTGCAGGTCGCTGGTTGTTGACTTTTTTTTGTTGTGTTCCTATTTCAAATTTCAAGTAAGAGACTCTTAATATTACAAGATGTTGTATAAGTTGCTGGTTTAAATGTATTTTCATAATGTGTTTCATTACAATTTTAATTCTATTATTTTATTTGTAGATTTTTAATGATTCATCTCCCATGGGAGCTGTAGACATGGAAGACCAAATGGGCTTCTTTTATTTTAAGTGTTAGTAGAAATTTGGCTAGAATTCAATAGTGTATATACATTAATGTAATATTTAGATTTAATATATAGTTTTATGTATAAATGGTATTAAATTATTAGATGATTTAATGTTTGAAATGAATTCTATTTTGTTAGTATCATTAAATTTGTTTATTTGAAGCTATATTGATTATAAATTGATTGAATGAGATGTACAGGAATATTATTATAATTTTCTTGGATGTCAAATGTAATAATCAATCAATTTTTTTTTTCAAAAAAAAACATATTATAACGTACAAAAATATATACGTAATAATAGATCATATATTATAACGTACAAAAACTTTTACGTCATTATACCTCTCTGCGCATATTATGACGGACTTCAGAAACTACGATGTAATATGTTCACATATTATAACGTAAATTTCTGCTACGTTATAAAATGCGCAGACTTACTATATCGCCCAGAACTATGTCCCCAGTAACTACGTTATAAAAAGTCATTTTTGTACGTTATAAAATGTCATTTTTCCACTAGTGTAGCCTATTTAATCATAACTGTTTTTAGATTTCTTATTTGCTCTTTAAACATTCTGTTACCAATAAGGAGTATTGGTAAATCTTGAAGAAATTTGTTTTGATGATGCTACAAGAAGTTTTAGTTGAAGAAGATATTAGAATTAGTTAAAAGCAATTTGTAGAAATTAAATGTAGTAGGAAATTCTTGTAAACCTTGTAAACTTGCATTTTTAACTGCAATAATCGATTATGATTAAGAAATAATCGATTATCACAAGTCTTACTTGAATAATCGATTATCACTTCATATAATCGATTATCACATTTTTGAAAACCTGTAACGGACTTGAATAATCGATTATCACTTACAATAATCGATTATTCATGGCAGTTGGGAGCTGATCTTTGGCACTCAGTGTACTTGGCTATATATTTTGTTTTGGAGAAATTAGAATACAACGTTGTTGAACAGAAGCTCTAGCAGAATACTGTTTGTCAGAGGAAGTTCTCAGAAGCTATAGTTCAAGTTCCCTTGCTTGGTCTCGTGAACAGGAGAGGCTCGCGTTTCGTGTGTCGATTGTCGGAGCAAGCTCTCTTCGAGTTAGCAAGGTGCTCTGCCTGGTCTCGTGAATAGGAGAAGCTCGCGTTTCGTTTGTCGATAGTCGGAGCGGTTCTCTTCGAGTTGGCAGAGTGTTCTTCTTCCGGTTCGTTCGTCGAAGGAAGGTTTATTTATCTGCTTTATTAACTATTTCTTGTAATCTGTGAAACATCTTTTTAGTGGAATTGTTAATCACTTTTTATAGTGATTAACGACTGGACGTAGATTCTGTTGAATCGAACCAGTATAAAAATTACTCGTGTGATTTTCTATTCCCTACACTCTTTTTTTTTTACGCATATCAACTGTTCGATAAATTTTCTGAAATAAAATTATTTTTACAAATTTATCTTAAAAAGGTGACCGAACACGCTTTCCACTCTCTTTCAAGTTTTTAATTTCGCTGCGTGACTCTATAACGGTACCGATTGTTCCAACAATTGGTATCAGAGCTTGCTTTGATAGTTTTTCAAAATTTGTGAAAATGGCCGGTCACAATCAAAACCATGTATATGCTGAGGGTGCTTCCATTAACAGACCTCCATTGTTTACTGGTGATAACTATGCTTTATGGAAAGTGAGAATGGAGATTTTTATGGGGTCTGTTGATAGAGGTATCTGGGAAGCTGTACAAAATGGCCCTTATATTCCTAAAAATACAGTTGATGGTGTAGAAGTAGAAAAATCATATTTTGACTAGACTATTGAGGAAAATAGAAGAGCCCAATTTGATATTAAGGCTCGGAATATAATTTTATCTGCACTAACCATTGATGATTTTTTCAAAGTATCTGTTTATAAAAGTGCTCAGGAAATGTGGAAATTTTTAAGAGTCACTCATGATGAAGTATCGAATGTGGCTAAGTTGACTTGTTCGAATTCATGCTCTACATCAAACTCCTCAAGCTCAAGCGATTCTAGTGAGCAAGAAAATGTATGCTTGATGGCCAACGTTAAATCATCTGACAGCCAAATCTTGAAGGAAAAGAAGGACTATCAAGGTTCCTCTTCAAGCTTCAAATGTTATGGATGTGGTGAAAGAGGCCATGTGAAAGCTTATTGTTCAAGCAACAAAAGAAGTAAAGAAAGAAAAGAAAAGAAAATTCACAAGAAGAAGAAGGTTCACATTGCTTGGGAGGATAATGCATCAACCACCTCTAGTTCAAGTGATTCTGTTGAAGAAGCCAACTTGTGTTTGACGGTTAATATTGATGACACTGCAAGCCAAGTAAGTTGCTCTAGCCTTGACACTAGTGAATTTGATGTACAAAAGGCTTTTCTTGAATTGCTTGATGAATCTGAAAAATGGAATGCTGCTCATAAAAATTTGAAAAAGGAATTTAAAGAATTGCGAATTAAATATGAGAAGGCATTAGATGAGGAAGTAAGTTTGAGAAATAAAATTTGCAACTTGGAAATGAAAAAGTCATCAAATGTTGAACATCCTGTTGAATGCTTGTCTTGTAAGAATCATATGTTTAACATTGACATACTTGAAAATTTACTTTCTAAAGCAACCAAGTCTGTCTCACATGTTTTTAGAAGGAGCAATGTTAGAAATAAAGAAATGCATCATAAAAAGTCTAAAGTTAAGAGAACTCGTAGAGTTTGGGTTGAAAAAGGAACAACTGTAAAAACCAAACTGCATGGTGTTTGTTGCTTCTATTGTATGAAAAAAGGACATACTTCAAACAAATGTAGAATCAAACATTTTGATGTTCCTGATGGAAAATGTGCTTGGATTCCCATTATAAAGTAATTTGTCTCTAACCCTGAGGACCCAAATGAGATTGTGGGCACCAAACCTCTCTTGGATGGTTTTGCAGGTTAAGTTCTCAAAAGGAGAGGAGAGATCCATGGTATTATGCTTTCGGAAATAATGATCTAAGAGCAGGAAGTGAATCCATCAAATGGCATTCAAAGCCTTCGTTCGAACTCCATGTGATTGAGCTAAGTGTTGTTTGAACTGTGTTATTGAACTTTGTTCTGGTTATCTTTCTAATTTTCCATTATTTGATTACTGTTATATTCATTTAAATGAGTTGGTTGATAGATTTTCATTGGCATTTTTAGATAATTAAGTTATTTGATGATTGAATTGGCATTTCCGTTTCAAAGATGTTTTCTGTGGAGATCTATTTATATGCATGCCATATGAGCTATGATTTACTCCGCATAAAGCTTGATTACAAATTGTGAAAATCACTATAGAATAGTCTTTAAAAGCAGTTGTCAGAACTGCATTTCCTTGTTTGAGTCAATTTTCCAGTTTTAAATTCTGGTTTGCCAATATTTCATGGATAAAATCCATTGAACCAAGATAAACAATGTTATTGAATTAAATCTGATTACTGCATATTGATGTTTTAATTTTTATATATGTTGTTTTATATGCAGAGTTGAATTCATTGGGTTGAACAGATTGGGATATGAGAGTGCATGAATCATAGTTGTTGTTTTGAAAGTTGTAAATTGTGTTGTCAAAGTTAGTTTTTTTGAACTGATTGTGCTAGCTGAAATGCTTTCATGTCAAACCTGTAGCAGCTGTGATAATTTCCACTTAAGCTACTGTTGCATTCATTTTAGTTTATAAATTGGTTGCTTAATCATTGATATCTTAATTGTTTGAAAAGTGGTTGTTGATTTCATGGGTTAATTGAGTATGCTAAAAGTTAAATTTGAATTGCATATTTAAGGGGGTATCTTTACTTTATGAACTTAGAAGAGAGGTTGGAGTGTTAGACATATCTTAGAATCAAAATCTATGCAAATTTTTGCATTTTTCGTAAACTTAACGCTTCATAATCGATTATCACTAAGTTATAATCGATTATGCATGTTTAAAATTCAATTCTGGAAAATCTTGAGTAGATAATCGATTATCATTATGCATAATCGATTATCATGCAATTATGGGCAGTAATTATTGAACGGATAATCGATTATCACGAGCCATAATCGATTATCGCGCTGACAGTTTCAAAAATAGAGCCGTTGGAGCATCCTATAACGGCTATAAACGGCCATAAACGGCTAACTTTTCCATTTTTCTTATAAATAGCCTCCCATAATCGATTATTAGACACTTCTTTGCACCTAAATACTGCTAAAATCAAATCTAGAGCTCAAATCTTCTTCATTTCTCTATACCTTCTCAAAATCTCATTTTCCCATTCTTCCTCCATGGCTGACTCAAGAAGGCACCGTCGCAGAACAGCTGGAGCCTCCTCTTCTTCTCAACCACGTCTTGCAAACATAGATGGATGGATTTCAGATCAAGGGAAACACGCAGACTTTGTTAATTCTTGGCAAGAAAGGAAGATCATGGCGGTAAAGTTTATTCGTCTTGACTTTTTCCGCTTCTATGGCTTTCAATTTCCAAACACTTTTGCTGAGCAGGGGTTAACGCATATGTTAGAACAAAAAGACTGCATTTATCCTGATCTGATAAGAGTCTTCTACTTCAACTTGCGCTATCGAGATGGGATAATATCTACTAAGGTCAAGGGAGTACGCATCATTTTAGATGATGACATATGGACCAATGTTGCTCAACTTCCCATCTGGGATGATGCTGTCAAAGTCCACTTAGGACTTGAAGATTTCAACAGGATGATGACTTTTCAATCCTTCCTACGTCATCCTGAACGACAAACAAATAGAAGGCAATTAATGGTTGGAGGTTTTCAAGTTGAAGAAAGGATGATCCACTACTTGATTGTCTGGATTTTATGTCCTAGAGCAACCAACCATGCTCAATGCTCTGAGCAGGATTTACTTCTATTGTATGGGATTCTAAATCACATACACATCGACTGGCCTGCTCTCATTGCTGACACAATGGTAAAAGCCAAGAAATCCCATTCATATCAACTTCCCTATGCTCTTCTTATCTCTAGGATTTTAGAATTCAAAGGTGTACCTGTTGAAGGAGAACTAGTTCAAATATTGAAACTGTGGGATCAGAAATTGGAGATACAACCTTTCGTCAAATGGGATTCATTACTAGAGGAAGATGATGACATGGACACTCATATGGCTGACCTAGTAAGTGCTGCTGCTCCGTCTGATGCTGGACCATCCAACATACCCTCCTCTTCCTCAACTTCTATGGAAGAACATTTTGCAAGGTTATCTAAACAATTGGAGGATATGAGTCTTGCACAAAAGACTCACTTTGAGGAGATTTATGAGTGACAACGATCTGTTGATGAGTACATGGTTGATCAATTTCTTGATCTTGATGTTCGCCTATCTAACATCGAGAATCATCTCAACATTCAACCTCCCGAGAGATCTCCTAGTCTTGAGTTTTAGATATAGGTTCTATGTTAGACTGTTTTGTTGTTTACTTGCCATTTCATCTATGTTATAATTCTGTCTGTTATGTGTCTTCTTATAATGTAATATTTATTTTCATAAATAAAATGATCTCTTGATTATATGCATCCTTTGATTAATTGAGGGGGAGATCATTTTTAGGGGGAGCCTTTCACATCTGATCTTTTTGCTTCTGATCAAAAAGGGGGAGAAGAATAATACAAGGGGAGAAGTATAAATTATTACAGGTATTGCTAACCTTGTTGTTTTTTGTTAGCTTGTATGTTTTGCAGGTAAGCCAAACTTGCTTTTAAAATTGAATTTTTGATCATCATCAAAAAGGGGGAGATTGTTACCAATAAGGAGTATTGGTAAATCTTGAAGAAATTTGTTTTGATGATGCTACAAGAAGTTTTAGTTGAAGAAGATATTAGAATTAGTTAAAAGCAATTTGTAGAAATTAAATGTAGTAGGAAATTCTTGTAAACCTTGTAAACTTGCATTTTTAACTGCAATAATCGATTATGATTAAGCAATAATCGATTATCACAAGTCTTACTTGAATAATCGATTATCACTTCATATAATCGATTATCACATTTTTGAAAACCTGTAACGGACTTGAATAATCGATTGTCACTTACAATAATCGATTATTCATGGCAGTTGAGAGCTGATCTTTGGCACTCAGTGTACTTGGCTATATATTTTGTTTTGGAGAAATTAGAATACAACGTTGTTGAACAGAAGCTCTAGCAGAATACTGTTTGTCAGAGGAAGTTCTTAGAAGCTTGATGGACAAATTTGTAAGCACCAAAAATATGATGTCACAAACTTGTTTCACAATCGGCAAGTATGACCGAATCGTTCAAGTAATAAACTTGGTAAGACCAAGTATCGTTCTTCCCAAAGGACTCACGGCCTAGTTTAGTTGTGTGGTTTGTTGATTAGCTAGGACTTACAAACGAAATAGTTGGAGTTTATATGCAAAAGACGAAAATTATAAACATGTATGCATGAATTGATCAATGGCAAAGACAAAAGATAAACACTTTCAATGGATTATATGAATGAATATGTTGTTGGGGGTCAATTTCATCTCATCCACTCTCATACATTTTAGGAATTCAACATTCAAATCATCATTGTTAATGCCACTCTCTAAAGTACCATTCTAGATGGCTTCTCCCTAATCAAATAGTTCATACAATTCCTAGCATTCCTAATGATTAGTTCATGAGCGCAGGAGCTTAACGACAACCAATATAATATTGTCAGTATAATATTGGGAGAAATTCCCCGGATCTAGACTTCCCCGTACGTGTCCGTATCGACAAAACCAATAATCATGCAATAGAATGAGTTAAACAATGCACGCATTGAGCAAAGAGGAAAAACCCTAACTAATGATGAAAGAAAGCATAAGTCTTAGATTAAGATGCAAGCATAAATTCCATATATGAGAGCTTCAAGAGATTACATTGATTCCCCAACAAACATACAAGGTTTAGTTCACCATATTCATGGTGAACCTAGATGAACAATAATGAAAGAATGAAAGAATAAACCCAATAAAGGTGAAGAGGTAGCCTGAGCATCCAAGATCCTCCTTCAAAGGGGTGGAAGAGAGAGTGTTTGCCTTCGTTTCTGCCAAAGATGTCTAACCCTAGGACGTGCAAGTCCTTATATACTATTCTAGAGTTACAAAAGATTACAAAAGCCCAAGCCCAAAAAGTGCCGCTCAGCGGTAAATACCGCTCAGCGGTGACCTCGCTTCACTTTTCTTCCCCTCAGCGGCCAGTTTGCCCCTCAGCGGACCTCCCGTGACCTCCTGAGTGCCGCTCAGCGGTAAATTACCGCTGAGCGGTGCCTTCGACTTCTCTTTTTGCACTCTTCTTTGTCTTTTCTAATGTCACTTCTCTCCTTCTTCACTCTTTTCACTAAATTCACCTTAAAACCTGCACAAAAACACTCAAATCAAGCATAAACCTGTCCAGCTCTCTTATTTCTGAAAATATAGATAAAAGTATTGATTTCAAGCTAGTTTCTAAGTCTAAAGGTTGCTTTTAGTATCAATTTTAAGCATGAAAATAACAGTTTTTCAACTGTTATCAAAGCTATAGTTCAAGTTCCCTTGCTTGGTTTCGTGAACAGGAGAGGCTCACGTTTCGTGTGTCGATTGTCGGAGCAAGCTCTCTTCGAGTTAGCAAGGTGCTCTGCCTGGTCTCGTGAATAGGAGAAGCTCGCGTTTCGTTTGTCGATAGTCGGAGCGGTTCTCTTCGAGTTGGCTGAGTGTTCTTCTTCCGGTTTGTTCGTCGAAGGAAGGTTTATTTATCTGCTTTATTAACTATTTCTTGTAATCTGTGAAACATCTTTTTAGTGGAATTGTTAATCACTTTTTATAGTGATTAACGACTGGACGTAGATTCTGTTGAATCAAACCAGTATAAAAATTACTCGTGTGATTTTCTATTCCCTACACTCTTTATTTTTTACGCATATCAACTGTTCGATAAATTTTCTGAAAGAAAATTATTTTTACAAATTTATCTTAAAAAGGTGACCGAACACGCTTTCCACTCTCTTTCAAGTTTTTAATTCCGCTGCGTGACTCTATAACGGTACCGATTGTTCCAACACATTCTCCAAACATTACTTTTATTCTTATTGCATTGCATTCATAAGATTGAAATATTCGAAAGCAATTCCGTGTAAGGACTTTAAAGGGCACTTCTTTAAAGTCATGCCTTTGGAAACTGAGTACCAAAGCTTCTTTTTCCCGAACAAAGAGGCTAAGTTTCCCTTCTATTGGACCAAAGACCGAAAGAAGGTTATTTCCTGGCCGAAGCCCCGGATGACACCCGAGGATCTGGATTTAATAAATCAATTGTGTCAGCTGCCCCTCAAGTCCTCTTGCCTCGCTCTGATCGGTTTTCTAGGCAACAAAGACCTTCCATCTAACGTGTTCGGTAAGTTACTTTTGACCACCTTTTGTTGAGCAGCCATTTGGAACTTATTTAAATTCATTTTTAATGTGCAGATTATCTGTCCAAGATGGATCCATCAAAGAGCAGCACCTTCGCCCGTCTATTCGCTCAGACGGGGGGCTATATAAGGAATCCAGGAGGGAGCTCCTCCCGCGCCCCGACCACTGCTGTCGTCCCTGCAACGTCCCTACCAGTCCAAAAAGCACTACCTCCTCCGCCCGCTGTTGAAGTTCCTTCGCCCAACTCCCCTCATCGCCCTGCCGACAAAGCTCCTCAGTCGGAGTCCATCCCAAAGAAGTAGAGCAAACGAAAAGTCGTTCGGGAGTCCTCTGCCGAATCCAAACGTGCCAAGAGGATTCTGCCCGACGGTCCTCCCCTTTCTAGGTCGTTGAGTCCCAACTCGTGGGTGGCGAAGCGCATCCACTTTGACCTTTTCGCTGAAGAAAAGGCCTTGTTCAGCGGGATGACCGAGGAGGAGGCCTCCGACATGGCTATGGAGTTGGCCGCTCGGTTGACGATGTGTTTGGCTTATGCCGCCCAGAAGAGAGGCTTGGCTTCCACAAAGCTTCAAGCTCTTCAAGAGAAGTTTGATGTTGTCGTCAAGTCCAACCAGGACTTGACCCTCCGTTTGGCCAAGACTGAACGAATGGCAGAGGAGGACAAGAAGAAAGCCAGCACTCTGTATGCCGAGGCCCGTGCTACCCAACGCCGTATGCAACGGTCTTTGGACGATGCAAAGCTTGACTTCCAAAAAGCCACCACTTCCAGTACGAAGTTGACGACAGAGAGGGATGGCCTGTTGGCCGAGCGGGATTCACTCCAGGATCGGGTGACGAAATTGGAGGCAGACAACAAGCTTCTGGGCGATGAGGTGGTGAACGAGCATCTGCTCGAGTTCGAAAAAGCGCTCGCCCAGTGCAACCTCCTCTTTCAAGTTCCCACCGACGATCCCCGCCTTGACGTGAGCATGATGGTGGTTGATGAGAAACTAGTTCCGATCCATGTTCCTCCACCCTCACCTCCGGCCGTCCCCAATGTTGAAGCTATCGTTGAAGTAATCGCAGAGACCGATGGGGTTGATGTCCAGCCCTAGGTCTTAGACATAGAATTTTACTGCTTTTTTTACCTTTGTACCTTGTAATGAACTTATTTTAGATGAATACACACCTGTCGAACACTTATTTCGGACGCATATGCCTCATTTAATTTCATGCTTTATTTATCATGTCTTCGCGAATAGTCATTTATTGCCGCTCGGTTTAGGTCTTAGGAGCTCTCTAGAAGCGTGCCCTAAGACCAAGGTGAGAGTTCACGAAAGAAATCTACCTCACCCGCTCGGTTTAGGTCTTATGAGCTCTCTAGAAGCGTGCCCTAAGACCAAGGTGAGAGTTCATGAAAGAAATCTGTCTCACCCGCTCGATTTAGGTCTCATGAGCTCTCTAGAAGCGTGCCCTAAGACCAAGGTGAGAGTTCACGAAAGAAATCTGCCTCACCCGCTCGGTTTTGGTCTTAGGAGCTCTCTGGAAGTGTGCCCTAAGACCAAGGTGAGAGTTCACGAAAGAAATCTACCTCACCCGCTCAGTTTAGGTCTTAGGAGCTCTCTAGAAGCGTGCCCTAAGACCAATGTGAGAGTTCACGAAAGAAATTTGCCTCACCCGCTCGGTTTAGGTCTTAGGAGCTCTCTAGAAGCGTGGCCTAAGATCAAGGTGAGAGTTCACGAAAGAAATCTGCCTCACTCGCTCGGTTTAGGTCTTAGGAGCTCTCTAGAAGCGTGCCCTAAGACCAAGGTGAGAGTTCACGAGAGAAATCTGCCTCACCCACTCGGTTTAGGTCTTAGGAACTCTCTAGAAGCGTGCCCTAAGACCAAGGTGAGAGTTCACAAAAGAAATCTGCCTCACCCGCTCGGCTGCTATGACATGATGAGATTTCATGATGTGATGAAAATCATAATATTATTGATATGGAATAAAAAGTACAGAGTTCTTAGCTGAAATAAAATTTTAAATGCGACGCATTCCATGTATTGGGTATAGCCTTTCCCGTCGGATACTCCAAACGGTACGCTCCATTCTTTAAGTTTTCAACCATCCTGAAGGGACCTTCCCAATTCGCGGCTAGTTTTCCCGCTGATCGGTTTCGTCGGGCTTCGACCGTTTTTCTCCACACGAGATCTCCTTCAAAAAATTGTCGAGGTCTCACCTTAGTGTTGTAGCGTCTCGCAAGAAGTCGTTTCTGGGCCTCCGCTCGGATCATTGCAACCTCCCTTTGTTCATCCAAGGTGTCTAGCTCCACTCGAAGCTCATCATTGTTATCTTGCAAACTTTGAATTCCCCTTCTAATGGTAGGTTCCCCTACCACTACTGGGAACATGGCGTCCATCCCATATGTAAGGTTGAACGGGATTTCTCCAGTTGTACCGTGCGGTGTGCAACGGTATCCCCAAAGGACTTCGTGAAGCTCATCCACCCAAGCTCCCTTAGCACTTCCCAACCTTTTCTTCAGCTCCGCAACGATGACTTTTATTGGCCGCTCCACTTGTTCGTTCGTCTAGGGATGCTCGGCCGAGCTCGTTACATGTTTAATTCCCAACCTTTTATAGAAATCCCCCAAGCGTTTATCAACGAACTGTCGCCCATTGTCCGTAACTAGGGTTTTGGGGATTCCAAATCGGCATATGAGTGTCCACACAAACTTTTGAACCTTCACCACCGTGATTGTTGCGAGCGGCTCTGCTTCTACCCACTTGGTGAAATAATTGATTGCTACTAGCAAGAATTTCTTCTGAGCTCGGCCTATTGGAAACCCACAATATTTATTCCCCATTGTGCGAACGGCCAAGGGGACATCAAACTGTGTAACTCTACCAATGGTAGATTGAGGTTCTTGCCATGCTCTTAACACTTCAAACACTTTTGTACAAATATCTTGCAGTCATTTTCTACTGTCGGCTAAAAATAGCCCGCTCTTATCACCTTCGCTCGCAAAGCTCACTGCCCAGTATGCATTCCACATGCCCCTTCGTGCAGCTCCCTCATAACATATTCAGCTTCCTCCGCGGGCACACATTTTAATAAAGGTAAGGAGAACCCTCTCTTGTACAGATCCTCCCCTATTAGTAAGAACCGAGCGGCTTTCTTGGCTTCCACCGCTCGGATATGTGAGTCGCTCTCCTGCTTCTGAATAATCTCTCTAATGTCCTTCCTCCAATTAGGTTTACTGCCAACCTCGTGGACCGACAGATACTCCATCGAAGGACTCATCATAACTTGCCTTATGACCGACGACAAGTGATCCTTCCCCTTACAATTGGCGAGTTTGGATAAAACATCCGCCCTCACATTCTGCTCTCTCGACACATGCTTAAATTCCACCGTCCGAAATTGCTTCACCAACTCCTTTATCTTATGATAATAACGAAGCAGCTGATCGTCTTTGGTTTGGAAACTCTCATTCAGTTGTCCCACCACCAATTGGGAGTCAGTCTGGCATTTGACCGAAATCGCCCCTAAGTCCTTAGCCAGTTTGAGCCGGGTATCACTGCTTCATACTCGGCCTGGTTGTTGCTTATCTTGAACCGGAAGACAATTGCCTACTCAATGACAAAGTCGTCCGGTCCCTCCAAAATGATTCCTGCCCCTCCCCCGGACCGCTTAGAAGAACCATCCACATAAAGGGTCCATGCTCGAGGGCATTCTTCTTCCCAAGGTAATTCGACCGCAAAATCGGCCAAGTGCTGTCCTCGGACTGACCCTCGTGGCTCAAATTGTAACCGGAATTCAGATAACTCTACTGACCATCCTACTATTCTCCCAGCCAGATCTGGTTTTCGTAGGATTTTTACGATCGGGTGATCCATTCTTACTATCACCTAGTGACTCTAAAAGTATGGCCTTAGGCGCCGCGTTGCCATCACTAGGGACAAAGCGATCTTCTCGACTCGCTTGTACCTTGTTTCTGTGGGCTGCAACGTTCTGCTAACAAAGTACATGAGTTTAAACTCGGGTTGCTCTTGCACCAAGGCCGAACTGACCGTGTCCTCCGAAATTGTCAGGAACAACTGTAATGCATGCCCTGAATCTGGTCGTCCCATAACCGGTGGGCTGACTAGTATGCTCTTAACCTCGTTGAAGGCTTTCTTACACTGGTCATCCCAATCAGTACCCGCACTTTTCTTCATGATTCTCACAATCGGCTTTATCCGCTCGGTCAGCTTTGGAACAAAGCGCGACAATGAAGTCAACCTTCCTACCAACCTCTGAACCTCCTTCAGCTTCTGAGGGCTCTTCATCTCAAGTATCGTCCTGCACTTATCGGGGTTCGCCTCTATTCCTCTGGTTGTTAGCAGGAAACCTAGAAACTTTCCCGTCGGTACCCCGAAAGTACACTTGGCCGAATTAAGGCGCATATTGTACTTTCAAACTTGACAGAAAACCTCCGCAAGATCCCTCACATGCTCCTCTACCGAACGACTTCTCACCACCATGTCATCCACGTAGACCTCCATGCATCTACCTATCTGACTGGAAAAGACCCTATCCATCAACCGTTGGTAGGTAGCCCCCTATTGCTTCAAACTGAACGGCATAACCTCATAGCAATAGTTAGACCGCTCGGTGATGAAGGTCGTCTTATCACTATTCGGGGGAAACATAGGAATTTAATTGTATCCCGAATACGCATCCAGGAAACTTAGCACTTGGAACCCCGAAGCGCCATCCACTAACCCATCAATACTTGGTAGCGGATAAGAGTCCTTAGGGCAGGCTTTGTTGAGATCCGTGAAGTCTGTACACATTCTCCACTGCCCGCTTGACTTCTTCACCATCACAACGTTCGCCATCCAAGTTGTGTACTTGATTTCACGGATGAAATCTACCTCCAGCAAGTTTTTTACCTCAACTGCCATCGCCAATCTCTTCTCTTCCCCCAGTCTTCTTTTCTTCTGTGCCACCGGTCGGGCCTCCTTGAACAATGTCAGCTTATGCGACATAATCTTTGGGTGGATCCCTGGCATATCGGCTATAGTCTAGGCAAACAAATCCTTGTTCTTCTTCAACTCCGCACCTATCGACCTGGCTTGGTCCTCCTCCAACTCACTTCCAATGGTAGTAACCTATTTCTCCTTCCGCCCAAGGCTGAAAGGCCTTGTTTCTCCCATTGGTTCCATCCGATCATCGGTATTAGTTCTCGGATCTAGATCTGCCATGGCTACCTCCTATCGTCTTCTCCTCTACCGGTTGGGTGGATCAGACGAGGATGGTTGAACCTTCAACCCGGCCACATAACATTCTCTAGCAATCCTCAAGTCGGATCAAACGGTGCAAATGGTTCAATTGTCCGATGGAAACTTGAGTGTGAGGTGGGGCGTGGAAACAATCGCCCCGAATGCATTTAAGCACGGTCGGCCCAACAACACATTATACGATGTGCTTGCGTCTACTAGTAAAAACCTGGTCTTCAGCTCCTTATCCCGCTCCATTCCCAAGCAAGTTCTCAGATCTACATATCCTCTCGTATCCACTCTTTCCCCCGAAAATCCTACTATCTGCTCGTTATACGGGGTATCAGGTCCTCGGATATGTCCATCTGCTGGAACATCTTCAAGTAAAAAATGTTCATAGAACTTCCTCATCCACCAACATCTTTCCTACGTTGTACCGAGCAATAGCAGCTGTTATTACCATCGGATCGTCTTGATCTGGATCAGGAGCATGAAAATCTTCATCGGTGAACATGATTGGCGGCATGGAGCGCTTCCTCACATCCACCCGATGAACGCTTTTAAGCTCCCTTAGGTTTCTCTTCCTTGCTGACGCCGATGACCCTCTAGTAAAACCTCCAGAGATAGTGTTTATCGTGCCACGCAACGATCAGTCATGGCTACGACTTCTACTCCGCCTACGATTCGGGCGTCTATCATCTCTCCTATCATTTCGTTCCACCCTCACCCTCCTGGGTGGGCTTCTCGCTCTCCGTTCCTCCTTAACGAACTTTTTCAGGTGACCCGCCCAGATCAGCTCTTCCACTTTAACTTTCAACACCGTGCACTCTTCGGTGTTATGCCCTATGTTTAGATGTTAGGTACAATGTTTAGTTCCGTAAGGTCTTACACGAATCAGATCTGCACTCAAGGCTTCTTCCAAAACTCTAGCCCTTGGCATATTTAATGGGGTGTACTTTTCAAATCTACCCCTTTTCAGGCCATCTCTGTACTTCTGGCCCTTTGGCCGCTCGCGGGGTACGAACGGTTTTTTGCCTTCCTTATTCTCCTGCCCTGAAGTTGAGTTCTGCTCCTGTTGTCGCCTCTGAACCGTCCTCATCTCTTCTATTCTGATGAACCAAGAGGCTCTCTCTTGCAACTCATCCAAGGTTAATGGGGGTTTCGCAAACAAATTATCGGCGAAAGGGGAAGGCCTCAAAGCGGTGGTCAAAGTGCTAATGGTAAACCGGTCCATGAAGTCTCTAAGACTTTCTCCCTTTTCTTGCTTTATATTCTTCAACTCCAGATACGTCAAATTTCGAGCTCTACCCGCAGAGAACTGTCGTTCGAACATGTCCCTCAAGGTAGCGAAGTTACTGATGGGTCGAGGTCTCAAAGAATGGAACCAAGCTAATGCTTCTCCCTTTATCGATAAGGAAAAAACTCTGCACCACACATTTTCACTAGGGGAGTAGATGGTCATGGCGTCGACGAAGGATCTCAAATGTTCCTCCGGATCGCCTGACCCATCATACTTCTCCAGGACCAGGAATGCTCTCTCCGGAATCTATTCCTCCATGACTGTCGTTGTGAACGGATGCAGAGCTCTCGCTCGGCCGGATGGGACTGGACGGTTTGCGGTCCGATGTGAGCTAGCCTCACTTTGATCCTCCCCATGATAATGACTGTCATTGGTAGGATCTGTGTCTTCTTCCGAGTCCGGCTCCGTTTCCAGCATTTCTACAATAGGTGGTGTTGGGGCGCGTGCGGAAGATTGCCGGTTAGCTTGCGCCCCTCTAGCCACATCACGCTCGCCTCTAAGGGTTTCAATCTCTGCCTGCATTGCCTTCATCCTTCTTCTCATCTCCTGCATAAACGTTGTCGGGTCTTGCTCCATCCTTATGGCCTCAATAGGGTGTCTTCTACAATCCTCGGCCCCACGGTGGGCGCCAAAATGTTTCTGCTGAAAGGGATCGAGGGAAACTCCTGCTGCTACGCTCGGGAACTCTCCTCCTTCACCGATCGGTCCTTCTCGCTTCTGCCTTACCTCCTGACTCTTCCTCTCTCAATGTCAAAGTGGGGTGACCTGCAAGAAACACTCTGACGCTCAAGTTAGAATTTATCTTTGCAAGTCTAGTGAAAATCAATTAGATCAGAGAGTTTACCTTCTCAATCGCTTATTATTTATATGGTTTCAAAGAATATTATCCATTAATTTATCTCTTAATGACGATCAATGCTCACCTTAACTGCTCGACAATGACCGTTACACCATTAATTACGCATTCATGGTCATTCAAAAGCTATCTCCAGCCAACGGCTAGAGAGTTCGTGAGTACTACCCTGGCGTTCAACCGGGAACGATTGGTTTCCATCACGCTTACGTGCCCGATCGGTCTGATTGGTCAGTCAATCCCACCTACTCAGTATTGACTAAGCATGCCCGGTCGGTCGATCCTACTCGATAGTAACACCATCAATATTGTAAATGCTTATATAACATTCTTACTTCATCTTCTTATTTATTTCTATTTTCTCGTTTTAAATAATTTTTCAAATTTTTTGCTTACTAGATAAATCCATCAAAAGAATCCACTCTTATGGATTCATGTTAATATACATCAATCTCTTTTGTATACTCATATTCAAATAATTTTTTCATAAATCCTCGTTAAAATCACAATACAATGTATACTCATAAAAGAAAAAGATCTGAATAGTTTTCTTTATCTTGATTCACACTACTATTTTCTTTTTAATCAAAAAGTTTTTCCTCTATGTTAGAACGGTGCAACAAAATGGTTAACGTGTTTAGACAAATATCAAGATAACGGGATAAATTGATTTCTTGTGCTTTGAAAATAATTTTTCTTCTCTCTTTATAAAATTTACTTAACAAATAATATCAACAACAATAAAAAGGATAGAAAAAGAGAGATTTGCATAAGTATTCAATTCAAATCCCATGGATCATATGTCTAGATTATTTTGTTTCCCTATTTTCCTATTTTAAAAGATTAAATTGTCAGAGGAAAGGAGAATTTAATTTACATGATTGAGAAGAATAAAATCATTCTTATTTTCAACTATATATTAAATACGTCAATGCAATGTAAACCATTTCTTAGTTTTAACACATGGGTACTAATTATTGAGGCTGCCCACCTCACGAGTTTTGCACGGGATTAAACCTTTGTATTTGTAGAAATCTCTCACTTGCTGGGCTGAAAATTGTCCAATCCCTTTTTCAACAATAGACTGTATCATTCCTCTCTCACTGCTGGGCTAGAATTTAAGGAGCGCGTACGATGATAGATATAGGCTGATTATTTTGGATTAGAACCAACTATGCTTTATACTTCTAGTTATTGCCTATACTTTTCTTTTAAGTGCAGCATGCTATTTCATGTTCAACTTAAATCTACTGAAAGCCCAATAGGATCATTTCTACCAAAAATTCTACTTGATTCCATTTTTACCATGTTATTGTTTCTACTAGAAAGATGAAGGGGTGGAGCTGGTTATTGATTGGGAAGGAAAAAACAGGAAATTGTTATTGAGAAAATAAATCATCCGTGGTGGTGTTTTATGATAAACTTGAATGATTTAATGTTCTTCAAGGAGTGAGGTGATTGACAATAAAGTTGAACATGAACTACTTTCTAAAGCTGAGATTGCATGGGCCCAACCCAACACGATGTGCTTTTTCCTTCCATGAGACTCTTTTTCAAACCACCTGTTTCTATGGCTACCGATGGAACCTTTGTACAGGTAATACTTTAATGAGCCCAGGAAGCTTACCTTTCTCTCCATAAAAATCCCATCCTTCGTATTCTCTCTCTACTATGAATAACAATTCTTACTGTTTTATTTGTTTAATTGTATATGCTGGGCTGCCTGATTAAGAGTACATAAAGACTAGAGTTTATCAGTTACTGATTAAAAGTCTTGTTATATCTCTCCCTCCCTCACTCTAGTTACAGAGGACATCATAAAAAAAGATGTGGAAGAGGAAAACTTCCGTTTTTGAGCTCTTTGGATGATCTGGGAAGAATTCCATGTTTTGGTTCTCTCTCGAGAAGTTTATTTGCAGAGAACTCTCCGATCTTCAAGTTACCAGGAGTTATTTTGTAAAAATTATAAAGAATAAGGGAATGTTAGGTGAGTACTCCGTCTGATATTGATGTGTCTTTTGAGTTTGACATTTTTCTAATCTTTTATCTTGGAAAACGTGTAATTGTATTGAAATTCTTTAGATGGATTTTCTTGGGTTTGGGTTCGATTCGATTAAAATGTCAAGGTTTCTCATATTTCCTTGGGCAATAGTAATAAAGGCTCTCCCATTCTGCATCCCATATCCTTTTTGGGGCATCCTACGATGTGAAAAAAAGACTGCATCGCTTCCGGTGTTTTGGTGTGTACTTTTCATATCAGATTTCCAGAAATATTTGAATAAGCCCTTTAGATTACTAACTGGAACACAAAATTATGTTTCAAATAGTAATTATAAGGTTGATAACTTTGAATTGGACTATTTGAAAAAAGTGCACCTTTACCATAAACTTTTTTTTTACGTCTTTCTTTCATTTCTTGTTCTGATTATCTTATTTTCACTCTGTTTCAAACTTAAGTTATTTTTGAAATGGAGTGTAATTACCTGTTAATCACTTGCAAGATGAGTATTATTTGCAATTGAGACAGCTCAATCAAAGGTGAATCATGAAGAATGAAAGTGGTTTTTAAAAGTTTGAGGTAAAAGAAAAAAAAAGTGAAGAAAAGTGATGTCGTCACTATACATTGCCACCCGTAACATTTCTCAGTCACAATTGCTACTATATCTATGTTCCAATTCAATGTAGAATTGAAAAGATTTTTATATTCGCAAGTTGCAGGTATCATGCAACAGTCATCAATGCAATAACATTCGGAATTCAATAGAAGACTAGCAGTTATATTGTTTAATGCTAACTACCTATTCCTTATTCTGTGTTCCGGATCATGGTTTTCATATGGTTTTAAAAATTCTGTATAAACTATATCGAAAAATGTTTAAAATTTTTCATTTTCAGGTTTTTTTTTTTGAAACCTCAAATAAGTCTTTTAGTTTTTTTTTTTTGTCTCAATGGTTCTTGACTTTTGAAAATTTGTTCTAATTAGAACTATACCGTCAAATTGCATGCTGATATTATTTTTTTAAATAACATGACGAATTGTAAGATATTTATAAATGAGTCTGAAGTAAATTTTTTGTTTTCTTTTAAATTAAAGAAATTAAGAAAATTTAATTAAACTAAAATGTTTATGGCAATTAGAGATTTTGTCTGAGAAAGTTTAGGGTTCTGTAACACGCGTTGGAGAATTGGGTAATAGTGGTAAACATATGGAGAATTGGGTAACATTCTCTATGTCTCATTTTCTTGACCTAACCTTTCTTTCTGAAAATTTCTTTTTAGGAATGACTCTCTCCCCAAGTGGTGTTCCAATGATTCTGATGACCATTGCAACCACTATTTCAGATTGTTCTCTTTTTAATACAAAAGGTTCCCTATAAATTCTTTCTTACAAATTCTCTCTACTCGAGCACTGCTACATTGGTGCTTTCTTTGACTCCATGACAGAGAACACACTTTTGAAGAAATTACAAAACGAGGTCAAAAATAGTGTGGAGGATTTGCGTCGTTTATTGATAATAGTGGAGAAGCTCGAAGTAGCTCTTGTAGTTCAATCCAAGTTGCAGGACAAGAAGATGGACCAGATCCAAATAACGTTGTAACAGTTATTAGAAATGTGTCTCAATCTATTGGAAGTTCAACAAACTCGGGTTCCGCAACGAGGGTTACTCCAATCACCATGGCTCCTATGACAAGGGACATTTCGTTGGGTTTCCCTCATTTTGGTGGTTCTACACTGGTGCTAGAGTGGATATTTAAAGCAAAAAAGTTCTTTAACTATCATAACACCTCGGATGCAAATTGTGTGGAAATTGCTTCAATGCATTTTGAGAAGGAGGTGGCACCATGGTTTTAGATGTTACAGAAGATGGAAGCAGTCACCACTTGGACAACTTTAAACCGCGCTTTGGAGTCTTAATTTGGACCTTCACCATTTGATTGTCCAATGGCAGATCTTTTCAAGTTGCAGCAACATGGCTCTGTATCAGACTACTACTTAAAATTCCTGATGTTGGCGAATAGATCAGAAGTTTGACGAAAGAAGTTGTTCTCAATTGTTTTATTAGTGGCCTAAATGTTGACATTAAACATGATGTAGTGACCATGACCCCATCAACTTTGTTGAGAGTCGTAGCTTTGGCCAAATTATATGAGAAAAAATATACAAATATAACCAAGTCATCACCCTCATATTCTACTAGATTCACAACATCATTTGTCTCCTCAATCCCCTACATCAAGAGGATGTTACTCCTTCTCCCTTGCTTGAAATTCCTATTGAAATGGAACCAGAATTGCCACTTTTGCTAAATACATACAGTTCAGTGTTTAGCAACCCTTCTTGTCTACCCCCACCTAGGTCTCATGTCCATCACATACCACTGTTAGAAGGCTCCAACCCTGTTAAAGTTAGACCTTATAGGTATCCTCATAGTCAGAAGGAAAAAATTGAAAAGTTGGTGGAAAACATATTAAAGGAAGGCATCATTCAACTAAGTGGTAGTCCTTTCTCTCCTCCAATCATCTTGGTCAAGAAGAAAGATGGTTCTTGAAGGGTACGTACAGGACTTTAAATGCTATTATTATTAAGGATGATGGAACAATAAACTCAGCAAGTATCAAATTTTACTAGAATAGCTTCTAACCAAACTCATATCATATTAAAAAATAAATTTTAAGTCTAACTCAATTTTACGAAATCGGTTTGTTATATGAAATTTGTATCCAGTTATATATTGTTAATTCACCTTATTTTTAATGAATGTGAGACTTCCAACCAGAGAGATAAATAAACTTTATCAATTCCTTAAGATGTTGTTTTCGGTTTTTATGACTTTCTCTTTCTCGTAGTGTTACTATCTAACCTGAGCTGAAATTTTATCTTTTAACAAAGTAAACACCTGAATTTGTCTGATGACTAAGTTATTCTTGGCTTGAATCATTTTGCTTTTTGCAGTACCATGATTGATGCCTTTCCTAAATTTGAACTACTCAAATTTTAAAATCCCTTGTTTATCAAACTTTTGCAGTTACTAGGATGACTTGTTATTTCACCGATCATTTTCGGTATTTTATTTGTAGTACGTTTACCGTGCTTCAAAGTTGTAGTATGTAGATTCTCAAGTGTTTCTTTGAGTCCAAAGAAGCTCTTATCTAACCCAGAAATAAAGCTGAAGAAGGTAAGCGTGTTTCAAAAAATAATTGTCACAAAATTGCTTGCCACACAGTGAAGAGTCATTCACTCATATTTTTATTCTTGTGTGACATAAATTGTAGAAAATAACAAAGATTTATAATGCTGAGATTAATAACCATGTATCCTATATGTAAATTATATTTCTGTAAGGTATGTAATTTCATGTTATTAGCAAATATAATATGTTGTTATATGTAACTTTTGTTTTTATTTTCTGTGTAAATGGAAAAGGATCAACTTTGTTTGATAAAATTAGTAAAATTCTTACAAATATATAAAGCATATGCATAATATTTTTAAAAATGTTCCGAAAATAGTTTTTTGTTTCGGATAATTTTTCCAACCAAAATATCCAAATTCAAGAAAGTCATTTTGTCTGAAAAGTTGGAAGAAGTTGTCACGTTAATATCTGGATTAAAATAAATTAAGAAACAAAATTGTGAAAACATTAGTAGACAATCACGAAAAAAAAATTCATTTCAAAAACTTATTTAACGTTTTCTTAATCTTTATAAAAACTAATGTGATTACAATTATGACCTTTCAGGAACTTGTTCATTCGAACGAGAACCCCTGATGATGATGAAGTCCAAGCTTACGGATTAATATTATAAATATCTATTTTTAATTTTAAGTATTATTTGTATTTGCCTCTTTCATAGCCCCTTTGTAGTATTTCAATATAATTGTAACGTAATATTTTCTGTATCATGTGTCTTCAGTGACTTAACATTAAATCATTCTTTGAAATATAAAATACATAATATATAATCAGATCTATATACTTTATTTTTTAAAGTCAGCATGTAAAGCATCTTTACGAAGTGCTAAATAAGTAATTAAAGAATTAAAATTCTGATAAATTTTATTAACTTGTAGGGTAAAAACAACTATCAAAAAGATGGATTAACTCAACAAAATACTAAACTGACAATCTTAACTTAAGTATCCACTATATCAGTAAACATAGAAAATGATCATTTCATTTCTATTATTGACAGAAGTAATTACATGTACTTTAACTATAATATAACATCTGCATGTTATCCAAGTTAGAAACAAGTGGAGTCTTCTGATCCAAGAAACTATAAGCAAAATAGTATCAAGTTATTTTCTAATATGTAACAAAATTTCAAGATTTCATGCATTTCAAATCACAGTTCGTCCTTCCTACAACTTAGTCATGCATTCCCAATCATGGAATCCAAAATAATAAACATTAGTTGTCTGCATATAATAGGCAACATAAATTTGGTTTCCACAGCTCATTACACTAAACAACAAATGGACAACACATAACATAGTCTGATCTCAATTTTCTTTTCAAATTGCAGTGTCTTGGCACCTTAGAATTCTTCTTAAATCATAAAATTCAGGAAGTGGAAATGATTTGTTAGCACTAAATCAATTAACTAACTGTATCCCTGTCAAAGGAAGCCCGGCATGAAGCTGAAGAGCAACATCACTAACAGTCTGCAGCAGAATAAACAGGCAAGAAAAGTATCAGATTTGACAGGAGTTCATTGGTCCTCTCTCTTTTCTCTTAATCAATATATATTCAATGATAGCATATATAATTCAGAAAAATAAATTACAAAAGCAATTTAAGCATAGGGAAAACGAATTTTTGTGGATTCAGATACTTCAGAGGAAGGGCAAATGTGAAAATATTAGTAGATAATATATAATTACAAAAGTAATTTAAGCATAGGGAAAATGACTTTTTGTGGATTCAGATACTTCAGAGGACGGGCAAATGTGAAAATATTAGTAGACAATCATGTTAGTCTAAAATTATAAAAAATAATAAAAAATATTTTCCATTTCAAAGACTTATTTACAGAAGTAATTAGAAACATGGAATTATTTCTTCCCTGCAATATGCTTTGATTCTTTCTGTATAGAAAAGACCAAAAATTAAAATATCAGGAATGAAAATGCATATAAACCATTCATATAACTTTGACGACAAAGCGTCACTTTGTTTGGTTTCCACAACCCACTACTAAAGAAAAATTGGTTCTCCCCAACAATAGAACAAATGCACAACACATAATATAGCCTGATCTCAATTTTCATTTCAAAATGCAGTGTTTTGGCACCTCATAATTTTTCTTAAATCATAAAATTCAGGAAGTGGACAATAATGAAATGATTTGTTTGTCGTAAATCAATTAACTAACTCTATTCCTGTCAAAGGAAGCCCTGCATGAAGCTGAAGAACAACTTCACCAACAGCCTGCAATGGAAACATAGGCAAGGAAAGTATCAGATTTGACAAGAATTTATTGGTCCTCTCTCTTTACTTTTAATCAATATATTCAATGCTTAAAAGAAATGATTTCTTTTAAGCATAGGGAAAATGGATTTTTGTGAAATGGCCCCACACACCTTAGCCATGGATCTATAAGAATGTTCTGTGACGCCTGCAACATGAGGAGTCATGATAACATTCTTAAATTTAAATATCTGGTCATCAGGGTTAAACGGCTCAGTCCAAGCAACATCAGTGCCTAACCCTCCTAAGTGACCTGATTCAAGGTTGTTTATCACAGCCTCATAGTCCACAATACCACCTCTAGCAATATTTACCAGAAGCGCACCCTGAAATATACAATTGCTCAATAACAAGGAAATTCATCAAAAATCTACAACTAACTAGCAAATTAAACCAAATGATATTTCATTAATGTTGCATTTGCTTGTTTTTCTACAAATAGTTTGGTGTTAGCAGGAGAACTATTAAATTTGTGATGATTTCACAGTGACAGAAAACAAAAACAAATGGTAAGAACAGTTATAAAAGAATAGGCTGAGATTCATTTTTATTTAGGTATGTAAACATTGCGAAAAACAATAACCAGGAACAAGAACAGAAAGTGCTGACCAGAACAGAATATTATTGTTTTCAAAAAAACAAAAATCAATACACTCACAGTTTTACCAAATAGAGTTTCAGTAATTAGCTCTCCAAGCTTCTTCTGTTGTATGGAAACTTGCAGTTCATTCTGCATGAACCTTATTTGTTTTCTTCAATATGCATTTAGAAAGAACAAAATTTTTCATTTCAAATTGAAGATATCATACATGCTTTCGGAGGAGACCTAGCATTAGATATATGGCCATTTCAGTACATGAAGTTGAATTTCCTGTAACATCACTTGGGATCCTGGCAACTTTGATTCCATGCTTTGTTGCGGCATCAATATCAACACCTTGGAGAAAAATTTTGATTCATCAATTTGAAACTCCAGTGAGGTTTAACGGGATGGATGAAAACATAAAATGCAAAATCACTTCTACAATAAATATGGAAAACAAGTATCTTGCTCAAATTCTGCATTAAACCTCAAGTGACAGTAATCACAGTACCTTCCAGCCCAACACCATACTGCATTATCAGCTGCATCTGAGCGGTACAAGAAATTATATCAGAATCTAGCCTAATGCTTTTTACTATGCAGACATTATAGTTGGCAATATCCTTGCGCACATCTTCAAAAGAGAGAACATCAACCTACAAACGCCACATACTGAGAACATTTTTCCCAAAGTAATACAAAGATTGTATAACCGCAAGGCTAGTAGTACTATCTAGAAATTGTATTGGCCGTTATCTTAAGCCACAAGTAACTGCACATAGAAGAGTTACCTAATAGGGTAAAAACACAAACACAAGTTTTAGTGACAAATAGAATGCGAAGGAAATACTCATTAACAATTTTATTTTACCTTGGTACTGGGATGATTTTGCAAATACTCTGCTGTATATTCATGAGAAGCAGGGAAATGGGGTCCACAAAACAAAACTCGAGTGGTTTGTTTCTCGACATGCTTTACCAAGTTCCCATTACTCTCCATGATACCTATTCTACAACATGAAGCAATATTGAAATAAGAAAAGAATGCAATTCAAACACTGCAATAAAGTCAACTTGTATTTTAAGTTGGGTGTGTGGGATGGGTTGATGTAGCCTTTGAAATATAGGTAAATTGAAATTTGAAGGTAGAAGGAAAGAAAGAACGTACGAATGAATGTATTCGAAAAATGATTTGGTTGTCGTGCGATGAAGATGGTGCAAGCGTTGAGTGTGACTGAATGGATCAGAGAGTACTCTGTTTACGTCGCTTTTTCTGTTCAGTATTACTCTGCTAGACATTTTATGTCATCGATTTCCAAGTTTGGAATACCTTTTGTATTATGTATAGGTTAGTAATATAATTTTATGTAATGTTTAGTTATGATTTGAATACTAATATAATTTAATGTAAATTTTTTATTATATGAAACTGAATGTTTATCTCCTCTTTAACTTTCATTCTACCTCTCTTCATCCATATTCAAAAGATAAAAGCAGGTAACAAAAACAGCATATCACAACATAAAAACCCGAAAAACCGGTTTCATTTTTATTTAGTAGATTGACAATAAAATTCTTTTGTCACGGATTTTATAAAAAGCCCTTCCGGATATTGAAATGAAACCATTTCTACCCTATCAAGCTCAATACTTAATTTTCCGGCTTCATTGCGAACATGGCGACAGATGGCATCATAAAAATTTACTTTATCGGCAAGAATTTGAGATAGAGTGAATTCTTTCCCGAACTCCAACATGCTCCTACTTAGTGCCGGCAACAATTTATCGCAATAATCCACCCCTATCTTTTTATGTAGGTTGACTAGCATTTCAAACTGTGGTCGAGCCAGTAAATATAATTCCACTTCTATCCACTTCAAATCTCTAGTAAGAAGAGTAAAACATAATAAACTGATGGTTTCACTAACCTCAATGAGGCTAGGTATGTAAACGAATGGTGGCAGAAAATGAATCCCTGTAGTAAGGGAGAAAGTTGATTAAGTGAATCAATTAAAAACAACGACATTATATCCGGGTTCTACAGTATACAAACTGTTATAGGCCATTGTTGCTAACAGACCACCAACTTTCAGGGCAGAAGAAATTTTAAAAGTTGAGATTTTTGAATGAAGAAATTTAAACCAAGACATGATAGCAGCGAAGATGAGTCGGGAAGGAGAAGGAGTAGAAAGAAAGAGTCTACTAGAAGAAGAAAAGGAAAGAGTTATTGTGGCAGAGGAAAAGAAGAAAGATATATATATATATATATATATATATATATATATATATATATAATACGAAATTCTAAAAGAAAATTAATTCAAAAGTAAAAAAAAAATGAAAAATTATTACACGGAACCCAAAATATATTGCCAGTGTTAGATACATTTCAATGACTGGAATATATATATATATATATATATATATATATATATATATATATATATATCTAATTTGCTTTGTCCCTTGCCAAGTCTTCCATTAGACAAAGAAGGAACCAAAATATTCTCTAGAACTCACAAGTGTTCAAGAACTTCTTGATGAGATTCATACAATTGTGACCCTGGTATGATTCTGGACTACTGATTCTGTGTAATATATATTTTGGGTTCCGTGTAATAATTTTCAATTTTTTTACTTTTGAATTAATTTTATTTTAAATTTCTTCATTCAAAAATCTCAACTTCTTTTAAAATTTCTTTTGTCATGAAAGTAGGTGGTCTAATAGCAACAACGGCCTATAACAGTTTGTATACCGTAGAACCCGGATATAGTGCCGTTGTTTTTAATCGATTCACTGAATCAACTTTCTCCCTTACTCCAGGTATTTATTTTCTGCCACCATTCGTTTACATACCTAGCCTCATTGAGGTTAAGGAAACCATCAGTTTATTATTCTTTACTCTTCTTACTAGAGATTTGAAGTGGATAGAAGTGGAATTACATTTACTGGCTCAACCACAGTTTGAAATGCTGATCAACCTACATAAAAAGATAGGGGTGGATTATTGCAATAAATTGTTGTCGGCACTGAGTAGGAGCATGTTGGAGTTCGGGAAAGAATTCACTATCTCAAATTCTTGCCGATAAAGTAAATTTTTATGATGCCATCAGTCGCTATGTTCGCGATGAAGCCGGAAAATTAGGTATTGAGTTTGATAGGGTAGAAATGGTTTCATTACAACCTTGAGATTCAGGAAACAAGACAAATAGGAAAATATATCAAAAAGCATACAAATCAAATCCTAATCACTAATAACTCGTATGATTTGACTATATTAAAGAGGTAGGTTTTAGAAAGTGGATATTAAACCTAATTTGATCTCATAGAATTGGCTTGTATGGTAAGTTTTGCACCCAATCACTAATAGTTGATATGGGGTCTCTAACACACTCCCTTATCCCAAGACCTAGACATCTTGAATGCAGTACTAGATACATGTAGATGGTTTAATAACAATTAGGACAATGCTCAACAAATCTTGCTAGGGTAGACTTTGACACTATCTTAAAAAGTATACTTTAATCTTAACACAACCTCAAAAAATCCGCTTGTAAAGTGAGGTTCACACCCTTTCACTTATAGTTTATGTGAGATCCCAAAGAATAACTATGATATGATTTGATAGGAAATATCTTATAACATAATTTTGTTATTAGATATTGATTTCATTCATTATTATAGTATCTCTGCTTCAATACAAATAAATATATTCATTTTTGTACACAACACCAAAAATTCATTATAGGGTTTGTTAAAATGTATTATGTTTATGTTGATGTTTGATGTTGTTTTGTGTGTGTACCCAACTTGAGAAGTGGGTTATATTGTATCATTGTGTTCTGTCATGGTATTCTATATATATATATATATATATATATATATATATATATATATATAGAATACCATAACCTTGTAACTTGCACTTTTCATATATGAATAAAATGTCTTAGTGTTTTAACATGGTATCAAGAGCCAGACCTAGTGTGCCACTACTGTCGCCGTCAGTTTCCGTCGCCGCCGATGCTATCACCGCCGCCGTCCGTCGCCGACCGTCGCCGCCGTTTGTCAGGCAAAGTTGAGGGTTAGGTTCGCCTTGAGAAGCGCAACCCAACCCTGGTGGCCGCTTCCTTAGAAACCTCCACACGCTCCTCCACGCGCAGCTTCTCTCCGATCTACGCCGGCCACCGTCTGGCCACCGTCACGGTTTTGACCGGTGACCAACGGATCTGGACCATCTTCTTGAGCGACGGCCAACCTCGTCGGAGTCAAGAGCAGACTCCTCTTCACGCGCCGCCACGCGCCACCTATCTCCAGCAAGTTCCCGGCGCGTGGTCCTCACGCGCCGCCTGTCTCCGGCGATTCTCTGACGCGTGTTCCTCACGCGCCTCCTTCTCTGTACTGGGTCGACACTACGCCGTTGCAGACAGTTTCGTCGTAGCTTCCTCAGCGTGTTTTGGCCCTTGCTTCGTTGGTTTGGTAGTTGTTGTTTGCACCTAGGGTTTTCTCTCTTAAATTTCACATTGATGAGCTTCATTTCTTAGTATGGTTGAAGAGGGATTCTGATTTCCCATAGTCATAAGACCTTGTTTCTTTTTGGATCCTACTCACAAATCTAGAATGACATCGTCTACTAAAACTAATTTTTCCTTATCTGCCACTTCAAGGAAAGGAGCTAATGGAGGATACCATGATAGTCGAAGTGGGTATGTGCAAAGTTCAAATGAAGAGTATCAAGAATTTTTGAGATACAAGTTTGACAAATCTACTGGCCATTGTCAGTTTCCTTTAGTGCCAAGTGTGTCAAGTGCACGTATCTCACAATCTGCGGAATGTCAAGGTTCATGGATTCTTGATTCAGGTGCCTCAAATCATTTGTCTGGTAACATTCGTTTGTTTTCCTCCATTACCTCTCAAAAAGTTCCTCAGTTAGTTACTATTGCCAATGGATCTAAATTGACATCTCAAGGAATCGGCAAAGTGTCTTTATCTCCCTCACTGAACTTAAATTCTGTTTTGTATATTCCTCATTGTCCTTATAACTTAATGTCCGTGAGTCAATTGACACGTTCATTAAATAATTCTATAACCTTTACTGCTACTTTCTTTGTCATACAGGAACATGGTACGGGTCGTCGAATTGGAGAAGGATATGAGTCAGGAGGATTGTATTTCCTAAAACCTACCTCTTTTGTTTCTTGCATTTCAACTTCATCTCCTAAAATTTTACATGATCGTTTGGGTCACCCAAATTTGTCTAAGCTGAAGTTGATGGTTCCAAGTCTTAAACACATTCCTGTCTTAGATTGTGAGTCTTGTCAGTTAGGAAAACATGTTAGATCTTCTTATCCAAAGAAATCTGAGACACGATGTAAGTCTATTTTTTCTACCATTCACTCTGATATTTGGGGACCGAGTCGGGTTACTTCCTTTGGTTTTAACTATTTTGTAACTTTCATTGATGAATTTTCTCGATGTACGTGGATTTATCTTATGAAAGAGAGATCTGAACTTTTAGCCATTTTTATGTCCTTTGTTAATGAAATTCAGAATCAATTTGGAAAGACAATTAAAATTCTCAGAAGTGATAATGCTAAGGAATATTTTTCTGCTGCATTTTCTTCATTTTTTTCTTCCAAAAGAATTTTATATCAGTCAACATGTTCTCACACTCCACAACAAAATGGCATAGCTGAGAGAAAGAATAGACATCTCATTGAAACAGCACGTTCTCTAATGTTAAATACTAATGTTCCTGTTCATCATTGGGGGATGCAATCCTCACTGCCTGTTTTCCCAATATACCCCTCTCATCCAGCACTATTGAACTTGGTACGTGTACAACATTAAATACCCTTTTAATGGATATAGGATAGGCTTTGAAACCATCTTAGAAAATGGTATATAAGGGAGAAGAAAGATATGATTAAAAAATATACAAACAAAACCTTTTCTGTTTACCCATTTGTCTATATCAACCATCTACCATAGTTTTAAAAAACATAGGTTTCCACCTATCTCAAAAACTTCAATAAAAAAGAAATAGGGAACCAAATGGCTGAAACTAACTAAAACAAAATAAATGAAGGATTGCAAAAGCACCACCGTTTTATGGTTTAATCTTAGGCAGCAAACAATAATGTCAGCCTTCCTAGCAAAGATCACGTTCTATCATCTTCAAAAAAAAAATAAAGAACATCTGATGAAATAGATGAAAAAATGAGGCTTTTTACAAGTTATGGTCCACAACAATTGGAAATGAAGAAACTTCTGCTTAATTTGCTAGCGTCTTGCGCGTATGAAGCCAGCTACGCCTTGTAGGCGTAAGGCGTACATCAAATGCCTGTAAACGCTGTGCTAAATCCATTCCAATATTCCCAAAAGCCCAAAATGAATATCTACATTATCATTAAAAATTAGTTTTCTACAAACAGTAAATCAATTCTACTGGTTTTCCTCCTATTCTGTTTTATTGTTTTTCTCAAACACTTTAACTGACTCACTCACTATCCAAACTAGAACAAATTACAAAGCTTTGTCAATCCAAATTAGTTTTTCAAGGGATGAAAGGAAATTACTTGTCAAGAGCAGAGTTCTAACACTATGAAAGCTTAAAATTCTAAAACTAAAGCAGGAATTGAAAACCCTAAGCTAGGTAGCGTCTATCACCCACTACCATGCACTGTCTGTCACCCAATGCACGTACTTTGTTCATTATAAGACCTCCCTTTTATAGGGAAAGTTCAGAGACAGAAAAAGAAATAAAGGGGAAAAAAATAGGGGAAAGGGGGAAGAACTTCAACTAACTCGGAAGCTTCTCGATTCCACTCCAACTAACTATGACCAGGAATCGTTCAAGCTTTGCACGTCTGATCATCCTTCTGATCCGATCACCTTATGAGCTGACCTCCTTCCCAGGTCTGATCATTCTTCTGGGCTTCGTCCCACTTGAACCCTAGCACATGGGTTCTTTTCTTCTCCTCAAAATGCACGAGATTGCTTCTTTCTGCCAAATGAATTGCTAAGGTAAAGACCCCCTAAGGCAGCTACTGCCAAGATGCACCAAAACGGCGTCACCACACTAAGACGTAGGCCCAAATCCAATTAAATCTGTAGTAGCGGCCCAACAGTATTGGCAGCCCAAAGCATTTTAATTAATGGGTGTTACTCTCTCCACCACCACAACTTGCTTTCTCCACCACCCCATTCCCCTTTTACCCTTTTTTTTATTTTTCCATTCCTATTTTAACCTTATTAAAATTTTAGGGTTAATATTATTTAAAATCTCACGTGGACATTCATTCTCTTTATCATTCTTCCCTCTTTCTCTTTATTATTTTTCCCAGGTTGTCTCTTAAGTTCCACTACCCTTGGGTTGTCTCTCATGTTCCACTTTTTCTCTTTTATAGAATTGTGACGTGAGAGTGTGGTGGACTTTGTGTTTAGTAAGATTGAAAGTGGGGAAAGCAATTTATCTTCAGCCGTGAGTGTGGTGGTGCTTCAAGGTGCTGGTTCAGAGGCGTGAGAGGTTCAGAGGTGTGAAGGTGCGCAATAAAACTCTAAAATATAAACCGTATAATCTTTAAACGGATGTGAGCATCCGTCAACTGATGTCAACATCCATTTAAAGATTATACGATTTATATTTTACACTTTTTTATATTAATTTTGAAGATATTTAAATAATATAATTTATATTTTTTGATATATTATTTTTGAATATATTTTGATGTATTTTAATAATGTATTTTTGAGGATCTTTATTGTTATTAGTATATATTTATATTTTTTTTATTTTGCATGTTATATATAGTTAGGGTTTTTGTATAATATATATTTTTATATATGACTTTTGTATTCTTTAATAATTTTATAATTATATAAAAAGTTATTTTTTAGTTTAATTATATGAAATATATAATTTTATTATGTTATTATTTTTATATTTATTTGATTAATTATTAATTATATTAATAAGATTTATTATAATTTTATAGGTGATTATTGTTTAAAATGGATGAATATCTTCATATGGATTCTCAAGTTGGTTCTAGTTTGATATCTGATTTCTCTTCATTCATTGGCAAAGTTGGGGAGGGAGATTTGACAAATAAATTTACCACAAATGAAATAGTTCGTTCACAGGAGCACTTAATTACATGGGTAAGATGGATGTCTTATGATTTAGGATTTGTTGTGGTAATAGTAAGATCTGATATAGCTACTGGTGTACGGGGGAAGAAAAGCGTTTGTCATACTTGGATGTGAAAGAGGGGGGAAATATCGGAAATACAAAGCCCATGCGGTGCCTAGTGTATACGGCACTCGTAAATGTGAGTGTCCGTTTAGATTAAAAGGTAAACCAGGTTCAGACGGTGATGGATGGGTGTTGAAGGTGGTGTGTGGACATCACAACCATGATTTGGCTGAAACTTTAGTTGGACATCCTTATGCTGGCAGGTTAAATATGAGTGAGCAGTCATTACTGGTTGATATGACAAAAAGTAAAGTTACACCTTCAAATATTTTATTAACCCTCAAACAAAATAATGATCGAAATGTCACAACGATTAAACAAATCTACAACGCAAGACAAGCGTATAAACGATCATTGAGAGGGTCCATAACTGAACTACAACAACTTATGATGTTGTTGGATCGAGATAAGTACATTCATTGAAGTAGGTGTGCCGACAATTCAAAGGTTGTTACTGACCTGTTTTGGACACATCCTGAAGCGGTGAAATTATTAAACTTATTTAATGTTGTATTTTTCATGGGTTCCACATATAAAACAAATAGATATAGATTTCCATTGCTTGAGATTGTGGGCATGACATCTACAGGGTTAAACTTCTCTACAACATTTGCTTTCTTGTCTACTGAATGACAGAGTAATTTCACATGGGCTTTCGAAAAGCTGAAATGTTTATTTTTAACATCTGAGGGTGGTCCTAAAGTCATTGTCACTAACCGAGACTTGGCTTTGATGAATGTCATTGCAAATGTATTCCCTGAGTCATATCAGATGTTATGTGAGTTCCACATCCTTAAAAATGTTGAAGCTAAATGCAAAATGTTAGTTCATTCTACTAAGGTTTGGGGTGTGTTGATGGATGCATGGCAAAATGTGATGGATTGTAATGATGAGAGCTTGTTTGCTGAGTATGTGAATGGTTTTTAATACGCGAGCAGATCATGGTCTTTGTTCTTTGAATATGTGAATCATACTTGGATTATTCCGTATAGTACATACTTTGTAAAGTTTTGGACGAACAAAGTAATGCATTTAGAGAACATAACCACAAATAGGTATGTTGTAATGTTATTTTATTTATTTGTTTTGTAGATAAATATTTATTTGCACTTGTTGATGATTTTTTTATTTATTTCAGGGTTGAGTTTTTTCATTGGAGTTTGAAGAAAGTTCTGGGCAATAGTATGGGTGATTTGTGTTCTTGTTGGGATAGTATTCATAACGTTGTTATCTTACAACACAACAAGATTAAGGCGTCATTTGAAAGAAGTATGTTGCTCACGAGTGACCCTTTTAAAGGATACAAATATAAAAAACTTATTGGATGTGTCTCTAAATATGCATTGGATCTCATTGCTAAAGAATTGGAAAGAGTGTAGCAAATAGGATTGGACTCATCAAAGTGTGGATGCGTATTGAGACGTACATTTGATGTCCCATGTGCATGTGAATTAGCACGATATGATGTTGGATTGATCCCTCTGGGTGAATTTCATATCATGTGGCGAAGATTGCATTTCTCAAATGTTGAATTAAATGAAACTGAGCCCGAGTTATCCATTAAAGATGAGTCGAAACAAGTACAAGAACGATTCAATGAGGTTGACATTGGAGGTAAAATCACCATCAAGCAAAAGTTACTTGAAATTACTTGTCCTACATTGACATCAATGGTCCCTCCATTACATAAAGTCAAGACAAAGGGTGCTAAAAAAAGTAAAGTTCAACGAAGAGAAAGGTCTACTATGCGGGATCCATCATATTTTGAGTATGTCGATGCCTTTCATTCAACCATAGAATCTTCAACTGTGAAAAGTAAATTACAATCAAAGCCAAATGTAGTGAAGAAAAAGAAAGTTCCAATGATAGACCAGTTTCATTCTATTACTCACCCATTCATTGTGGACGTTGTTGATGTTGTGGCTAATGGTCACTGTGGATATAGATGCATTGCTGCCTCGTTGGGACTCGGAGAAGATTCATGGCCCGTTATCAGAAATGATTTGTACAAAGAACTCAGCCAATGGCGTGATGAATACGCAAGCCTAGTAGGAGGGTATGATAAACTAGAAGAACTGAGGAACTCTTTGTTGATTACGAAGTCACAGTCGATGGTAAGTGTTTCCTGTTTTATGTATTTTATGTATTATATTTATTTTATCTGACAACTTGTTTGATTCATAACAGGTTAACATGAATAAATGGATGACATTACCAGACATTGGTTATGCAATTGCTAACCGATATAATGTCATATTAGTGTGTATGTCATCATCTCAAAATTATACTATCTTCCCACTACGTTCCACACCACCTTCTAATATAAATCAACATCGGTTAATTTGTATAGGACATGTTCATGGATGTCATTTCGTGCAGGTAATTGTATTATTTTGTGATTTCATTTGAAAATTACTTATAACTCAATTAACTATTGTAATTTGTATTGTGGCAGGTTAAGTTACAAGAAGATTGTCCTTTGCCCATGGTCAATACCATCTCCTCAACCCAATGTTATCCTGAGGCACGAGCGTGGTCATCTATGTATACTAGTAGGATGCAAACATTTGCACACCTGATGGGCGTAACGACATCTTATGTTGACTTGGGTGATGCATGATATTTATAAAGATATGTAAAAATACACTATTACTTTTTGATAGGTGTATTTTAAGTTTTTTGATGGACCCACACAATTCATTCAACTAAAATACTAAACATTTACTTTTTGTTAAAGTGTTTCCTAGATGTATATCTCTCTCTTCTTTTCCTTTATGTAACTCCTAATAAAATATTATATATATATATATATATATATATATATATATATATATATATAACACCTAATATTATATATTATATCTTGAAATAAGTACTACATGCAAGGATTCCATATAAAGTATTATTAATGGTGTATATTTAGATTAATACAAAATAAAAACGAATAATATAATCTTTGTAGAAAATTCTAGTACTGTACCCCATTCATTTAACAATGTAAGTTTTATAAAAATTAAATTACAACTCTAAGCCATTAGTTGAAATAAACCTGTACACCATATTTATTAAACGAAAATCATACTAAATGAAAATAGGGTCAATGACATAATATACTTCAGGCCAAATTTTGGAAAATAAAATTATTTAACGAACATTTAAGGTAAACATTAGCGTATCCAAAATAACACAATCTCGTGAGTCATAGTTTGTTAAAAAAATGAAATACAAAATCCTATCAGTTAGATGTCGACCGTCTACCACGCACATGCCTCTGCCCTCTCCTAGTTGGAGAATATTCGTCGATGCCCTCATTAGCAATATGAAGCAGGTCCACCGACACCTGATGTGCAACAGTACCCTCGGTCACATGACGACAGATATCAACGATTGTAACATTCTCGCCATTCGCCTAAATCTAGCCTGCATTATAATTATATCCAACAAATAAATAAACATGGTTAAGAAAAGTTAATAACATAAGCAATGAAAAATAGCATACCACGACGCCAGATGGTGAAGGTGGAGAGGATCTACGATGGGGCCGTGCCTCCTGTGGAACATCGGGGCACTGTGTAGGCGCAAGAGCCGGTCTCGCGTCAGGTGGAGTAGGAATAATATAGGGATGTGAAACCCTCCTAAACCACTGTATGTATCCATCGACACATTCATAAGGGTATGATGCTTGTCTCACATTCGTAATAACATGATTCATGAAGTGCAACCACGCATAATCAACAACGACTACATCTGCATCTGCAACGGCAGTGGGTGGTCGTGGAATCTCCTGGTATAACCCAAACTGCCTCATCACACGCTCAAGCAAATGACGGGAAAATGTGTCATCAATCTGAATCCATCCAGAATACATACAAATGCCAAAGAATGGACGAATGCCCCGATGTCCCTCATATGGATTGTAAGATCCTTGAAAAATATTTGTAAGTTAAATACTAGATAAAAAAAAAAGTGAATAGTAAATTGTGAATAGTAAAAGGTGAATAGTAAAAAGTGAATAGTAAAAAAAAAAAAAATAAAATAAAAATATTTTTGGAAAGGATAAGTGTTCCACGTAGCTTTGAGATCAGAATTTAGCCAATTGCAAATAAAAAATTATTTTTGTAATAGTAAAATGAATAAAAAAAAATGAATAGTTAAAATGAATAGTAAAAATGAATAGTAAATTTTTTTGCTATAAATAGCCAAGGGGGGGGAGGCTGAAAATTTACACCAAAGAACTTAGAAAATTTTTGAGAGAAGAGAGTTGGAAGAATTTTCAAATTTTGCAAAGGGGATATTCTGGAAGTTTTCAGAGGACGAGGGGATTAAGTCTGTAATAGAGGTAAGGGGAGTTAAATTTTGTTTGGTATTATTTTGAGTCTTGTATATGTTGCTTTTGTTGATTTTATATCTTGAATATGGAGTATTTTGTTTCTGTATGATCTTAAATTTTAAATGAGAGTATGCTTTGTGTTGATATCCAAGTGTGATAGTTGTAAAATGTAATGTTGATTATGTTATGCCACTTGTATGTTATTATTTGTTTATTTTTTTTGTATTTTGGAAGGATTAGAAATTGTCTAACCGGCTCTGCCAGATTCAATTTCTTGTTTCCCCAAACATTCTATTGTTTTCCTTATTTAATTTTATTGTATTTTGGAAGGATTAGAAATTGTCTAACCGGCTCTGCCAGATTCAATTTCTTGTTTCCCCAAACATTCTATTGTTTTCCTTATTTAATTTTATTGTATTTTGGAAGGATTAGAAATTGTCTAACCGGCTCTGCCAGATTCAATTTCTTGTTTCCCCAAACTTTCTATTGCTTCAGTTATTTATTTTATTGCACTTTTGGAAGGATTAGAAGTTGTCTAACCGGCTCTGCCAGATTCAACTTCTTGTTTCCCCAAACTATTTATTGCTTTACTTATTTATTTTATTGCATTTTTGGAAGGATTAGAAGTTGTCTAACCGGCTCTGCCAGATTCAACTTCTTATTTCCCCAGACATGTATGGTTCTTGTTATTTAATTATATTGTATTTTGGGATGGAGTAGAAGTTGTCTAACCGGCTCTGCCAGATTCAACTTCTTGTTTCCCATGAATTTTTATATTAAGATTATTCTTATGATTGTCAAATATTGTATTCTTCTATGACCATTTATAGTAATATCTTATTATGGGTAATTGTTTATAATTATCTTGTATGAATTCTATCATGAATGAGTTTCTTGGCTGAAATTGATCTTGTTGGAAGGTCTGGAGTAAGGATTCTGTAATAACTTGTATATGAGTATTAAATAGATGTAGTGATACTATTTGAGGTTGTTGTAAGAGGAAGTAAAAATATTAAAATTAGGCATTTTAGATTTAGAGCATAAGCAAACAAGGTAGATAATTTAAATAAATAAATTGTTAATTATTGAAAGCCTCCCTTTGTTGGTAGGATAGAGGAACCTTAAAAACCTGAGTTGGCACATCCCTGATCATAGAGCAGCCCTGGCCTGGTCCAGTCAGTTGTGACTAGTCATATGTGTTGGCGTCGAAGGTGAGTTTGATGCGTTCAGACATCTGGGTCCTCTCCGGTGACCAATTGGGGTAAAGAAAGATCTCTAATAGGATGAAATTAAAATAAAATAAGTTAATTGGAGATGCATAAAGTTATCATGGTAAAAACACTTCATATATATTTTATTTATCGTTACATTGAGTTCAGGCTTTAATACGTAGTGACTAAGATATGATGAAATGTTTTGGCTGATCTATGAATCTTTAATTGGTGAAAATATGTTGAGTTATACTCGTTATGGTCAAAAATGAGTTTATAATATGAAGTATGATAGCTAGCGATATGTTTAATTTATTGACACCAAAATAGGTTATTGTCAAATTATGATTAGAGAATGAACATGATTGAGTTATGTGGAGAAGAGGTTATGAATTGTTGATTTGATGAAATGTTGGAGTGGATAATAGAGTATGAAATGTTGATGTGATGAAATGTTGGAGTGGATATAAGAAATTATTGCTTATGAAATGATGTTTCCTACGGGAAGTAGTATGTTCGGTTATACCATGAGAGATTGGTATGAACAAAGTAACACCTGAGATTAATGAAAGCAGGCAGCAAGTGGTCTGACCATAAGGCTTTGACATAAATATGTGATTCATAAGTTTTATAGAAGCAGGCAGAGAGCGGTCTGACCATAAGGCTTCAGAGAGTAAGACATAATATACAGGTGAGGCTTAAGGAAGCAGGCAGAGAGCGGTCTGACCATAAGGCTTCGTGAGTAAGCATAGTATAAATTGTAAGGTTTATGAAATTGAGGAAGATGATTTTGATAATGATGAATTAATGACATCGGGGTAATAATATTTGAGTAATTGTAGAAATAAATGATTAAACTATGCTTATTACAAGTTTAATGATTGATTTGATATGGTTGGCTTACCCTTATTTGTTTATGCTATGATCATATAACTCATGTTATATGTGATTAGATAATGTTGCAGATGTGGTTGAAAAAGCTTAGAGATGAGAGAAATGCGGGGAAAACCTTTCATGGATTTTTGTAAAAAGAATAAATTTGTATTGGGAAGATTATGTTGTGTAAAATTTAAAAGTTGAAATGTCAACGGTGAATACTATATTGTTTAAAGTTTGTAAGTTTGGTATTGTACTTTGGAGTAATTGAAATAAAGTTTGATTGTTTATATGAGATATCGAATTAATTTAGTCTCTACTATCAGTAATACCCTTTAAAATATTTGGGTGTTACATTATGGTATCAGAGCAATGGTTTTCGAAAGTATTTTGGGACTATGGGGAGTGAAATTATTATTCTTAGTAAAACTATTAATTGTTATGATGAAAACGACTATTGGAGGAAATTGATATCATATGCTAAATTGTATTGTTATCTTTTTGAAGAAATCATTTAAACTCGACAAAGATGCAGCAACAACAAGTTGATCAAGTACCTCAAAATCATTCTAGCTTGAATGACTTCTTAAGGCATGATCCAACTAAATTTATTGGGGAGGCTACTCCGGATGAGGCTGACTCTTGGCTAAGGCAGAACGAGAAGATTTTTCGGGTAATAACTTGCTCAGAAGAACAAAAATTAACTTATGCATCATTTCTTTTGGTGGGGGAGGCTGAATATTGGTGGGAAAGTATGCAACAGTTGATGACGGTTCGTGGTGAGGCTGTGAATTGGGAGAACTTTAAGATAAGGTTCTTGGAAAAATATTTTCCAAACAGTGCAAAATTTGCAAGGGAGGCGGAGTTCCTGACCTTACAACAAAGGAGGTTATCAGTACAAGAGTACGTAGTAAAATTTAATTATCTCTCGAGGTTTTATACTCAGAATATCACAGAAGAATGGAGATGTCGAAAATTCGAGGGAGGACTAAGGCATGAACTAAAGAAGGTACTTATGCCATTGGAAATACAAGAGTTTCCAGCATTGGTAGAGAAAGCCAGAATGATAGAATTATTGGAGTTTGATCCAAGTAGAGTTTCCAGACTTGCCAAGGGAGAATCTTCAATGAAATTCAACAAAAAACCTTATGAAAAACCACAATTATCATATCGAGGAACAGTGAAGTGTTTTGAGTGTGGAGGGGCACATTTCAGACGTGACTGCCCTAAACTTATTGGGGAAAAAGTTGAAGGGAAGAGATGTTTCATCTGCAATGATCCGGGACACTTTGCTAATGTTTGTCCAAAGAAAAAGAAGGTGGGAGAACCACAACAACAAGATTCTGCTGAAGTAAAGCCCCGGGCAACAGGGAGAGTATTCGCAATGTCTGCAGAAGAGGCTACTAAGCCAGGTACATTAATCTTACACACCTGTATGTTGTTAGGAGAATGCGTATATGTTTTGTTTGACTCTGGAGCCACACACTCCTTTATATCCCTAGCATGTTTAGAAAGACTCGGATTACCGATGCTTGATCTAGGGTGTGAATTAGTAGTTTCTACACCAGCATCGGGACCAGTTACGACCAGTTCAGTCTGTGTCGGATGCCCGATCCAAATTGCAGGACGCAAGTTCAAAGTGAACTTGATCTGCTTACCCCTTCAAAATCTAGACATTATTTTGGGAATGGATTGGTTGACTGCCAATCACGTTCTTATTGACTGTGGGAAACAAAAGATAGAGTTTCTAAATTTGAACGATTTAGAACTAAGCTCCACTCGAGTCGTTGCGAAGGATATCAAAGATGGAGCTACCTGCTTTGTGGTGTTAGCTCAGGAGAAAAGAGAGAATACTGAAGAACAAATCATCGGAATACCTGTGGTAGAAGAATATGTTGATGTTTTTCCAGAAGAAGTACCAGGTTTACCACCTAGTCGAGAGATCGATTTCACAATAGATCTAATGCCTGGAGCTGGCCCAGTTTCTATGGCTCCATACAGAATGGCTCCTGCCGAACTAGTAGAGTTGAAAAAGCAAATCGAAGATCTGCTGGAGAAGAAGTTTATCCGTCCAAGTGTGTCTCCATGGGGAGCTCCTGTATTGCTGGTGAAGAAGAAGGATGGAAGTTCAAGGTTGTGCGTGGATTATCGACAGCTGAACAAGGTTACAATAAAGAACAAATATCCTTTGCCAAGAATCGATGATCTATTAGATCAGTTGAGAGGAGCAGAGGTGTTTTCAAAAATTGATCTCAGATCTGGGTACCATCAGATTCTGGTCAAGACGGAAGATGTGCAAAAGACGGCTTTCAGATCTCGCTACGGACACTTTGAGTACGTGGTAATGCCGTTTGGCGTGACGAATGCTCCAGCGATTTTTATGGACTACATGAACAGAATATTTCGGTCATGTTTAGATAAGTTCGTGGTAGTATTTATAGACGATATTCTTATCTATTCAGAGAATAAGGAAAAGCATGCAGAACACTTGAGGGTGGCGTTGGAAATTTTAAGAAAACATCAACTGTATGGGAAACTGTCAAAGTGTGAGTTCTGGATAGAGAAAGTACAATTTTTGGGTCATGTGATTTCTGCTCAAGGAATCTCAGTGGATCCAGCAAAGGTGGAAGCTGTGCTAAAGTGGGAGCGGCCGAAAACTGTAACTGAAGTATGAAGTTTTGTAGGATTAGCCGGTTATTACCGACGTTTTGTTGAAGGGTTTTCCAAGATTGTAGGTCCTCTAACTCAGTTAACTCGTAAGGATCAACCATTTCTGTGGACTGACAAGTGCGAAGCCAGTTTTGAGGATATGAAGCAACGACTAACGTCAGCACCAGTATTAATCATTCCAGACTCTAGCAAATCTTTTGAGGTGTACTGCGATGCGTCGTATCAAGGATTGGGGTGCGTCCTAATGCAAGGAAGGAGACCTGTAGCTTATGCATCTAGGCAGCTAAAGGCGCATGAGAAGAACTACCCAACGCATGACATAGAACTTGCAGCAGTAGTATTTGCATTAAAGACATGGAGACATTACCTCTATGGGGCAAGTTTCCAAGTTTTTAGTGACCATAAGAGTCTAAAGTATTTGTTCGATCAAAAGGAGCTGAACATGCGACAAAGAAGATGGATGGAATATATGAAGGACTATGATTTCGAGCTTTTATATCACCCAGGAAAAGCCAATGTGGTGGCAGATGCATTGAGTAGGAGACAAGCTCAGATAACAACAATGATGGTGAAGGAATTAGAACTGTTAGAAAAGTTACGTGATATGAACTTGGGGTTGCAGTTAACCCCAGATCATATATGGTGTGGTCATTTAGTAATCACTAGTGACTTCTTAGAACAAGTGAAGGTTGAGCAGTCGATGGATCAAGAGTTGCAGCAAAAGATCAGGTTGTTGGACACCGATCAGGTTAAGGACTTCGTTCTAAGTAAAGATGGCATCCTTCGATTTAAGAACAGAGTGTGTATACCTGCAAAGAGTGAATTAAAACATTTAATTTTAGACGAAGGCCATAAAAGTCGTCTTAGCATACATCCAGGTATGACTAAGATGTATAAAGACCTGAAAGAGTCATTTTGGTGGAATGGAATGAAGAGGGATGTGGCCGAGTTTGTAGCAGCCTGCTTGGTGTGTCAGAAGGCAAAAGTGGAGCATCAAAAACCGGGAGGGATGTTACGACAGTTAGACATTCCTCAATGGAAGTGGGACAGTATCTCGATGGACTTTGTAACACATTTACCAAAATCATCAAAAGGTCACGATTCCATCTGGGTTATCGTTGATAGACTAACCAAGAGCGCTCACTTTTTGCCCATTAATCAACGTATGTCTCTAGAAAAGCTGACGGAGTTATACATCAGGGAAGTAGTGAGGTTGCATGGAATACCTACAAGCATTGTGTCAGACAGAGATCCAAGGTTTACTTCAAGGTTTTGGCAGACGCTACAGAAGGCTCTGGGAACGCAGTTGAGGATGAGTTCGGCTTATCACCCTCAGACTGATGGTCAAACAGAAAGGACTATTCAGTCTTTGGAGGATTTGCTAAGAACTTGTGTATTAGATCATCTTGGAAGTTGGAATGAGATACTACCATTAGTAGAATTTACTTACAACAACAGTTATCATTCCAGTATTGGTATGCCACCATATGAAGCTTTATATGGAAGAAGATGTAGAACCCCTTTGTGTTGGTTTCAAGATGGGGAAGCACTAACAGTGGGACCCGAGCTATTACAGCGAACCACAGAAAAAATAAAATTAATCCAAGATCGGATGAAAGCAACTCAAAGTAGACAAAAGTCATATGCCGACAAAAGAAGAAGACCGTTAGAATTTGAAGAAGGAGATCATGTATTCTTACGAGTAACACCAACTACAGGAGTCGGGAGAGCTATCAAGATGAGGAAACTGACACCAAAATTTCTCGGACCGTATCAGATTCTCAAAAAGATTGGGCCAGTGGCTTATGAGGTAGCATTACCACCTGAATTGGCAAATTTGCATAACGTTTTTCATGTATCCCAACTGAGGAAGTATATTCCAGATCCAAAGCATGTGTTAGAAGTTGATGAAATTCAGGTCAAGGAAAATTTAACAATGGAAGTTGGACCAGTGCGTATACTAGATGTTCAAATGAAAAAGCTAAGAGGGAAAGATATTCGCACAGTAAAAGTACTTTGGAATGAAGACACACAGGAAATGACTTGGGAATTGGAAGAATTTATGATAAAGGAATATCCATATCTCTTTTGTAAGTAATCTTTTGTTAGATAGTCTTTGTTTAAATAAATAAATTTTCGAGGGCGAAAATAATTGTTGTTGGGGAGATTGTAAGATCCTTGAAAAATATTTGTAAGTTAAATACTAGATAAAAAAAAAAGTGAATAGTAAATTGTGAATAGTAAAAGGTGAATAGTAAAAAAAAAAAAAAAAAATAAAAATATTTTTGGAAAGGATAAGTGTTCCACGTAGCTTTGAGATCAGAATTTAGCCAATTGCAAATAAAAAATTATTTTTGTAATAGTAAAATGAATAAAAAAAAATGAATAGTTAAAATGAATAGTAAAAATGAATAGTAAATTTTTTTGCTATAAATAGCCAAGGGGGGGAGGCTGAAAATTTACACCAAAGAACTTAGAAAATTTTTGAGAGAAGAGAGTTGGAAGAATTTTCAAATTTTGCAAAGGGGATATTCTGGAAGTTTTCAGAGGACGAGGGGATTAAGTCTGTAATAGAGGTAAGGGGAGTTAAATTTTGTTTGGTATTATTTTGAGTCTTGTATATGTTGCTTTTGTTGATTTTATATCTTGAATATGGAGTATTTTGTTTCTGTATGATCTTAAATTTTAAATGAGAGTATGCTTTGTGTTGATATCCAAGTGTGATAGTTGTAAAATGTAATGTTGATTATGTTATGCCACTTGTATGTTATTATTTGTTTATTTTTTTTGTATTTTGGAAGGATTAGAAATTGTCTAACCGGCTCTGCCAGATTCAATTTCTTGTTTCCCCAAACATTCTATTGTTTTCCTTATTTAATTTTATTGTATTTTGGAAGGATTAGAAATTGTCTAACCGGCTCTGCCAGATTCAATTTCTTGTTTCCCCAAACATTCTATTGTTTTCCTTATTTAATTTTATTGTATTTTGGAAGGATTAGAAATTGTCTAACCGGCTCTGCCAGATTCAATTTCTTGTTTCCCCAAACTTTCTATTGCTTCAGTTATTTATTTTATTGCACTTTTGGAAGGATTAGAAGTTGTCTAACCGGCTCTGCCAGATTCAACTTCTTGTTTCCCCAAACTATTTATTGCTTTACTTATTTATTTTATTGCATTTTTGGAAGGATTAGAAGTTGTCTAACCGGCTCTGCCAGATTCAACTTCTTATTTCCCCAGACATGTATGGTTCTTGTTATTTAATTATATTGTATTTTGGGATGGAGTAGAAGTTGTCTAACCGGCTCTGCCAGATTCAACTTCTTGTTTCCCATGAATTTTTATATTAAGATTATTCTTATGATTGTCAAATATTGTATTCTTCTATGACCATTTATAGTAATATCTTATTATGGGTAATTGTTTATAATTATCTTGTATGAATTCTATCATAATGAGTTTCTTGGCTGAAATTGATCTTGTTGGAAGGTCTGGAGTAAGGATTCTGTAATAACTTGTATATGAGTATTAAATAGATGTAGTGATACTATTTGAGGTTGTTGTAAGAGGAAGTAAAAATATTAAAATTAGGCATTTTAGATTTAGAGCATAAGCAAACAAGGTAGATAATTTAAATAAATAAATTGTTAATTATTGAAAGCCTCCCTTTGTTGGTAGGATAGAGGAACCTTAAAAACCTGAGTTGGCACATCCCTGATCATAGAGCAGCCCTGGCCTGGTCCAGTCAGTTGTGACTAGTCATATGTGTTGGCGTCGAAGGTGAGTTTGATGCGTTCAGACATCTGGGTCCTCTCCGGTGACCAATTGGGGTAAAGAAAGATCTCTAATAGGATGAAATTAAAATAAAATAAGTTAATTGGAGATGCATAAAGTTATCATGGTAAAAACACTTCATATATATTTTATTTATCGTTACATTGAGTTCAGGCTTTAATACGTAGTGACTAAGATATGATGAAATGTTTTGGCTGATCTATGAATCTTTAATTGGTGAAAATATGTTGAGTTATACTCGTTATGGTCAAAAATGAGTTTATAATATGAAGTATGATAGCTAGCGATATGTTTAATTTATTGACACCAAAATAGGTTATTGTCAAATTATGATTAGAGAATGAACATGATTGAGTTATGTGGAGAAGAGGTTATGAATTGTTGATTTGATGAAATGTTGGAGTGGATAATAGAGTATGAAATGTTGATGTGATGAAATGTTGGAGTGGATATAAGAAATTATTGCTTATGAAATGATGTTTCCTACGGGAAGTAGTATGTTCGGTTATACCATGAGAGATTGGTATGAACAAAGTAACACCTGAGATTAATGAAAGCAGGCAGCAAGTGGTCTGACCATAAGGCTTTGACATAAATATGTGATTCATAAGTTTTATAGAAGCAGGCAGAGAGCGGTCTGACCATAAGGCTTCAGAGAGTAAGACATAATATACAGGTGAGGCTTAAGGAAGCAGGCAGAGAGCGGTCTGACCATAAGGCTTCGTGAGTAAGCATAGTATAAATTGTAAGGTTTATGAAATTGAGGAAGATGATTTTGATAATGATGAATTAATGACATCGGGGTAATAATATTTGAGTAATTGTAGAAATAAATGATTAAACTATGCTTATTACAAGTTTAATGATTGATTTGATATGGTTGGCTTACCCTTATTTGTTTATGCTATGATCATATAACTCATGTTATATGTGATTAGATAATGTTGCAGATGTGGTTGAAAAAGCTTAGAGATGAGAGAAATGCGGGGAAAACCTTTCATGGATTTTTGTAAAAAGAATAAATTTGTATTGGGAAGATTATGTTGTGTAAAATTTAAAAGTTGAAATGTCAACGGTGAATACTATATTGTTTAAAGTTTGTAAGTTTGGTATTGTACTTTGGAGTAATTGAAATAAAGTTTGATTGTTTATATGAGATATCGAATTAATTTAGTCTCTACTATCAGTAATACCCTTTAAAATATTTGGGTGTTACATGGATGCCATACAACTCCACTGTATGTCAGACCATCCAACTGCGACCGAATCTCTGCAAGAGTCGAACTCTGCCGAGGGCTCTGCCACCTAGCCGCACGTGGTGTGGTCTCATCATAAGAAGACACCAACCGCCTCCTTCCCATGGTAGGGAAATGCTCGTATATCCAACTTTAAAAATGCAATTATTCAATTAAATATCTTTCTTCTTTATTCAATAAATGTGAAGAGTATATGTCTGTACCTGAAACAAATTCAGAAATCCAGCCATCTGCTTCGTGGAAGCCAGACTCGCATCCCCGAGCTAGTCGTACAAATGGGCGAGTGTAGCAACACCCCAAGCATATCTACCACACGCGTGTACATCTCTAAATAATAGAAGGTAAGACACACATATAGAAGTGACACTTTTATTTGCGAAAATCGTGCATCCTACTAGATGCAACAGATATGCTCTAGCAGCATAGTCCCACTATTGCGACTGACACCTCTGAACATATATCTCTCTTAGCCAGCTGAGTCTGACTTTCGGACCACGTGCATCCTCCATCTCAGCACTAGCTGTGCCACCATCAATGCCGAGCAGTTCTACAAGGGTTGTACGAGCCTCCTCAAACTCCAACTCCTCCAAATCACATAATTGTCCCAGTACCGGAAGGTGAAGTAAAGTGGAGACATCGTCAAGAGTGATCGACATCTCCCCTACAAGGAGATGGAAACTACTCGTCTCAAAGTGCCATCTCTCTATGAAATCGAGCAACAAGCCCTTATCAACGTAATCATAGCAAATATCTGTGAGAGGCATCAAAGCGGAATTCAACACAATGTGTTGAATTCCTTCGGCGCACGGTCCTAACTTATTAATTTTTTTACCATGGGAGATCAACTTCAGTATCTCCCCTTGATCCTACACAACAATATTTAATATCAAATGTATTCAAAAAAACTTAATAATTAAAATTTAAGTTATGCACTCACCCGGCCCTGCGAAATGCCATAAGCAACATGCTGAACATAGTGTGTCAGCAATGAAGCATCACATGGACCTCCAGGAAATCCACCGACATCCTCCTCCTGTATGTCAGGAACATCGACATGTTCCTCCTCCTCATTATCGTCATGAGGAGCCTCAAATGCCTCCTCGTGAACAGGACCCTCATAGGCCTGATATGCCTCCTCCTCAAACGCTCGGTCCTCGGCTATAGGGTCATCCTGAATTGGAGCTGCACGTCTTCTCCGAGCTGAAGCTGTAGGTCGTCTCCTACCTTCACCCTGTGCAGAACTCTCTCCTCGAGAACTTTCTCCTCTAGAACTCTCTCCACGAGAACTAAAAGATGAACCTCGTGTTCTTACCATTTCTGACAAAAATATTTTTAATTAAATTAATAATTATTTCATTAATTAATAATACTTTTTTTATTAATTTAATAATAATTATTTCATTAAATAAAATAATTTTAATTTAGATATAAATAAATAAAAAATTAGAAACAAACACTAAATTTAAATACTCTATAAATTAATTAAAAATATAATAAATTAATAAGGTAAAAAAAATAAAAATATAATAATTACGTAACAAATTAATTGAAAATAAAAACTAATAGTAAACTTAAAAGTTAAAAAAACTACAGGCCATAAACGGATGTTGAGTATCCGTTTGGATCTGAAGCGGATGTCGACATCCGTCGAAAGATATCGACATCCGTCGATGGATATCGACATCCGTTTCAGATCTAAACGGATACCCGCCATCCGTTTTTTGCCTGGTTATCTTCTTCCTTTCTCCCAATACACGCACACAGTAAAAAAACGTAGAGCACAGCACAAAACACAACATAGAGATATATGCATTGCATTTAAAAAAAAATTTAAAAATATCATCACTAACCTTGTGGGAGAACGCACCGCCACACCTCACCGTCGCACCACCGCCGCACTGCCGCGTCGCACCGTCGCACTGTTGCACTGCCGTGCCGCGCACGGCCCCCACTGCCGAACCGCTGAAGGAGGAAGAAAACGGATATGGAGGAAAAATGGAAGATGAGTGCTACGACTGTCGCGGTCATACAAATTTTATGTCAAATAATGAATGTAGTACAGACTAGGATTTGACTCCTAGGTCGTCTCTCAAGGACCAATTTATGTGGTTCAGTCTTAGATTTAACACGAAGGGGGGGGGGGGGGGGGTTTGTGATGTTTTTGTGCGGTAAATAAAATTTAAAACTAGAATTTAAACACAACCGAATTTAAAAACATTGAAATAAATTTTAACGATGGTAAAAACCGAATAGTAAAAGATGGTAAAAACTGAACAGTAAATATTCAAAAACGGTAAAATTAAATGCAGAAATAAAAATATCAGTAAAAATAAATTGATAGAAAATAAGCCGTAAAAATAACGTTTGAAAATAAAATGAACTGAAAAATACATTGACAAAATTTTAACGTTTTAGAAAATAGTAAACGGTAAAAATAGAAGAGACAATAAAATTAAAAACATTTAACATGAAAATAAAATACACCAAAGATTAAACATTAAAATAAAATTACTGGACAGTGAAGATAAAACCAAACCGATCAAAGTGCTCCAAATAGTGTAAGAGATTACATCCTTTCACAAATTGAATTCTACATTATTTTACTATTTGAAATGGAATCTCAGAGAGGAAGATAAGCCTCCTCCCAGACGTGACTTCTATACTACAACTAAACTATCACTAAAATCTCCTCCTAAAATCTGCTTGCTGATACTCTTTTATAGGCCAAACTCAGAACATCCGTGATCTCCTCCATTTCAGTTTTGTTTTGTCTTGCATCTTTTCCTTGCACAAATTGCATGAGCAATAGTTTCTGGCCGTGAAAGAATAGTGTGAGGGTCCCTCTAATTTACACCTACTCTTGTCTTCTTCTCCAATCAGCCATAGTTGCTTCCTTTGCTGGACGTTACAACAACTTCTCCTCATCTCCACACGTTGCAGCTTCAATTGGACCAAGACCGTGGAGCTTCACTTCTGGACTTGATTGCTTTGTGGTGCTGGCCGTGAGTCTTCTTCCAGCCAATGAATGCACTCCTCTTTTTGTGCAAAACGTTCAGAACCAGTGGCTGCTGCTCTTCTCCTTTCTCTTCATACATCCGTAGACTCCCTTTCATTTCCTTGCAGCTGCTTCAACACGTCTTCTTTTTAGCTGCTGGACCATTTTCACCAAAGCTTCACTCCTCACACCATGAGCTTCATTCCCTCTAGGTGGTGGCTGGAATACAGCACCTTTTTCCATCTCAGTTTTCACACGTCCAGCCCCTCCTCTTCAACCATTGCAGCTGCTGGGTTTTGACGCCCCAAGCTGGATGCGTGAATGCTTCAAGCTTGCTGGACTGATGGAGGACGCTGCTTATTTTCTTCAAGGTTGGTGGATGGAAGATGATAGGATGCTGGAACGTGTGAAGGCTTGCTGCCTTTGCTGCCAACTGCTGGACGCATTGAAGCTTGCTGGACTGTGATCTTCCATGAACTGCACTTCTCCAAGATGGACCAGCTGCTGCACCTTGACACCATCCAGCCAGCACCACGCCTTGCACTTTCTCTTCCAACCGTGAGCTGCTGTCTTCCCACCATGAGCTGTACGTGTGAAGCCTTTCTCTCCAAGCACATATCACTTCCAGCTTCTACGTGAATCAGCAGCAGCTACAACATTTTTTTCTGGCCAAAAGTGAACTGCTCCCAAGCTTGTTGGACGCTGCCATTCACTATGTGTGAGCTTCCATCCTTGGCGCTTCTTCATGTTGCTGGATGTGCTGGACCAGTGGAGATGGCTGGATGCATGGACGGAGCTGCACCGCTTGCTGGCTTCTCTTCTCCAATCAACAAGTGGCTGGTTCCATCTTCCTTTCCGTTACAGCCCCTTTCTTTGATTCCACTTAGGTCCATCTACTTCTATATTGCCGAGAATTTACTTAGAGAACGTGGCTTCCTCCACAATAAAAATCACGCTTGTCATCTTCCCAAAAGAATTCTAAAACCGTGAAGTGGTCCTTTTTCAATCTTCATCTTTCCATTTAATAAAATATAATAACATGAATTGTAGTTTTGGCCGTGTGATACGTGGTCTTCCTTGGTGGTCCCTTCCATTATTTCACTTTGATTATTGAATCGTGTAGAGTTGTGAGCATGTTGGTTTTTTTTTTATGTGCAGCCTTTCCAAATGGAAAACACGTTCCAAACCAAGAAAAAGGTGGTGGCTCCCATTTATATTATGTTGTCTCCCATTTAAAAGAAAGAATCCTCCCTGTTGTTTGCCGTGAATGCTTCCTTCATATGGCATTTTCAATTGAAAACAATATTGCCTTCTCAAATTGGCGGCCCCCACTTTTGTTACATGAGCTTCTTGCCAAAATAATGTGACAACACTCCTTTGACTTAAGCTTGCTACCATGCTTCTTACAACAAGCAAAACCGAAAGATGTTTACAAATGGTGATCCATTTTTTTTCATGTGCTTAACCTCGTAAACCAAACCAATTCTGCAATGGCCGTGTGTACTGTTATTTTGTTGCAGCAATGACACTACAAAAATCAACACCTCATCACAAAATATATACTAAAGTAAGCCAAGCCAATTTTGCTTCTACAAATTCAAGAAAAAAAATATTTCATCACAGATCAACACAGATTAAATAAATGCAGTCTAGCTTCTTCCAAACACAGTATGTGAATGTTTTTCCAAATGTCCCAAGTTGTATTTCCAAAAATTTCCCTTGCAATCACTAATGCAAATAATTAACTTAAATAATTCAAATTAATTAAAATTAGAATTTCTGGTCAAATCAAGCACATTTCAGAAAAATAGGAAAATACTGGACAATTAAGCACAATTCCCCGATTAATTCTAGTACAATAAACTAAATGAAGTGAAGAAAATAATGATTCATCAAAATAGACCACACTTAGTTTTTTGCACTCCTGGGCAAAATCAAGACTTAAATCAGGGAATCGTTCAACGTACTTTTAGGGAAGAGACACAAAACTCAGCAGACAAAAAAATAAAAACTTGCAAGAAAACAAACAGAATTTACACAGTTCTCAAGAATTCTGGACAGAGAAAAGAAGTAGAAAATATCCAACACATAGTCAAGAAAAGCACATACTTACAGAAATCATCCAAGCAATTCAAGACTGTCGCGGTCATACAAATTTGATTGCACGAAAATATGCAGTATAACTAGGAAGTGACTCCTAGGTCGTCTCACAAGGACCAATTTTTGGATTAAGTCTCAGATCTTTTTTACACGAAAAGGGGGGTGTTTTTGTGATTTTGTTTTAATGCGGTAAACTAAAATTAAAAATGACTGGAATTTAAATAAGACAACTTAATTTTTAAAACACTGAAATAAATTTTAACAACGGTAAAAACAAGCGGTAAAAAATAGTAAAAACGGAACAGTAAATATGCAGAACGGTAAAACACAATTGACAGATTTTAACGATATGGAAAACAGTAATTTTGGAAAATGGTAAATTCAGTTGAAAACGTAAATAACGAGTGCAGTGAAAATAAATTGAGAAACAGATGAATGAAGTTTTGAAACCGTAAGTAGAAAACTGACAGAATGGAATTTGCAATTAACATCAATTAAAACCAAATACATGAAATTGTAAAATTAAACAAATCCTAAACCTCCCCAACGGAGAGGAGGAAAAATAAGCTACAGAAAATAAAACACGTCCGTCTTTGCTCTCTTTCTAAAACTACTCTTTCTTCTTTGGTCCTCCTCTCCTTTTATTGCAAAAAATCTGGACTGTATCCCTCCATTGTTCAGCCCGTGTGTTGTGTGCCTTTCAATCCAGATTTTTAGTTTTATTTTGTCTCCAGCTTGGAAGCCCGTGAATTCCTTCCCGCTTTTACATTTGTTTTTTTTTCTGTAAAGCAGAGGGAATTTCTACCAGCAAATCTTAGTTTGGACGTGAGAAAAGAAAGGTGAGGGCCCTCCATTTTGCCAATTACTCTTGTCATTTTCTGCACCTTGCAGATGTGGCTTCCTTCTCCATTCCTTCTCCTTTGCTGTCTTCTAATTTGTGTGACAACAAGAATGAAGAGGTCTCCTCAACAGCTGCTGAATGTTGCTCCTAGATGTGGCTGGACAGTCTTCTTCAAGTGTTGCGTGAAGGTGCTGGAAGATGAAGATTTCTCTTTGTTGTGCACACGTTCCAGCTCTCCCTCTCGGTAGCTGCAACTCAACCGTTCTCCATTTCTCTGTTGCTGCCACCGTTCCAGCACCTTTTCTTTGCTGAACATTGCTTCTCCTCAAAGGCTGGACGGTGATGTGCTACTGCTGCTGTCATTCTTCTACGCTTTTGGGTGGCTGCTCCAACCGTGACCACATATTTTTGAAGCCAAAAATCTTTCTTGGATGGTAGTGTGACCGTGAGTGCTTGTGGAATGCAAGAGCAAAAGAAATCTGCACATCTTCAAGCCAAAGTGCCGTGAGCTGTGCTTCTTGTTGTACACATCATTCCAACTTTTCTCCCTTAGCTATACGTTCAAGAACCAAACCTCAAACAAGTGTTGGCTGCAGTTGTTCCAACTTCAAGCTGCTGGACCGAGAACATCATAACTCTTCTCCCTTTGGTTCTCCAAAACAATCTTGAGAGCTCCTCCTTTTACTGGACAACCATCCATGTGTATTAACGTGAAGTCCATACCTCTTCTCCATGAATATGCTTCATTTTTCCAATGAGAAAGATCACTTCTTTGGTGGTGGATGGACCCTTATTCCCTGATCATATTTTATGAATTGAAAAACCAAAACCAAAACTTGTGAGAGAAAGAACATGGAGTCAAAAATCTGCACTCCAAACCTCTCAAAAACCGTGAGCTTTGTATGGAAAAAAAAACATTTCAAAAATATGCACCAAGCCAAAATGAATATGAGGTCGTGAACTTTCATGGGGTGGTGGCTCCCTTTTTCAATCAAGCTTCACACTTCAAAATGAATTTTCCAATGCTAACAAGTGGTGGCCCCAAGTGCTTACTTTCTGAATAATGTTTTGCCAAAATATCCATGGCCGTGTGTTTTTGATGAAGAACCAAAAGTCTCTGGAGCTCACTTACTCTCTTCCCAATTACTTGACAAAACCGTGCCACTACTACTTGGTGGTCCCTTCCTTGTCTCCCATTCAATTTCACTTGCAAAGAGAAAGAAGACTTCATGTGCCGTGAGTTGGACTTTGGATAAAGCCTTCCTTCTTTCCTCAAATAATTTAGCCAAAATAAGACAAAAGAGGGGCCATGTGAAATGCTTGCCAAATTGCCGTGAGTTCCATTCTCTTGGATGAAGGCTTTCTTCATTCTTCAATTGCTAACGTGGCAAAGCCATGAGGGGCTATCCATTTTCTTCAATTAATACGTGCAAAGGAGCCGTGGGCTATTACAATAACAATTTCACATTCATCACTTTGCATTTTGGAAATGCTACGTGACCTTTCAACCAATTGGTGCCCTCTCTTTTATTCCAAACTATGTGATGCTTAATTCAATTGGCCGTGTGGCATGTGTAGTGTGCTCCTCAATCATTTAACTTCTAAATGTCCCATATTATATTTCCAAAATTTTCCTGCAGTTGATAATGTAAATAATTAGCTTAAATAATTCAAATTAATTAAAATTAGAATTTCTAAACAAATTAAGCACAATTACCAAAAATAGGAAAATACTGGACATTTAAACATAATTCCCCGATTAATTCTAGTACAATAAACTAAGTGAAGTGAAGAAAATAATGATTCATCAATGAGAAACGGATGTGATGGAGTTTGGGTGAGAATCTGAGAGGGTTGGGAGGTGGGTGAGAAGGGGTAGAAAGATAGATTTTAGGGTTAAAGTAAATAATTAGGATTAAAAAGTAAAAAGGTTATTTTTGTAATTATAAAAGGTTAGTTTTGTAATTCAAAAAATATGTAATAGAATTGGGGAGGTGGAGGGAGAAAATGTGGTGGTGGAGGGATTAACACCCTTAATTAATTCCACTCAGCATTTGTGGCAAAGAGGGACCAGGCCTGGCATTTTTCTGCTCAAATCCGACCCAATTGCTTCCATTTTTAATGCATAAGCCCTTGTAGCGTTAAACCAATTTAGCCAAGGCAACAACATATGTCCAGCGTAGCAGCATCCCAATTCTTCAATCTGTGTTGCAATGACCCAATCTTGAAATCAATTGCAGGTGCAGCAGACCAGCAGTGGCTTCCAGGCAGTTTCATTTCAGCCCAATGCTTGGCCAGGGGCATTTCTAAGAAAAATTGAAAAAAAAGGTTAAAGAGTAACAAGTTCTTGTAGACTCCTTCCTGTTGGTATCTTCAATTATTATGTGTGTAACAAGTTCTGGTAGAGACATATGTTTCAACTTTCGTTTGTAATCTGTCCAGGATAACGACAATTTCTCGATCAGAAGTTCTGAAACGAATTCATCTGATAAAAGAATATTCTCTACTTTGATGTCTTCGAGCAGTTTGTGGTATTCACTTATTTGAGTTTTGATGTCTTTACCTCCAATAATCTCCCAATGATAAGTTCCCTGTGACAAATCTTTGTCTGATGACATCTTCGACAGTGTATTTGAGAATCAACGTGTCCCACATGTCTTTTGCTTCCTTGTAGGAATAGTACACATCGAACAAATCATTAGAAAGAGCATTAAGCAGAGTGTGTTGCCATACCTTGTTCGCGTAAGTCCACTCTTCAACTAGTTTTGAGTTTGAAGGAACACTAGAGTCGGGCTTCGGAGATGAAAGAGCAGCAACAACTCCATACATGTCTAAAAGGGTGGACGCACGTTCTTGCCAGCGCCGGAAGTTTTGTCTAGAGAAAACCTCGACTTTTGACACGTTCAGAAGTGTTTTCGAAAATACCATCATAGTTCTGGAAGAAAAGGTTTGGCGCTCCAAAGTCATGTTGTTGATGTCACCCATAAGTCCTTAAGATTGTTGTAGAAAAGCTGACAAAACAATATTTCCTGAGGCGTGTAGTTTCACTGTCCTTAAGGACTTATCTGCTTTCTATTGCACAAGTCACCCAAGATACAACAGAAACTTTTCAAAATTTCTGAGAATCTCAGAACAAGCAAAGATATCTAAAAAGAGTATAAAATAACCCAAAAAATTTTTTAGAGGAGAAAAAGAGGATGAAACTAAGAAGAAAGAAGAATAAAAGAATATTGATTTTAGTGTGTTTTGGAATTAGGAAAGAACTCTCTATTTATAGAGTTAGGGGAGAATAAAATCAATAAAAAAATAAAATTATAAATGATTTGAACGTTTGCTTCATAAATTTTTTACCGTTTGCAATGTTTGGAAATATTGAAGTCTAAACCATAAAGGTTTTTAACAACTCATAAAGCCATTGATACTAGAGATCATCATTTTGAGTTATTAACAATTTGGAAGTGGTAGAAGAATGTGTCTTGAAATATTCTTTAACCTTCACTCTTGCTATCTTTTTGCAATTCTTTCAAAATTTTAAATTCATTACCTTATCCTATTGATACGACTGAAACCTCTCAGTCAACTAACACCAAAGTCATTCCCTTTGAGATTTTTATTAAACCACGTCAATCTTTTACGTTATAAAAACAACTACTCACATTTTCATTAGAAGTATTTTTACTTAGTTCAATGTACTTGTTATCTTTGTACTTTCTGTCTTAGATTATTTCAAAATGGTGATATTATCTTTGTACTTTTGTTCAACTTTGTTTTTTCATAAGTTTTTGAGATATAAAAAATTTCGATTGAGATAATAGAAGATAGGATTAGTTTTTTCTTTTTCTAGAGAAAAAAATTGATGAAAGACATATTCCAACAGGATAAAAAAAGTAAGCTAAATTGTAGGCACATTAATTACATTCACCTTGTAGGAATCACATTCTAATCACAGATCATTTCATCATTTACATTCTAATCACAAATAATTTCATCATTTACATTCTAATCACAAATTATTTAATCCTTTACATTCTAATCACAAATTATTTCAACCTTTCATATCAGCAGGCTCAATGGCTAAGATGACAACAATCAACATTTAATGCATCCATGCTTTTATGTTGATCTTTACCATCATCTCTCATATTAACAACAATCCCTTCTCAATAGTCCAGAATATAGGACAATCATGTCTCTTAGGTTTTCAACTATAACTTTATTTGCCAACAAACTATATATGCTAGTTATTCAAGTGTAAAAGAATATTATATAACTAATTATGAAGGGTGGATATGTTTTATTTAATTTACAGAGTTTCCAAACTCTCATTATGTATCCATCTAATTACAAACATATTCATTTAAATTTGGGTTATTTAACATATTGTTTCAGTAAATCAGAATTTTTCCAAGAACTAAAAAAAAGCCATAAAATGGTAGGTGATTAACATAATTAGAAACCAATAACCTGTGATATTTGTTTACCATTATCAGAAAATAAACTATGGTGGCGACTCTCGAACTCAAAACTCTGATTTCGCTGACCAAGCCTTATTTTATGGTTTTTTCATAGTTTTCCAGAATAAATTTTGGTGGCGACTCCTAAAGTCTAATTTTCAAACTCTTTAATTATTTTTTAAGAGTCTCGTCGTCTTCCCCGTCGTGATCTTGGTTGCAACAGAGGCATATGAATATGAGCAAGTCTTTTATGTCATAGCCACGAATCAACCTCTTTAGACAGTAAGCAAATAACAGATTTCTAAAATCAACCATATAGATGTTGTTAAATCTTTTGCCAATCAACACAAGCTCATTGGAAGATGCATGACAGATCAAACAATGATTAGGCTCAAAAGTAACTTTCAATCCTTTATCGCATAGTTGGCTAATACTCAGCAAATTATGTTTCAACCCATCAACAAGCAGAACATTTTCAATAATGTATGAGGAAGGTGTTTGTATTTTTCCAATACCAACAATTTTACCCTTATTGTTGTCCCCATATGTAACATGGCCGATTGTCTTGTTGGATCTCCTATCATATGTCTAGAACATCCACTGTCCAGATACCACATGGCTTCATTTTCACTCTTTTCCTCACTGGTTTCAGCTATTTCAGATTTTGTCATCATACTCAAATCAATTTGTTGTTTTGAGTGCTTACAGTCAACTTCATTGCCTTCATTTTGCTTTGAAACTTGGTCTCTAAAGTTCTTTTGATCTTCTGTGGGATTCTTGTCAGATTCCCTTTTATTCATTAAGAATTTTGAGAATCTTTCTGCCATTAACTCAGTTTCTTCATCCTCTGGTTTCTTTACAATTCTTAGGATGTTGGTGACTCTTTCCTTCTCTTGAGATGCTTTCCATGATGTTCCTGTCATAATAAGCTCATAGGATTTTTTAGTCACAGAACTACAAATATCTTTGTTTGTTGCATTCAAGAAACCATCATATGTTTCACTCTTGCTCATGATCAAAGACATATTGGCCATCAGGAATAAATTAATCTATTATACTTAAAACCTAACCGATTAAAATTCGAGTAAAGTTTGAATTCTCAACTTTGGTGCCAATTGTAGAAAAAGTTAGGCCAATAAAATCAACCAAGAAAAGGGTGAATTGGTTTTCTCCTTTTAATAGTTGTTCTTTAAAAACCTTTTTAAAATATTTGAAGTTTTCTTGGAATGCAATCAAACAAGAATATGAGAAATGTCAAAGGAGAAGGGATAGAGAGATTCACACAAATATTTATACTGGTTCGACCCACTGCCTACGTCTAGTCTTCCTTCAATCAACCTTAGATGAAGGGATCCACTATATTGATAGAGTTCTTACAAGCAAGACATACAGAGAACAATCCTCTCAAATGTACTCTCCTTTCTAACTCAATATCAACTACAGTACAAACCCAGAAAGATCACTCACTTTTTGTCGCCCTTAAAGCAATCCCAACTCTAAGTAATAAAACTTTACAAAACTCTTTTCCTGGCCGCAACAACAGGGATACAATCTAATCTTGATTGTAGATGAAAACTGATCACTGTAGAATACACCTGGAGTGCATATATGGATCAACAATTGTAAACACAAAGTTCTTGCAAGAATATTTAAGGATTTCTTTCCAATCTAGAAATCTTTGATTCTTCAAGAAATCAGGACGCTTCTGCAATTAAAACTCATTAATTAAGTTAGTTATGAAAGATTAAAATCATAGAATTGTTGAAAGGCAAAGAGCAATGGTCTATTTATAGATTTTTCAACTCTGACGCATTTTAATCGATTAAGCAATTAATGTAATCTATTAAGCTTTTCCTTCTACTTTAACAGTTCTACATTTGCACAGGATTTAAAAGATTAAATGTGCATGCAATCAATTAAACATTTCATACAAGCCACAACATTTACAATATGATCTTTATTGATAGTTATGGCTTTTCAAGAAAAAAGGTTTTCACATAAAACACATTTTAACCGATTAAGAAATTAATATAATCAGTTAAGTTCCATACTTAAGCAATTTTGAAAACTTTTTTCAATCAGAACACCTCAATGCACTCAACAAACATGTACTGGCATAACAACGTGATTTAATCGATTATACAAATAATGTAAACGATTAAAACATAGTTGTTTTGCCTCTATTAAGCATATACTAATATCTGATGAATTTTAACAGATTATACAAATAGTTAATCGATTATTTCATGCAGATATGAAATGTGCAAAGTGTTTCAATCTATGATTCATTTTCAATAAATGAATACACATACCAAATAGTTCAAGCACAATCATAGATATAATCAAGTAACAGTTTTTCCATTTTGTTGTGCAAGAAACTATAAAAAAATTCTTGTCATCATAAAAAAAAACATATGTGAAATATGGGTTCAGCTTTGCATAGCTCCCCCTATCAACAGTACTTCAAATGAAATTAGAGTTGTCTAGTATAAACTATCTTATTTTAAACGTAGTTTTTCTTGTCTCTGAACTTAGAAAATTCTTTATTGTCTAATAAGGTTACAAAGTGGTTTTTGAGTGCAATAGGGTTTAGGTTATATTTGTGATGGCTTGTTTAAGTTAAGTCGTATGCATTTATCTTCAATTAAAATATCTAGTTGTTATTCATTGGTTATTACAACTGTTGAAAGTTGTGATATGTGTCAATGAAAGATTAGGTCATATAATTTTGAATTCTATTAGATGAATGATGTCTCCTAATCTTAATCCTAAATCTTATATTGATTTGAATCACAAATGTGAAATATGTGTTCAAAGTTTTGATGATGTCTCAAAGTCAAGTCTCAAGTGCTCTTGTTACTAGAAGATCTTCATGAAGACTTGTCTTGTGTTAAAGCATTTATAATTTAGTAGATTTACGTATAAGATGTGGTTTATCTTTGATTCTATGTTTTGTTTGCCTTAGGTTGTATAAAAATTCATTTTAATAAGAAAACCTCATTTTATACTCAAGATAATTGATTATCAAATTATAATAATAGATTATTAGTAATTAATTATGACTTGTTATAATTGATTATCACGAGCAATTGTGAGAATTTTTAAGCAAGTTTTTGACCGTTTTGGATTCATTAAATGCATAATCAATTATCTAATTATGGTAATTGATTATCACAGGTTAATTAGTTGACAACGGATTTTTGGAGATATCCTTGAGTGAGATATCTATACATTAGATTGGAACTCTCATTCTAAAATACGAAATACAAAACATACACAAAGTGTATTTTCGAAATTCTTATCTTCAGGTTGCGGTGATAAATGTTCTAAGGTTTGCTGAACCCTTGTGTTGTGGCTTTGAGAACTTGGTGTGTTGGCATAGAGCGAGAACTTTCAAAGGGAGTGTGATTGAGTGTTGTTGTTGTTGGCATAGAGCGAGAACTTTCACAGGGATTGTGATTAAGTGTTGTTATTGTTGTTGAGTTGAAAGCCTATCATCCTTTGTGAAGATTCAAAGGAGGTGGTCATCCTTCGTGAAGCATTCGGAGGAGGTGTTCATCCCTTGTGGGTTACAGGAGAAGTTTCTTTCATCTCTTGGGGGTAATTGTTGGTATCGGAGGGGGTATTTTTCGAAGAGTATAGCGCAACGAAATTAAAACTTGGAGAGTAGAAAGCGTGTTCGATCACAATTAAAATTAATTTGGTCCTTTTAGTAAAAATAATTTTCTTTCAGAAAATTAATCAAACAGTTGATATACGTAAAATAAAATGAGTGTAGGGAATAAGAAGATCAACACATAATTTTTATCCTGGTTCGAATCAAAAGATTCTACGTCCAATCGTTAATCACTATAAATAATGATTAACCTTTTTCACTAAAAATGGTTTAACAGATTACAAGATAATGAACAGGAATAAAATGAAAAGAATCACTCTACCAACTTGAAGAGAACCGCTTCAGCAATCGACCAACGATTCACAAGCTTCTCCTTTCACAAGACCAGGCAGAGCACCTTGCTAACTTGAAGAGAGTTTGCCCCGACTATCGACACACGATACGCGAGCCTCTCCTTTCACAAGACCAAGCAAGGGAACAATGAACAAAAAGCTCTCTAACAACGTTCCTCTGATACACAGTGTTCTAAGCTTTCTCAGTTCAAAAAACGTTACCTTCTAATTTCTCCAAATCAAATTATATAGCCAAGTACACTGAGTGCCAAAGGTCAGCTCTCAACTGCCATGAATAATCGATTATTGTAAGTGATAATCAATTATTCAAGTCCATTACAGGTTTTCAAAAATGTGATAATCGATTGTATGAAGTGATAATCGATTATTCAAGTATGACTTGTGATAATCGATTATTGCTTAACCATAATCGATTATACTAGTAAAAATTACAATGTTTAACATTTTCCTACTACATTCAAAATCTACAAGTTGCTTTTTTAAATATTTTCCTACTACATCCAAAATCTATAAGTTGCAGCATCATCAAAACACATCTTCAGGTTTTACCAATACTCCTTATTGGTAACAATCTCCCCCTTTTTGATGATGATCAAAAACTCTCTTTTTAAAAGCAACTCAGGTTTACCTGCAACATATATAAACTAATGGACAACCACAGAGTTAGCAGTACCTGTACAATTAAAAAACTATTTTTTTCTTTAATCCTCCCCTTATATTTCTTCTCCCCCGTTTTGATCATAAGCAAAAAGAATAATGTAATAAACTCCCCCGTAATATGAGCTCCCCCTTAAAAATGGAATATATGCACAAAATGAAAGCTCATTATATTAAGAATAGAAAGGAATTACATGAAATTCATAAAGATTAAGAAACTAAATACCATAAAGAAAATAACATAACAATCAAACTTAGAGGCCTAAAAACCTAGAATTCAAGACTAGGAGAACGTTCAGGAGGTGGGATATTAAGATGACCCTCGATGTTAGATAGGCGAACATCAAGATCAAGAAATTGATCAACCATGTACTCATCAACAGATCGCTGCCACTCATAAATCTCCTCAAAGTGAGTCTTTTGTGCAAGACTCATATCCTTCAACTGTTTAGATAACCTTGCAAAATGTTCTTCCATAGAAGTTGAGGAAGAGGAGGGTATGTTGGATGGTCCAGCATCAGACGGAGCAGCAACACTTACTGGGTCAGCCATATGAATCTCCATGTCATCATCTTCATCTACATCAGGATGGTCATCATCTTTGTGAATAAGGACTCTGCCTCTAGTAATGAATCCCATTTGACGAAAGGTAGTATCTCCAATTTCTGATCCCACAGCTTCAATAGTTTGAACGAGTTCTCCTTCAACAGGTACACCTTTGAATTCTAAAACCCTAGAAATAAGAAGAGCATAGGGAAATTGATATGAATGGGATTTCTTGGCTTTTACCATTGTGTCAGCAATGAGAGCAGGCCAGTCGATGTGTATGTGATTTAGAATCCCAAACAACAGAAGTAAATCCTGCTCAGAGCATTGAGCATGGTTTGTTGCTCTAGGACATAAAATCCAGACAATCAAGTAGTGGATCATCCTTTCTTCAACTTTAAAACCTCCAACCAGTAATTGCCTTCTATTTGTTTGCCGTTCAGGATGACGCAGGAAGGATTGAAAAGTCATCATCCTGTTGAAATCTTCAAGTCCTAAATGGACTTTGACAGCATCATCCCAGATGGGAAGTTGAGCAACATTTGTCCAAACGTCATCATCTAAATTGATGCGTACTCCCTTGACCTTAGTAGATATTATCCCATCTCGATAGCGTAAGTTGAAGTAGAAGACTCTTATAAGATCAGGATAAATGCATCCTTTTTGTTCTAACAGATGCGTTAACCCCTGCTCAAGAAAAGTGTTTGGAAATTGAAAGCCATAGAAGCGGAAAAAGTCAAGACGAATAAACTTTACCGCCATGATCTTCCTTTCTTGCCAGGAATTAACAAAGTCTGCATGTTTCCTTGGATCTGATATCCATCCATCTATGTTTGCAAGACGTGGTTGAGAAGAAGAGGAGGCTCCAGCTGTTCTGCGATGGTGCCTTCTTGAGTCAGCCATGGAGGAAGAATGGGAAAATGAGATTTTGAGAAGGTAAAGAGAAATGAAGAAGATTTAAGCTCTAGATTTGATTTCAGCAGTATTTAGGTGCAAAGGAGTGTCTAATAATCGATTATGGGGGCTATTTAAAAGAAAAATGGAAAAGTTAGCCGTTTATGGCCGTTTATAGCCGTTATGGGATGCTCCAACGGCTCTATTTTTGAAACTGTCAGCGCGATAATCGATTATGGCTCGTGATAATCGATTATCCGTTCAATAATTACTGTCCAGAATTGCATGATAATCGATTATGCATAATGATAATCGATTATCTGCTCAAGATTTTCCAGAATTGAATTTTAAACATGAATAATCGATTATAACTTAGTGATAATCGATTATGAAGTGTTAAGTTTACGAAAAATGCAAAAATTTTGCATAGATTTTGATTCTAAGATATGTCTAACACTCCTAACTCTCTTCTAAGCTCAAAAAATCTATCTTTAGGTAGAGCTTTGGTAAAGATATCAGCTAATTGATGTAAGGTATCAACATATTCAATTTGACAATCCCCCTTTTGTATATGATCTCTTAAGAAATGGTGCCTAATTTCTATATGCTTAGTTCTTGAATGCATTATGGGGTTCTTGGTCAAATTTATCGCACTAGTATTGTCACATTTTAGAGGAATTTTGTCAAGGAAGATATCAAAGTCTTCCAATTGTTGTTTCATCCACAAAATTTGGGCACAACAGTTTCCAGCTGCAATATATTCAACTTCGGTGGTAGACAAAGCTACACATGCTTGTTTCTTTGAGTGTCATGACACTAAAGAACATCCCAAGAAATGACAGGTTCCACTAGTACTTTTTCTATCAATTTTACAACCACCATAATCTGCATCAGAGTATCCTATTAAACTAGGTGAGGCATCAGAGGGATACCAAAGTCCAAATGAAGTAGTTCCCTTAAGATATTTTAGAATTCTCTTAACTGCAGTCAAATGAGATTCTTTAGGATTGGCTTGGTATCTAGCACATACACAAACACTCTACATAGTATCTGGTCTACTAGCAGTTAAGTATAGCAAGGATCCTATCATGCCTCTAAACATGGTTTCATTCACTCCTTTTCCAATTTCATCCTTATCTAAATAACATGAAGTACCCATGGGTGTACTAGCTTCCTTGCAGCTATCCATACCAAATTTCCTAAGAATTTCTCTACAGTATTTAGTTTGGGAGATGAATGTTCCACCATTCATTTGTTTTATCTGTAGTCCTAAGAAAAAGTTTAACTCACCCATCATGGACATCTCGAATTCACCTTGCATTATTTTTGCAAACTCTTCACACAAAGAATCATCAGTTGACCCAAAAATGATATCATCTACATAAACTTGCACGATTAAAATGTGTTTTCCTACTTTCTTAATGAATAAGGTTGAATCAACCTTTCCTCTAGAAAATTCATTTTCAATTAAAAAGGTACTAAGTCTTTCATACCAAGACCTAGGTGCTTGTTTAAGACCATAAAGGGCCTTTTTCAACTTGTAAACATGATCAGGAAATTTAAAATCTTTAAAATCTTCAAAGCCAGGAGGTTGACTAACATACACTTCTTCTTTTATAAAACCATTTAAGAAAGCACTTTTTACATCCATTTGATATAGTTTAAATTTCATCAAAGATGCATATGCAAGTAATAATCTAATTGCTTCTAACCTGGCTACCGGTGCATACGTTTCATCATAATCTATACCTTCCTCTTGACAGTATCCCTTAGCAACTAGCCTTGCTTTATTCTTTGTGATGTTTCCATCCTCATCAAGCTTGTTCCTGAATACCCATTTTGTTCCTATGACTTGGAATTCTTCTTGTTTTGGAATGAGTTCCCAAACTTCATTCCTTTCAAATTGATTTAGCTCTTCTTGCATAGCAATGCACCACTTGTCATCTTGAAGAGCTTCCTTTATATTTTTAGGTTCTACCCGAGACACAAAAGCAACAGTTAGACAAAAATTATTTAAATTATGTCTAGTAGTTACCCCTTTTGATATATCTCCTATGATGTTGTCCAAAGATAGTCCTCTTGGTTGTTGATAGCTTTTGGAATTAATGACTTGGGGTGTTTCTTGAAGCTCCAGAGGATAATTTTCATTTAGATACATCTCCTCAAGGGCTTCTCTTAAGTAATCCTCATCACCTGCAATGGGTCTATTTGACTCAAGAGGATTTACCTCAAGGTCTACAATCTCATCAAAAACAACATGCATTGATTCTTCAATTATCAGTGTTCTTCTATTGAACACTCTATAAGCTTTGCTAGTCAAAGAATATCCTAGAAAAATTGCTTCATCAGATTTTGCATCAAATTTTCCAAGATTATCTTTTCCATTATTTAAGACAAAGCATTTGCATCCAAAAATTTTCAAATGAGATATATTTGGTTTTCTACCATTCAACAGTTCATATGGAGTTAATTTTAGAATTGGCCTAATAAGCATCCTATTTAACACATAACAAGCAGTACTTACTGCATCAGCCCAAAAGTATTTTGGCACATTAGATTCATTCATAAGCGTTCTAGCTAATTCTTCTAATGATCTATTTTTCCTTTCAACAACACCATTCTGTTGGGGAGTTCTAGGTGCAGAAAAATTATGTGCAATGCCAAATTCTTCACAAAATTTTCCAAACGATTCATTTTCAAATTCACCACCATGATCACTTCTCAAAGTTTTGATTTTCAAATCTTTTTCATTTTGAATACGTTTAGCAAAAGTTTTAAATGCTTTGAAAGCTTCACTTTTCAGAGTTAAAAAGAAAGTCCAAGTAAATCTAGAGTAATCATCAACAATTACAAGAGCATAGTAGTTTCCACCAAAACTTTTAATTCTAGATGGACCAAACAAATCCATATGCAAAAGTTCTAAAGGTTTTGATGTTGAAATCATGCTTTTAGATGAAAATGAAGATTTGGTTTGTTTACCCTTTTGACATGCAGAACAAAGTTTATCTTTCTCAAATTTTAGTTTAGGCAAACCAATCACAAGATCCTTAGAGATTAATTTATTTAAGTGTTGCATGTGAATATGTGCAGCTCTTTTATGCCATAGCCATGGATTGTCTTCTTTAGCAACTAAGCATGTTATACTATGACTAGATGCACTCTCAATATCAATCAAATATATGTTATTATGCCTAACACCTTGCAAAGCAATTTCAGCAGAATTTTTATAATAAACAGTACATTTGTCACTCTCAAAAGTTACCTTGAAACCTTTGTCGCATAGTTGGCTTATGCTTAGAAGATTATGTTTGAGGCCTTCAACGTATAATACGTCTTTTATTGTCAAAGTGTTTCCTCCTCCAATGTTTCCAGTACCCATTATTCTGCCTTTGTTGTTATCCCCATACATTACAAATCCTTGCTTCTTTTTCTCAAAAGAGATGAATCTTTTCTTATCACCAGTCATGTGTCTTGAGCAACCACTGTCAAGATACCACAGTGACTTCTTGGACTTATATTGATCCTACAAAACAAGTTAGCAAGAGTTTTAGGTCCCCAATCTAATTATGGGTCCTTGGGGTTAGTTCATGAGAGTATAAATCATTTCACAACTTTAACCCATGCATATTTACCATTTGGAATACCAAAATGTTTAATGTTGCATTTGTTTGATGTGTGTCCATGCTTCATACAGTAAAAACAACAAGCATTACTTACTTTGTTTTTAACAAAAGTCCCTTTTTCAATCCAAACTCTACGAGTTCTTCTTACTTTGAACTTATTTATTTGATGCATATTTCTATTTTCAATATTGCTTCTATTAAGGTTTGTCTTAGCAGGTGAATTTGTCTTGGTTGCCTTTGCAAGTAAGTTTTCAAGTATGTCAATATCAAACATATGACTCTTACAAGACAAGCATTCAACAGGTTCAATAATAGCATTTGCATCAGATAATTTTGTTTCTAAAGTACTAAATTTATTTCTTAAGACAACTTCATCATCAAGCAACTTTTCATAATTCAATTTTAATTCATTGTGCTCTTTCTTAAGTTTTTTATGTGCAGCATCAAGTTTTTCAGATTCAACCAACAATTCAAAGAAGGCCTTTTGCAAGTCTAATTCACTAGATTCAAAGCTAGAATCACTTACTTGGCTTCCAGTATCTTCTGAGTCAGCCATTAGACAAATATTGGCTTCTTCATCTGAATCACTTGAGCTTGTTGAGCTAGATGCATTGTCTTCCCAAGCTATGTATGCTTTCTTTTTCTTTTGAAATTTTCTTTCCTTCTTGTCTTCACTTTTCTTGCTTTTTGGACACTCAGATTTTACGTGCCCTCTTTCTCCACAACCGAAGCACTTTACGTTTGATGGAGATTCTTGACTTTCTTTCCTATCTTTGTGAAACTTGTCCTTTCCCTTTGCTTTCATGAACTTTGCAAATTTCTTTATCATCAAGCTCATGTTTTCTTCATCATCAGAATCATCTTCTTCGATCCTCTTAGAGCTTTTTCCTTTAGATATTTCAGACTTGAAAGCTAGAGTTTTCCTTTTGCCTTGATCCTCTTCAGCAGTCAATCTCCTCAGCTCAAGTTCATGCTCACGGAGCTTTCCAAACAAGATTGCCATTGACATTTGAGTAAGATTTTGAGACTCCGAGATGGCAGTCACCTTTGGTTGCCAAGACCTGTCCAGAGATTTCAGAATTTTCACATTAAGTTCATCAGTATCAAAAGTCTTACCCAACCCTGTTAAATGATTCACAATATGAGTGAATCGTTTTTGAACGTCAGAGATCATTTCTCCAGGTTGCATTCTAAACATCTCATATTCCTGAATGAGAGTGTTCTTCCTAGCGCGCTTCACGTCCTCTGTTCCTTCATGAGTGACTCTGAGGACTTCCCACATCTCCTGTGCTGTCTTACACACTGAAATTTTATAAAATTCACCAAGTACAACAGCAGATGAAATTATATTGCGAGCTTTAATATCAAACTGAGCTCGTCTATTTTCTTCAGCAGTCCAATTAAAATAAGGTTTTTCAGTCTCTACACCATCAACAGTATTCATAGGAATATAAGTTGCAGCATCATCAAAACACATCTTCAGGTTTTACAATACTCCTTATTGGTAACAGTAATAAGGGAGGTATTCTAACCTTCAACTTGTTTATTTTCTTTATGATTGTAACAATTTGTTGATTTATGCTAGTGAAGCGTTAATTCTCAATTGAGATTAACAAATGGATGTAGGATCTTTGTGATTCGAACCAGGATAAAAATTACCTGTGCAATTTTTTCTCTTCCTTACTCTTTTAATTTGTTTAAATTATTTTAAGGAATTTATATTTACGTGAGAAAATTATTAAAAAAACGATTTGCGATAAGAAACCAATTCACCCCTCCTCTTTGTTTGTTGAACGCGTTAACCATTTCGCTGCACTACTCTGACAATAGGTATCAGAGCTTGCTTTGATAGTAATTAAAAATGACGGGGCAACATCAAACCTTTGCTGAGGGTGCCTTTATCAATAGACCTCCATTGTTTATTGGAGAAAACTATGCTTTTTGGAAGGTAGAATGTAAGACTGCTCAAGAGATGTGGGAGATGCTGAGAGTCACCCATGAAGGAACTGATGATGTTAGGAGAGCCAGAAGAAATACCTTAATCCAATAGTATGAGATGTTTCGCATAAAGCAAGGAGAAACTATTGTAGATGTTCAGAAGCGCTTCAGGCATATAGTGAATCATCTCATTGGGTTAGGTAAGTCCTTTGATAATGATGAATTAAATATAAAAGTTCTTAAATCTTTAGACAGGACTTGGCAACCAAAGGTGACTGCCATCAGTGAGTCACAAAATCTCAACACCATGTCAATGGTTGCATTGTTTGGTAAGTTGAGAGAACATGAACTCGATCTCGGAAGATTGAATGAGGAAGAAGAGAAAGGAAAGAAAAAAACATTTATCTATTTGTATAGCTTTTAATTGCACAATATTATTTTGACTTAATTATATTTTAAGTATCTAATAAATTTAGAAACTTTCAATTGAGTCTCTAATAAGTTTTTGTGATATATTAAGTACTTAATAATTTTATATTTTTCAATTGAATATCTATTGTTAAATTTTCCTGTTAAGAGGTAACATGGCTTGTTAAATGATTTACATAGTTGTTATTTTGTTTTGTTACCTTACTAAGATGTGGCCACATGTTATTTTATAAAATTATAAAAGTATTATAAGACCCTAAAACAAGAAAAATAATTAGAAGAAAAAACGTTTTATAAAGATGAGTACACAACTATTATTGTTAGTAAGCAAGGACAAGAGTATAAACACAAACATTAGAGTTAGATTCAATTCTTTTAAGTTTGTTTTTGTCTCTAGAATATCTCTCTAGGAACCCTCCTATTTCTCCCTAAAATCGTGACTTGGTTTCTTATTTTTTGGAAGATTTGAAAATTTTGAGATTCTAGCAATAAAGATAATCATTCCAAGAAATCAATTTTACCTACAAAGTAATTTTAAATTCTGCTATATTTTAAAGAAAATCTGTGTTTGGCATGCCTGGGACCCAAACGGATGGCATGTGCTATAATGAACTTCTTAAAATTCTTTGATCTTTTGTAATTTCAAAGTATGTTTGGATCACTAAACCAAAAATTTCTCTATGTTTTTAGAGTTGTTGGAAGAACGTAAAACGTAATTTTTGTTAAGAGCTTTAATAGTGGTAAGGGAATTTAGTTTGATTTAACATAGAATAATTGTTCAAGTAATAGTTTTGGTTAGACATTATAGATTTTGGATTTTTAACTATAATTGGTGAAGTCAACTATGTTAAATATGTAAAATTTGGGAGCTGTTGGTATGTTGTTGTTTGATGAGTTGAATTGTGATAATTTGGTGAGAGATTGTTTGAAGATATTGAGGTTTAAGCAATTATTAATGTAGATACATATTTTTATGTGAATTATTAATTTAGAGTGAGGATACCAAATGTGACAATTGATGATAATGTAGGTGTGAGAGAGGAGTAGCTGTAAGACCGAGATCGAGATCAGTTATTAGACTTTGTATAGACAAAACTTATATTTTCTTATATTTTGATGTATAATTTTTATCTCAACTGTTTTTTTTAAATATTATTGTGATTTTATTCACAGTTTGAGTTTGATGACGGTACATCATCTTATAGACTTTGTTTAAGCTTATGTCATTATATAATTATGTAATTTGTTTCTCATTAGTATTTGGTAAAACTTTATAATTAAGTTGGTACAATTATAAAGTTATAAAATTATAAAGTTATAAAATTATAAAGTTATAAAATTATAAAATAATAAAATAATAAAACAATAAAATAATAAAACAACATTGGTCGACAACTCCATAATGTGACATGGCAAAATAATAATGTCACTTAATACCCCGTCATCCAGTTAATATAAAAATTTAACAGTGAGGATTCATATAAAAAATATAAATTTATTGAATACTCAATATACCACAAAAAATTATTTTGGACTCAATTGAAAGGTTTCAAATTTATTAGGAACTTGAAACATAATTAAGCCTATTATTTTTAAGGATATAAAAGAAGAAAATTACAATAAACTTGAATGTGAGAATACAAAATATAATAAAATATAATATCTATGACAATCACTAAGAAAAAAATACTTTCTAAGAGCATATTACATATTAATCTAATAAGTTAGATCAATTATAAAACAACCACCATTCATTTCCATAGAGCAATATCTTTTAGTCATTTGCCATCATTCATTCTTCCTCATCCATTCATTTAGAGAGCACACCATACTTAGAAAAGAGAGAAAATACACACATGAGAGGAATAATCTCATGAATTTCAAAACATTTAAATAGCACAAATATTTTCAAGAGAATGAAAAATTATTATAAACCTTCTTACCACTAGAACCCTTAAACCTAAGCTTAGGGGAAGAAAAAATCAAAGACCCACCTTACTACCACTAACAGCCTCTGCAAGAATAAATGAATTACTTTCCTATCAACAGTGTTGGAGACGAGGTGAGCGAAGGCGCTTGTGGCGTCACGAACTTTGACGCGAGTGAGCAGCAAAATCTTATTGGCGTTCAAGTGCGTCAATGTTAAAAATTAACGTTGGTCTCTTCTGGAGTACAATGAAGATACTAGTGAAGAGAGAAAATGAAGCGCAATATGAAAAGAGAGAAGAAGATGAAGAGAGAAGATGGATGAGGATTTTGGATTCTCTAAAAGAAAGAAGATGAAGCTCAAAGTGAGAATAAAAAAAAGATAACTATTAGATTGGTTCTTCCTATAACCAATCTAAGAAAGGTTTTTAATTTTTTTTTAAATTAAGATATTAGATCAACTTCTTCTATAACCAATCGAATAACTAGATATTAAATCAATTCCTTCTATATCTAATATAAAAGACTTCTTAATATTTACAAAATTGTCACCATATTTTTAATTACATTCTTTCATACAATCGATCTAATATCTTATTGAAATATTCTCATTTGCATTAGTAAATTATGATCAACCATACCAATTTTAGAAAAATTTAAAATTTCTATTATATGCCAGTAAAAACACATGTTATATTTATGATAACAAAAAATAATTTTTATAATTTTATTGTAAAGGTAAATACCTTTTATAATTTTACTATAAATAATTTTTATTTATTTTGTAAAAATTTTATAACTAAACAAATGGTTAAGTTTAAAAAAGAATCAAATAAAAAAAGGTTAAATTTTAAAAATATTTACTTAAAATATAAAATTAATAAAATAATTATTTTAGTTTAATTTTTTATTTAAAAGGTAAAAGTGACAAACAAATGTTGAGAGAAAAAAAGAGAAATCATATATATATATATATATATATATATATATATATATATATATATATATATATATATATATATATATATATATATATCTATTATCTATGTATGTGTGTATGTATGTATGTATGTATGTATGTATGTATGTATGTATGTATGTATGTATGTATGTATGTATGTATGTATGTCAAAATGCATCACTCGACCCGATCCGGCCCGACCCACCACAGGTTGGTGGATATACGGATTGACTCACTCACTCACTTAATTACAATTTTTTTTAATAAAAAAATTTATAAACTTTTTGTAATTCAATTCTAAATAAATTTCACTCTCAAAATTATGTTAAACTCAAGACAATTCAACATAGGTCCTCGTATTTTGAAAGTGTTCAATTGGGTCCCTATTTATGTAAAATTAAGTCAATAAAGCCCTTGCCATTAATTATTGTGGACGACGTTAAATTTCTTGCATTGTGGCATGCTGAGGTAGCATTTAATAACGATGTGGCACAGTAACAACTCATTATGTGAATTTATTTGATTTTAAATTTTAAAAAACTTTTAAATGTGGTTAACTTAATAAAAATAGAACAATATATTTATTTCTGGAAATGAAATTCAAACGTATTAGGATTAAGTTTGGTATTTTGGGGAAAATAGGGTTTTTCGTGGGTTCGTTGTTCTGGTTTGAAATTGGGAGAAAATATGGTTATAGTGAGAAATTAGTTGTGGATGAAGTTTGATTTTACGATTTTGGGGTCATCTATCTATGGTTTTCTGTGGAATCGATAAATTTTTAGTTGTGAAGCACTGTGGGCAGCACCTGAAGCAGAGTCTTCTGAGTTGAATCAAAACCAGCATAGAGACACTGCACAATGTTGGCGGCGGAGGAGGTCGAGGAGTTGGGAGGGGGAGAAGTTGAGGGGGAGAGGGTGGTGAGTGGCGGAAGTGGAATATGAGACAGTGCAGGAGAATCTGAAGGTGGAAGAGATAGAAAAAGAGAATGAGAAAGATGTTGTATGGCGTTGGGTTATTACAGTGTAAGGAATAGGGTGGTAGTGGAGAGAGGATAGTGTCATTAAGACAAATTTACAAACATGTCACGTGCGTGAAGAATTGGGTGACCACAATAGCGATCTAGAGCAAAACCCGTTAAACCCAGAAGCCAAAACCACCAAAGGAATTCAATAATCCAGTGCAAAGATAAATCAACCAATTAAGCACTGAGAGATAAATTATCACAGAAGAAAAATTGGCTCCTTTTTTCGACTTCTTTCTCATCAATAAAAACACACTAAAAGTTCATAAACCCAAAAGCCAAAGCCATAAGCAGAAAAAGTAAAAAGCAAATTTTCACTATTATATTAATTAACTAATTAACTCACCGTGTGATCGAGATCAAATTATCCCTTAGGTTTTTTTTTATGATGTCATCTACATTAAGGTATAAAACACTATTAGGCGGTGGGATTTGGGGGTAGGCGTGGATGTAGGTGTTGAAGAGGTGGGTGTGGGAGGGTGAGAAGAAGGTTTCCTAGAAAGGGGAGAAGGTGACGTTGGAGTTGGTGAGGAAGAGGAAGGCGATTCTAGGGGTGGAGGAGAGGTGGGAGGTGGTGTCACTAGTAAAAAAGGGGCAAACCCGAAGCGTATAAAAGCGCGATGGCAGAACCGTAAATAAAGCTAACATATATGCCTCGGTTGTTCCAAACCCGATGCCTAAAGCATGATACTAACTCGGTCCTACACCAAACCGAAGCATAAACCTACCTCTGATAGATGTTACTAACTCGGTTTCCACGAAACCGATGCCTAAAGGCACCTTCAGACCTGCCACCCACCTGCCAGACAAGACTTGCCATGCTACTAACTCAGTTCTGATGACAACCGAAGCGTAAAAGTCATCTTCAAACTCGGTTCTAAGCAGAACCGAGGCATATGTCTCTGCTTCAGACCTGCCACCCACTTGCCAGACAAGACTTGCCATGCTACTAACTCGGTTCTGATGAGAACCGAGGCGTAAAAGTCTGCTCCACTGCCAACCTCTAACGTTCTTGGTTTCAGCTGGTGTTTATGCACCGGTGGGCTTCTTGACCGAGCTGGTAAGGGTGTTATGCCTCGGTTAAGTGAAGAACCGAGGCAGTAACATGTTTAAATTTCTTCCGCGAACAGAACCACCTTCGTTCTTCTCAGCGCGCCTCGAGCTACAGAAACCCTGCCATCTCCGTTTGCTTCCATCTCCGTTTGCTTCCATCGCGTTTGCTCCCATCGCCGGTGACCGTCGTTTATCGTCGTCGTCTCCTCCTCTCCGTGTGGTCACCACCGCCAAGTGCTTTGGTGTTTCCTCCGCTTTGCTTCCATCTCCGCCGCGTCTCAGTTTTGGTGGCTTTTGTGTCTACCTCTACTTCCATCTCCGTCGTTGGTGCTTCCATTTCAGTCGCGGCTTTCAGTCTCGCCAAGCTTGCTGCCACGCTCCCAGGTACTTGATCCTAAAAGTATCTCCATCTTCATTGCTTGTGTATAGGTCATTCATCCAAATCATTTGTGGTATTGATAAAGAAAATTTGGCATGAAAAAGGAGCACGTAGTTAACCAAATCAATTCATTGTTTGTTTAAAAGTGACCAAAACCAAGGGAAAAATAGAAAATTGCGGAAGCAAAAATGAAGCCTCACTAAATTATTTCTATACATTTTGTTAATTCTCTTATTTTGTCTTTTATTACAACATTAAGATAAGGCAAGAAAACCTAACAGTGAGTAAGTGGTGACAGATAAGGAAGAATTAAGGATAAAAAGCAATGAATGCTCCACGTGTGGTATGAGATAAATGTCAGGGTTATTTTAATGACTAGATTATTATTGCTTGTGTAGAAAAGTTTATTATTGATAAACTTGATTTAATTAGAGATATATATTCTTAAAATCTTATGATATGCTTGAATATACTGTTTGTTGTTGTGAATTAGCATTAGTTTCCCGTTTAAGATTCACTACAAAAATTATTTACTATCTCCATATTTTTTTAACAAACGTACCTTTTACAAATGAAAATAGAGGAGATGGTAATAATAATTTACAAGTATTGAATCTTGAATTGTCCGATTGGACAGTTTAAGAAGAGTAATAACTTTTTCATAGTTTATTATAACATATCAATTTTAATATACATGTCTTAAATTTCACGAAAATTTGTCGTTGTGTTTTGTATTGATCTTCGGGTGCATATTTGATTGTGATTTATAATCACTTTCATTTCGTGTAACCTGAAGACCAATGCGAAATGTTGGCAAAATTTCGTGAAATGTAAGATATGCTGTTTAAAATTGATATGTTTAATAAACTAAAGAAAGTGAATCTTCTTGAATGGGATAGGGTCACACCTTGAATACAAACACGATCAAAGTGATCATTCAAGATTATTGAAATTGTGTAAACAATTTCAGTAAACATGCGTATGGATAGAGGGTGGATTAATTTACCACGCATCAGCACTGAGTACGAGAGAGGGGTAGAAGAATTTATAGAGTTTGCGCAACGTAATGCGAGTACAAGTGGTGATGATGAAGTCAAGTTCAGATGTCCCTGTGTGAACTGTTTGAATGGGAGGAAGTTGAACGCAACTGATATTAGGGAACATCTTATCGGTGATGGTTTCATATGAAGTTATACAACATGGATATGGCACGGCGAATTAACAGACTTTCCAACTGTCTCTCCAACTGAAAATGTTTATGATTCCACAATGGATATGGAAGATCAAGCAAAAGAAGACAACTTAGAGGACATGATCTGCGATGTTGGCGTAGAAGCTTTTGCCCAAGCGCATATGTATGAAACGATGTCCACTGATGCGGAGACTCCTTTGTATGTAGGTTCAACTAAGTTCACACGATTGTCAGCAGTGTTAAGGCTCATGAATTTAAAGGCGAGAAATGGATGGAGTGATAAGAGTTTTACAGAATTGTTGTCGTTGTTGAATGAAATGCTGCCAGATGGAAATACGTTACCCAATCGTAATTATGATGCAAAAAAAATTCTTTGTCCGATGGGTATGGAATATAAACGGATACATGCATGTCCGAATGATTGCATATTATATAGGAATGAGAATGAAGTTTTGATAAAGTGTCCAAAATGTGGGTTATCACGATACAAGTCAAAAAACAACGGTGAAGATGGTGGTCACACATAAAAGAATGGTTCTGCTTTGAAAGTAGTTTGGTACCTTCCACTAGTTGCCAGACTTAAGCGTTTGTTCGCAAATCCCAAAGACGCTAAAAACCTAAGATGGCATGCAGATGAGAGAACAACTGATGGGCTGCTTCGTCATCCAGCTGATTCAAACCAATGGAAAATTATTGATCAAGAATTCCCCTAATTTGGTGAAGAATGTAGAAATCTTAGGTTTGGCTTAGCTACTGATGGAATGAATCCATTTGGTAATTTAAGTACCAATCACAGTTGTTGGCCCGTTATACTGATAATTTACAACTTATCTCCTGGATTGTGCATGAAAAGAAAGTACATGATGTTGTCAATGTTGATATCTGGTCCAAAGCAGCCTGGAAATGACATCGATGTTTATCTAAGGCCACTGGTTGAAGACTTGAAGTTGTTGTGGGTTGATGGGGTTGAAATATTTGATGCCTTTGCTTCAGAAACTTTCATGATGCATGCCATGTTATTTTGCACCATTAATGACTTCCCAGCTTACGGTAATTTGTCGGGGTACAATGTGAAGGATCATAAAGCATGTCCTATATGTGAAGAAAACACTACAGCTCAACGATTAAAACACGGAAGGAAGACAATGTATATGCGTCATCGGCGATTTTTAGAATCTAATCATCCATATCGAAGGTTAAAGAAAGCATTCAATGGAGAACAAGAGAAAGACAATGCACCCATTCCACTTACTGGACTTGAAGTTGCTGAGAAAGTTAATAGAGTACATCATATATTTGGGAAAATGTCAAAGAAGTCTTCTATAACGACCCCTTGGAAGAAGAAATCAATATTCTTTGATTTTCCATATTGGTCAAAGTTAGATGTTAGACATTGCATAGATGTCATGCATGTTGAGAAAAATGTTTGTGATAGCTTGATTGGTACACTACTAAACATCCAAGGAAAAACAAAAGATGGAGTGAATACGCGTTTGGATTTGGTTGACATGAAGATCCGAGAAGAGTTGGCACCAAGAGAGATTGGTAAACGTACTTATTTGCCCCCTGCATGTTACACAATGTCCAAACAAGAGAAGATAAGTTTTTGTCTTTGTTTAAAGAGTATCAAGGTACCACAAGGATACTCTTCAAATATTAAAGAGCTTAGTGTCAATGCAGGACTTAAAGCTTGTTGGATTGAAGTCTCACAATTGCCACGTCTTAATGCAACAGTTGTTACCAATGACAATTTGTGGAATTTTGCCCAAAAAAGTTAGGCTGACCATAACTCGATTGTGCTCATTTTTCTCGTCAATTTGTAGTAAAGTCATCGATCCTACAAAGTTAGATGAACTTCAAAGCGAAATTATCATCATCTTGTGTCAGCTAGAAATGTTTTTCCCTCCATCCTTTTTTGACATCGTGGTGCATTTACTTGTTCATTTGGTCAGAGAAATAAAGTTGTATGGACTAGTATACTTAAGATGGATGTACCCTATTCAGCGTTATATGAATATTTTGAAAGGGTACGTCAAAAATCAATATCGTCCAGAAGGTTCAATGATTGAAAGATATATTGCTGAAGAAAGTATTGAGTTTTGCTCTAAGTATATGACTAAAGCAAATCTGATAGGAGTCCCTCGGACATCATGGTTGAATAGATATTCTACAAGTAAAAGCATCCGAGGTGTGAATGTGGTGACGAAAAGTCGTGAAGAATTGATGCAAGCACATCTGTACATATTAAACAACACAGATGAAGTGATCCCATTTTTGGAAGCACACAAAGCCATTGTAAAGGACAACTATCCACGACAATCAGAGAAATGACAGTTGATGGAGCATAACAGAACATTCTTGTCCTGGTTCAAATCTAAAGTTTCGAAAGAATCACGGTCCTTTGAGACTTTGTTGTGGTTAGCAAATGGCTTAAAGTTTAATGTTGTATGTTTTACAGGCTACGAAATTAATAATTGCACATTCTATACAAAGACTTTGGATGATGAAAGCACAGTACAAAATAATGGCATCAGTCTAGAAGCTGAGTCGCTACAGTTTTCCACATCCAAAGATCAAAATCCTGTAGTTGGATCCATGAGATATTATGGTAGAATTGAAGAGATATGGGAAGTTGATTACACTACGTTTTTCGTTGCACTCTTCAAATGTAAGTGGGTAGACAATAAGAGTGGTGTCAAAATAGATGAATCTGGTATGACACTTGTTGATTTTCGAAAGGTTGGTTATGGAGACGAACCGTTCATCATGGCATATCAAGCAAGTCAAGTTTTTTATGTCAAAGATCCTGCGTGTTACCATTGGTATGTTGCTCTCCAAGGAAAAAGGAAAATTGAAGATAAAGAAGAGAATCTAAGTAATCTTCATATCGCTGACAACCATCCATTTAAAACGACAATAAATTTGGATGACGACCCTCTAATTGATGATATACAAGCAATACGAGAAGATCACAATGAGGGAATATATATATGACCAATCCATATGATTATGTATGAATTTCATGTTTGTGTAAATATTTATGGCTTTTGTTAAATAATATATGTTATTTTATAAGTGTTTTATTTATCTTTCATCTTATTTATTGTGACAGATATATGGCTGAGTCACCTCATTCGTCAGGCGATGAAGTCCCCACCACTTCTAGATAGACGAGAGGAGCAATGAGGTTACGACAGCTTATACTTAGAAGAAATGCAGGTGAGAGGACACCTGCCATTATTGACGTGGTCACTAGAGTTGCATCTGACCCAAATGCAGATGTATTTAGGTCTTACCTTGGAGTACTAGCACGTGATCGTATCTCTATACTTACTTCACCCTTTGACCATGTTTCTAAGGCTGATCGGAATCTCATCTGGCAAGATCTATTGGTAAGTTAAGCAATATTACTCCAAATTCTATATTCATTATATTGATAAATCTGTATTGATATAAGGTTATTACTTTCTTTGTTGTAGATAACATTTGATATGCCAAACGTCGAGAGCTTAAGGAATAGGTGTTTATCTGCAATTGCAGAAAGATTTCGAGGGTTTAAGACAAAATTGATGTCTAGATATATATTTGGACCAAAAAGTAATGAAAATCCATGTTCCAAATATTCAGCAATTGACGAAGAAACATGGTGTCAGTTTGTAGAGCTTCGTTCATCCGATGCGTGGCAGGTAAGTGCAGTAAAATCATTCAATTCATCATTCATAATTCTCTACTATGAAAATTGTTTCATTTTGTCACAGGAAAAATAGGTCAAAAGCACAGGGAATAAGCGCTCAGAATAAAAATCCACACCTACTGTCTCGTGGTGGATATAGGAAGGTTGAAGAAAAAATAATGAAGTAGAAGTCAGATAGTAGACTTCCACTTTCTGAGGGTGGTGACCCTCCTCCTCCTCCTTCACCACCATCTCGGCACGAGAAGTGGAAGTTAGCCCGTATAAGACCATCGGGCTCCTACACTTTCGAGTCTGCCAGAGAAATATCTGAAAGAATTGTAAGATGTCATTTCTTATACTTTTACATTAATTTTGTTATATATATTACATAGATCTTTCTAATGATTTTGAACTTTTGTTATGTGACAGGACTCCTTGGTTGAGCAGAGCTCCCAAGGTCAATTCACACAAGAAGGTCGTCAGGATATTCTTGCCATAGCTATTGGATGACCTGAGCACCCAAGACAGGTGCGTGGTGCTGGGACTGGCATAGGCATACAACAGTTTTTTGGGTCTTCCTCGCGTCCATATTCATACGAAAAGATGAAGGAGGACATAAGAAAAGAGATGACGTAGGAGATCACAAAGAAGGTTCGGGCAGAGTTGTATGATGAAGTTGCTGAAATGGTTGCGCGCCAGTTCCAATAGCATTATGAGGATTATGGCAATCGTCCTCCGCCATCTCTTGTAGCGGAACATGTTGTGCCCCTTACAGGTAAACTTATTTATTTTTGGTTACTAATTTACTTTTTGCATAACCTAACATTTAATTTGACAGGTAGAAGCGGTAAAGGAAGTTGTTCAGCTGCCGGTGCCCCAGGGGGCGACATGGATGAAACTCGTCCATGTCAGTTATATATTCTTTCTGAAACTGGGACCATGCTAGTGGCTCGTGGTACAGTTTATGAGACAGCCACTGTAGTGCATGGTGTACAACTTTCGGAAGATGAGTTCAAGGTCACGGTGGATGAAGTTGTCATAGCAGATGTCGTTCTTCATGTGCCTACAAATGAGTTCTTCACTGTGGAAGAAGCATTTAAGTCCTTTGTCGTCTGGCCTAGACATTTGGTTGGTGATGTATCCAATCCCCCGGTAAACACTCGTACTATATACTTCTCAATTTTAATATTTACTTTTAATTGACGTTATTACATAACCATTTTTTCATTTAACAGCAGATAGTTCAAGAGGGAAGTCCTACACCGAAGAAGACTCATTTATTTGAGGATGACCCTCTTGGTGCGTTAAACGAGCTTGCTAAAATCATTTCAGATTCGCCGATGAATGTACACTAGGATTCTACTACATTTGGAAGAGAAGCTCAGATCCCATTGTACTTGCATCATCAAGATGTTAGGGAGCTTGCATCGGGTAGAGAAGAAATTAATATTACACTCATTCAGTTGTGGATGATGTAAGTTTATGAAAACTTTTTTATATAAATCTATTTTATCAACTTACCTATATCATATTATTTCTTCATTTTAGGTATATGTTTGATGTTAGTAACAAGAAGAGGTTCAACGATGTATATGGGTTCATTGACCCCTCTATGACTCATGAAAGAAATAAATTTGATGATATCCAAACATACATCACCACCTGCTTTGGAATGGGGAAGGAGATATATTTTCTCCCTTATATACATGGGTAAGTGAAGTTTGTTAACTTCAACACATTCATTTATTAATTTTGGTATATGATTCATAAGTTATTACCAATTTCAGGTGTCATTGGCAGCTACTTGTGATCTCCATACCGGAGAACACTGCTGTTTGGTTTTGTTCATTGCAGAAGTCTCCTCCCAGCCCTCTTAGACATGTAGTAGATTGGTAAGAATCTCAATGTTTCGACTTTTTTGTTATATAAATGTATGCTAATAGAATTGTTTTTAATAGTTCCCTTGCAACACATATGATGTTATCTGGGAGATCTACTACTACAACTAAAAAGCTTGCATGGGTTGCCCTTAAGGTTTGGTATTTTAGTTCATACTTTGTTACATTTGGTTCCATTCAAATGATGTTACTTAACATTTTATAATTATGATGATATATTGTAGTGTAATATACAAACGGGGTCATATGAATGTGGTTACTACGTCATGTTTTGGATGATGACCATTATTTGTGCACATTACACCAGTGGATGGGAAACAGTATTATTTAGGTTTGAATTTTATTTTCCCTATAGTTTAGATTTCAAATACACTAATTGAAATAATTGTATTTTATGCAGAGATTCAATAGGACTGCTCCAATTCCAGAGAAGTCACTTCAACTTGTGAGGAAAGCATTGGCTAAATATGTAATTCATTTATATAATACTATGTAGTAGATATTAGGATATAGTAAGTTCTAAGTTTATGTTTCCAAGTAGTTTGATGCTTTTCTACATTATTATTCGTTTAACTTTGTACATTACATTGATTTATGCTTCAAACTTGATTTATGATTACATTGGATTGATTTATGCTTCTAAGAAGTTGATTTATGATTCAATTGAATGTATTTATGTTTTATTATAATTTTCATTCAAAATATACGTTTCTGGATTCTTCTGGACTGTTCTAGCTGTAAATATATATGCAGGTCTGTTTCTATTGCTGGAAATGGTGCAGAAACAGACCTCATTTTTCAAAAAAAAAAACAAGGATATATGCCTCAGTTCAAGTCAAAACTGAGGTAGAAAAGCACCTTATGATCTTGGTTATAACCACACTAGAAGCAGAAAGTTTTGCAGCGAGAAAAAAAAAGGACTTTACTGCCTCGGTTCAAGCTACAACCGAGGCAGTAAGGTGGGTAATACGGCCTCGGTTCCCCTGAACCGAGGCATATAGTCCTACGAAAAAAAATAAAAAAACCAAAAACTATACTACTTCGGTTATGGTTGAACCGATGCCAAATCCTCTCCCTTTATGCCTCAGTTCACACCCAAGGCCAAAAGTGTTACACTTTTTGCCTCACCTGAATATGCCTCGGTTCGAGAACCGCTGCCTATAAGGAAAAACAACCGCTGTCATTTCTCCTGACTGTACTAGTGTGTAAGGCGGCGACACGACAAAAGAGGGAGAGGGCGTCGGTGGGTGGTAAGAAGAGGAGGTGAGGGGAGAGGAGGTGAGGGGTGGATAAACTCTCTTCAACCATTTTTAAACTTAAAATAAAATAAGTTCAGGTAACGAGACTTCACTGTGCCACATGGTCATTAAATGCTATCTCAGCATGCCACTAGACAAGAAATGTCATTAAATGCTATCTCAGCATGTCACCAGAAATTTAACGCAGTCCACAACAATTAATGACAATGGCTTTATTGACTCAATTTTACATAAATAGGGACCCAATTGAGCACTTTCAAAATACGAGAACTTGACACAAATTCGCACAAATAGGGACCTCCGAAATGATTAAACCTTCAATGTAATACTAAAATGTACAGTACAATCCAAATGTCATCCAAAAATAAACACAAAAAACATACAAATAAATTTTTTATATTCATCATTTTTGTGTTCCTATTATCCATTTACAATATTAGAATCTTTAAGGGATAAATCCACAATATTTTGCTCTTTTGAATCATCTTCTTTATCTCCATCTACAATTCAATAAAAAAAATGTTAACTATTGAAAGATAAAATAGTAAATAGTTAAAGTAATTTGTTGAAATAACTTATTAATCAGAAACACTTTTGTATTTTTTTGAGTTAAAATTTTGTTTCAAATAACATTATTTTATATGTTGTTTATAGTGTGGATTACGATGATTGTCTGCACATAAAAAATATAAATACATATATTAGATTAACGTTTGAACAAAAATAGAAATCTCATTTTAACTTACCTTTTGTAAATATTTGTATTCATACATATTTTATAATAACTTAGATTGTATTTGTATTGATATAATATTTGTACAAATCCTTTAATGATTTTATATTATGATTCGCAACATATTTTATAATTGTTACATGTAATATTACTATTAATATGTTAAATAAATCTGCCAAATTTGCTTATTATTAATAATAAAACCTGTCAAATTTGCTTATAGTTAACATCAAATTTCGTTTGGATGAATAAAGTTTAGCTTTAAAAAATAAATATGTGCAACATGCTATTCAATTAATTTTGAAAATATAAAACTTAAATAATTTTTTCAAACAAAAAAATAATAAATATTTTTTTATAAAAGTAAACTAAAATTTAATAAAATAAAATCAGAAGGGGATTCGTTTTGTAATCCATTTTATATATATAGATAACAATATCCAATCTCCTGTTAATATGAGAGAAACCGTGTTTGGATTTTTTAAGTAAAATTGAAAATACCAAATATAGGAAAAAGAAAGTATAAATAGTCAAATGGTTAATTCCTTTTTCAATTGAGTGTTATTGGATAATTCACATTAATAATAACCTGTGGAGCATAGATGATACAAGGTATGACACATATCTAATGTATATAACATGTTGATAGGTTTATTTTGAAAATAATCGAACATCATATATATATATATATATATATATATATATATATATATATATATATATATATATATATATATATATATATATATATATATATGTATATATATATATTAAAAAATGTATAAATTTTAAAAAAAATATAATTACTATTATGTAAATTTATATTAAATTTTGAATATTTTTAACATAAAAATAAAAATTTATAAATCATTATTATCATAAAAATATTATTGATTTATATATCAAATACTTGGCTGAATACCACTTTTGGTCCCTATTTTGGTCAAGTTAGTTCGTTTTGGTCTCTGTTTATTTTTTTTTGTTAAATGTGGTCCTAAAGAATGTAAAATCTGTTCAATTTGGTCCTTTTTGAAAACGTCGTTTAAATCGTTAACGGTAGATAGTCTAGATGTGTAAAACAGTGTTGAGATGACATTTAACTGCCCACGTGGATTCTTAAAGAAATGTTATTTATTCAATGAAACCCAATTTTGACGAGGGTGGAGAGTGAAATTAGGGTTAAGGTTTTTTCCCAATCTTGGTGGTTGATGAGCCATGTCTCGTTCTCAATCTTCTTCTTCTTGTTGCAATAGCTTCGGCCACCGAAGTTGTAATTCCTCACATGGTGGTGGTTCAATGGGGATATGGATAATCCCTATTTGCAATTGTGGTGAGTTGACGGTAGTAAAAATGGCTAGAACATCAAAGAATCTTGGAAGAAATTTTTGGGGTTGTCGTAACTACAAGGTGATGTGAATAAAAACATTTGTAATTAAAGCCTATTTTCTTTGTGTTTGTAATTAACAATAAGTTTGATGAATAACAAAGTGCAGATGGTAATGTGATGTCTTGTAACTATTTCAAGTGGTGTAATGAAGAAAAGGTTGATGAAAGGGATGTTATCATTGGTAGTCAAAGGATGAAGATTTGTGATATGGAGAAGACAATGATAGCTTTGAAGAGAAGGATTCAATTCTTAGTAGTAGTGGTGTGTGTTCTCAGTGTACTGATCATAGCTTTGTTGTGTGTGTTTTTAGGTTGATGTGTTTTATGTGTTTTTAGGTGGTGCCAATCTGGTTTACTTTTGTGTTTTGAAGGTTGAGGTTATTAGGTGGTCCCATTGTGAAGGTTGGACGACTGTGTTTTGTATTAAATGAATGAATGTATTGTTTTTTAGTACATAATTTGTTCAAATTAGTCCTTATTTCAGTTAAATATGTGCGTATGTGGTCCTCATGATGTTGAGTGATGTGTGCATAAAATGGAAGTGGTAAAAATGAATATGAAAACAGGGGTACGTGAAAACATTAAGTTCATGGGTACATTAATGTATTTTCACAATCAAAAGTCAGTTCATGATTACACCATCAAGTTACATAAGAGCACATCATAACAGATCCAGTGCCAAATATATGAAAAAATTATAAAGTATTTCAAAACATTACAAAGGACATCAGCTTTTATAATTATCAAAGTCTTTCAAAACATATACTATGCCAAGTGCACCAAATTTTGAACATTATAAAAGAGATGGTCTCTTAATTAATAACTTGTCCCTTTTGATTGGTTGAGTTAGTTGCTCAATGGATTCCTGTGTTGGTTGGGGTGGTGCTGCTTCAGATGGTTGTGGTAGGTCTGGTTGATCTTGAGGACATAAAGGGCATTGATTTCTATTATGCCCAACAAGACGACAAATGCTGCACTTCTTGCGGTGGCCACCTTTGGTCATTTGGGTTTCATCCTTCCTTAGCTCCCAACTCTCCAACCTTTTATTTTTCTTTGGTCTGCCTGGTAATTTTCTTTGAAATGGTGGGAGGATGTCTGGGCATGATGTTCTTTCCCATAAAAGGTGCCCATTCACTGGAAATATGATTGAAGCATATGTTTCATCATATGTGGACCTTCTGAACCAAATGGGCACATACTGTTCTGGATCTAAATCTAAAAATCTAATTGCTGCAATAGCATGGTAGCAAGGGATTCCAGCAATTTCCCATTTCCTATAGGAACAATGTTGATTGTCCAGGTTAACTGCAAATTTGTTTGTAATCACTGCACAATGTCTAACTTCAAACATTTTATCTCCAAACCAACTGCCATGAAGTAATACATCATTAAAAGATTACAAGTTAAATATGAAGTGATGAATATCAACAATTTTATGACAGACTAAGGGACATGAATTAATACTGGGAAAGGAAATGCTTACCTAGGGATCCAATTTTTGGATAAATTTGATTCTTTTATAAGTATCTTTCTAATCTTGGGGCAGATATCAAAGTCTATATTACACATCTTAATTCTATTGGTTGCCCATTTTTTCATGATGTAAACTCTAATTTCCTCTAGCATGGTTACAATGGGCTTTCCTCTAGCATCAACAATAACACTATTCAAAGCTTCACTCATGTTGTTTACTAGTGTATCAGTTATTGCTCGACTTATAAATCTAGATCTAGACCAATACCTGTTACAAAGAATAACACATTGTTAGGTAGCTTAAAGTATATAAGAGGTTGCAGTAAGGAAGAAGAAATACCTTGGGGGAATAGCAATTAGGTATTTGTAAGCTTCTACATTGACGTCTTTTATATTCAATATTTCTCTTTCCCAAGCTTAGGAGTAGGTACTAGTAGCAGCCTTTCACATTAGATTCTTCAAGGTTTGCCCTCTAAACTTTTTTCTGAAATTCGCATATAAATGTCTCATGCAAAATCTGTGCTCTGCCCCAAGTAAAAGTTCAGACAAAGCTGGCAACAAACCCTATGTGTAGGGACCAAATTGAACATTTTTAATATCAAATGGGGACATAAAAGCACATAACTAATATAATAAACCAATACAGCAAGCTATAAGAAATACATTTACCTTTTGTTGGTCAGACATAAAAGTGCATGCATCACATACGTCAATGCCCCCAAGGTCTTCTATCAACAATTCCAAAAACCAAGACCAAGTTTCTTTGTTCTCTACTTCCACAATTGCATATGCCAGAGGTAACATCTGCTCATTAGGATCTCTACCAACAACTGTTAATAATTCCCCCTTGTACTTTCCTTTAAGAAAACATCCATCCAAACCAATAAAGGGTCTACAAGAGACGAAACTATTCTTACAAGCTTTCAAACAAACATAGAACCTCTGAAATGTGGTCTGACCATTTTCACTATCCACTTTAACTTTGACCGTTGATCCCGGGTTACATCTCAATAATTCATGTGCATAGTCATATATTCGTGTAAACTGATTTTTGAATGAACCTTCAACTTTGCATGATGCCATTAATTTTGCCCTACGAGCTTTAGATATTGTGACATTTGTATTCCATTTCCTCAAAGCTTTTGACCCTATTTCATTTACCTTCAAATTCGGATTTTCAAGTACTGTGGTATCCAATGTCTCACTCAACCACTTAGCATTCATCATTTTGATATTGAATTGCCTATTGCAAGTATGGGTATCCAATATTTTTCTCAATTTCCATGTTCTACATCCTTCTAAATATCCACAATAAGCCATCCATAGTCATTTTTTTTTGTGCACCCAAGCATGTCACTCGTACCCTTCTATTGTCATTCTTAACAAACTTCAAATTCCTCCCCACATGGACGACATAACTTCTAACAGCCTCCATAAACTCATTTTTATCACTAAACTTTGTTCCCACTTGTATTCTGACATACTTTTTTGCTTAACATATGTCCCAAATGGACCACAACTTTGTCTTTCATTAACTCCATCCTCACTTCCACTTTCTTCTGGACTGTCCAATAATTCTAAGTCCCACTCATCATCATACAACCCCCTCTCATTTGGGTTTCTCTACCTATGTGCACTGTCATGTGTGTCTAAGTCACAGTTCATTTCATTTTCACTAACTTCTATTGAGACAGAGCCTTATATGTTGTTATGTACTAGTCCTTCATCAATATTAACATCAACATCAACTAGTCCTTCATCCACTTCTTCTTTATCAACTACTCCATGAGGAACTTCACCATTCACCACTCCTGCATCATCATCCTCACTTGAACTAAATTCTTCAATCACAACTTCTTCCTCCCCTTGACCGTGTTGTTCAATAACAACTTCCTCCTCCTCCACCCCAACGTTCTGTTCAACAATATCCTCCCCCTACATGTTCACTTCATCATCCCCTGCACGTTAACTTCATCATCCCCTGCACGTTAACTTCATCCTCCACCTGCACAGCCACTACATCCTCCTGCACAACCACTTGTTCATCCTCTACCTCCACATTCACTTCATCCTCTTGCACAGCCACTTGTTCATCCTCCACCGCCACATTCACTTCATCCTCCACCGCCACATTGACTTCATCCTCCACCTACAAGACCACTTCATCCTCCACTTGCACAACCACTTCATCATCCTGCACAACCACTTCTTCATCCTGCCCCTCCACTTTATCAACCTCATTCCCACCTACATGGCTACATTCACTCTCTAAACTTGCAACACACAACAAATGAACTTCTTCATTTAATTGACTTTGAACAATAATCTCTGGCTCGTCATCCACACCGTGGACCACAAACAAATGAACTTCCCCTAAATACTTGGCAGTGTGAACCATGTTCATTGCATCTTTGTCATCTTTCAACTTATACAGAATATCTTGAATGCAATAAAATAACTCAGACACTTTAATATACCCCAACTCTTTAATGGAATCTACCACTTCGAAATAACTCCATTTGTCAGGGTCCACACTCCAATAAGTGACTTCCCCACCAACATATCCAAAAGGTATATCCTTTACCAGGGTCCCACCATGGTGGACCACAACATTAAATCTCTCCTCAGACATTCCAAACGCAAGCCTACAAAATCAACTTTATGGGCATGGGACCACTATGGAAACGCAAAAAGTAATTGCTATTTACGGTAAAATAACTGCTAATCCATATGGGAACAATAAATAATAAACCAACAATTAACCACACACAACAAATTATAATATGTTACACAACAATGCCCTAAACAGTTTGCACAATTTTTCAAAAACATCTAACTTTGGAAAAAATCTAACACTCACATTTTGATGTGTGCATAAAATGTTACAGAGGAATGTCACAACACAGAGCTTAGTTACGAGATTACGAACACATACCTGACTGCCAAAGATCAATGCTTCCAATTTCAAGTGGACATCACTAATGTTCTTCTAATCTTCCTGATTTTGCTACCAAACCACGCAATAACTTTCACTCTCACCACCCTTATTTTAACTTTGAAAACAAAAACCCTAATATCTGTAATTGCAATTTCAAAATCATTAAATCCAACTCACTGCCTGAAGGGAATCCACGTGGGTAGTTAAATGCCATCTCAACACTGTTTTGCACATCTGGACTGTCTACCGTTAACGATTTAAACGGCGTTTCCAAAAAGGACCAAATTGAACAGATTTTACATTCTTTAGGACCACATTGAACAAAAAAAAATAAACAAGGACCAAAATGAACGAACTTGACCAAAATAGGGACCAAAAGAGGTATTAAGCCTAAATACTTTATTAATAAATATCAATAAAATATTTTAAAATAGGTTTAATATCTATTTTGGTCCCTCGATTTGTAGGTTGTGTTAAAATTTGTCCTCCTTTTTTTCAAAAGTTTAGTATCATCTTATATTTTGCAAAAACGGTTCACGTTCATCCTTTATGCTTAAAACATTAAAAAGGCTAATGGCAGACTTGCCCCTGGCAAAAACTTGATGACTTGTATAGTTATTGTTGACGTGACACTATGAGGTCATTTGAAGCCAATGAGAGGATGCCACGTGGCAAATCCCTTTCCACCCAAAGTTAGGGTCTCATAATTGCATAATGGGAAAGGACTTTCTCTGCGTCGTCATGAGAACTGGAGGTTCTACCATGAATTGGCATGGAAGCACGATTCAGGTATTCACAACAACGGCGTGATTATTGTGCAAAGGAGAACGCCATGGCACTACGATTCGGTCCTCGCGATGTAAATGAGTTTCTGGTTCTATTTTGGATTCAGGTTGATGGCGGTACTTGCGAAGAGAATGACTTTCGTGCATTTGCAGGTTGCACGAGAATGATGAACTCGCAAGGAAGAAGATGCGATTTTGGGTTTCTGTTTCTGGATTTTTGTGTTTGATCTACAGGTAGTGGAGATTGGTGGAGGGCCTCGCAGTGTGGTTGGCATGGTGATTCTCGCAGAGGACGAAGATCGCGATGCTGGGTTTTTAAGCGTGATGGAGTTTCGCAATGGAGGTCTTTCTCGGCGGCGCTCGCGAGTTAGGGTTCATGGCGGCAGTGCTCACGAGCTATGGTTCATGGCAATGGCGCGATTGGGTTATTGTTTGGGAGTTCAAAAATTTAAAAATTTTATGGGTTTTGTTGTGTCTGAATCGCGAGGAAGAAGATGGTGTTAATGGTGTCCTCACGGCGGCCTGAAAGGTGTTTTAGATTTTCCACGTTATTTTAACCCTAAATGTAATTAACACCTCAAATGACCTCACAGTGTCACGTCAATAATAATTGTACAAGTCATCAAGTTTTTGCCAAGGGGACAAGTCTGCCGTTAGCCTTTTTAACACCGTAAGCAAAAAGGACTAACGTCAACCGTTTTTGCAAAATATAGGACGTTAGTGAACTTTTGAAAACAAAGAGGAGAACTTTAAACACATCCTACAAACCGAGGGACCAAAAATAGGTATTAAACCTTTAAAATATTTTATACATATACGTATCATATACATAATACAAATTGAAGTATTAGTGCATCATAAATAATAATACAAACATTTTATCATTTATGTTTTCAAAATTAAGTATTTTTAGTCAATTTTAATTTAATATTGATTAGATTAAAGTTAAATACATTTTGTCTCCAAATTATTATAATTTTTTTATAAATTAAATTATAAAATATTTAGTTTTTGTATTTTATAAAATTATGAAAATATTCCTCTAATAAATGAAAACATAAACTTAATTTTCATATAACAAACGAAATTAACAAAGACTATAATATAAGATTTTAATATTATTTGTTGATGTGTAAAATTTCTTTGTTTAACATTAGTAATATATCTTACCTGAAGAAATAATTGACATTGTTAGCCACGAATTTCTGTGGAAAGTTGTGGCAAACACAAGCCTGAAATCTAAGGAACCCATTTCTACCACATATCCACTTGCCCTTATCTCTTCTCTCTTTCTTCAAACATTTTCCAAATCATTCTTCAGAATATCCCTTGTCCTCTCAAACACTCATGCACAATTATTACTATTACCAACATCAACTTTCTTAACTCTCTCAAATATGCATGTATTACGTAATTTTCATTTCACGTCAATTTCAAAAATATCCTTAAACCACATCTAAAAAACTAAACTAAACCAAATCAAATAACCTTTTCATCGCTTTACACAAACTAAAAGACCACAACCCTTGATTTGCACGAGGAGAATGGGTCACAGAACATTCAAATCAAATAGTTTTTTTTTTTTCATTTTTAATCTTTCACACAGTTTTTATATACCTTTGTTCTTCAAATTATTTTCATCAATTTCTGAATTTCTTTTCAATGCATTATTAAGCTGTTTCATTCAAATTTTATATCCAACTTAAACAAATTTTAACATAATTACTGTGCTTATAATGTTGAAAAATGAGAGAACTTGAAACACCCCGTTAAACCTAAAGATCAAAGCTTTGAACTAAAAATCCAAATAAGCCAAAGAGGGTGAGATTAGAAGGGAGTGTGGATAAAACGTGGGGTGTATGAGCCAATCAGAACTCGGAGAAATCACTCCTTCAAATCCTTCCAAATCCTTTTCCTTCTTCCACATCTCTTGCATCATTTCCACATAGTCCAAACCCAAAACCATAATACACACAAAAAAGGAGAGGTTTTTCTTTCAGCACCAACTAACTCCACCTAACTTCATTTTTCAATGGCTGTTTCAACCAGTTTCTCCGGTGCAAAGTTGGAAGCTTTGCTGCTAAAATGCACTTCCTCCAATGCCACCACCACCATCTCCACCACCCATTTTTCACTTGCCAGAAACAGAAAGACTCTTCTTCAGACTCACAGAGGGGCCATTCGTTGTGAGGTTTCTGCTTCTGATGTTTCTGTTGATCCCACTAAGAAACCTTCCACCCTCTCTGCTCTTGAGCAGCTTAAAACCTCTGCGGCTGACAGTAAGTTACTAACCGATTAACTAACTCTTCTTCTTACCTCAATTTTCACACTATTTCAAACCTCAACTTCTCTGCATATACTCATTCTGAAAATCATGGTCATATGTTTTTCTTAAGAATGCTCTTGTAAACATAAACTTTGATTGTTCTACTTTTCCTAGATTAAACCATGTTTCTGTTATGTGGTTAAACGGTAAGGGTGCTATGTTTTTCCCTTATCCAACATTATTATTCTAAACTACAATTTGTTCCTTTTTCGGTTAATTTATCATTGGTTTGTCTTCCTACCTTGATATGATGAGTTCAATAGGATGATGGGAATAACCAAAATAATGAATTTTGTTTTCAACAGTAATATATAGTTTTTGAATGATATAAGCAACATATCTTTTACCCCTTAAGTGTGACAAAAAGTCTAAAAACAAGAGTCAGAATATGACAGGTTCAATTTCTGACTAGTCGAATTAACCAACACATAGGAAAATGAAATTGTCCCTTAATTATTACTCTACTTCTTCGAAGAATCAATTTCTCGACTTTTGGTTCAGTAAATCTTTCATTTGACATATGAATTATGAAACTCCGGATTATTCCAATTCCAAGTAAATAAAGAAAGAAGATTGGTTTGTTTTAGGAAAAATGAAGAATGGCTCGTTGGTCTTTCGTGACTATGATCATGTGAAACTAGCAACTTTAGAACAGTCTATGTGATTAATTGAAGTGATTTACGCAATTAATTTGAACAGGGTATACAAAGGAAAAGAGCAGCATCATGGTCATTGGACTGAGTGTGCATACTACACCAGTGGAAATGCGTGAAAAGCTTGCCATACCAGAAGCAGAGTGGCCTAGAGCCATTGCAGAGCTTTGCAGTCTGAATCATATTGAAGAAGCAGCTGTTCTGAGCACCTGCAATCGAATGGAGATATATGTTGTTGCTCTGTCCAAGCACCGTGGAGTCAAAGAAGTCACCGAATGGATGTCCAAAGTAGGTCTTCTCTCAGCTTTATTCCATGGAATTGCATGTTTCAAACATTTTACTTCTTAATCTAAACTTCACTTTAGTCCCTCAGTATGGAACATGCCATTTATGTTTGTTCTTCTTTTCACTTCCTTTTCCACTATCATTGACTTCTATTGGACATTCTTGTTCTGTCCTTTTGCAGACAAGTGGGATCCCAGTTGCAGATCTTAGCCAGCATCAGTTTCTGCTTTACAACAAAGATGCCACACAGCACATTTTCGAAGTATCTGCGGGTCTTGATTCGCTTGTGTTGGGAGAAGGTCAAATTCTTGCCCAGGTGAAGCAAGTTGTCAAGGTTGGACAAGGAGTGAATGGATTTGGTAGGAACATTAGTGGGCTATTCAAGCATGCAATCACTGTAGGAAAGAGGGTTAGAACTGAGACAAACATTGCTGCCGGTGCTGTTTCTGTGAGTTCAGCAGCTGTTGAACTGGCCTTGATGAAGCTGCCAGAAGCCTCTCATGCAAATGCGAGGATGTTGATCATTGGAGCAGGGAAAATGGGAAAGCTCGTGATCAAGCATTTGGTGGCAAAAGGGTGCACAAAGATGGTTGTTGTGAATAGAAGTGAGGAGAGAGTTGCAGCAATCCGAGAAGAACTGAAGGATGTCGAGATAATCTACAAGCCACTCTCAGAAATGCTGACATGTATTGGTGAGGCAGATGTAGCTTTCACCAGCACAGCATCAGAGACTCCATTGTTCTTGAAGGATGATGTTAAGGATCTTCCTCCTGCCACTGATGAGGTAGGAGGCCGTCGCTTTTTCGTTGATATCTCAGTTCCTAGGAATGTTGGCTCATGTGTCTCAGACCTTGAGTCTGTGAGAGTGTTCAATGTTGATGACCTTAAGGAGGTTGTGGCGGCTAATAAAGAGGACAGGCTAAGAAAAGCCATGGAAGCTCAAGCAATCATCAGTGAAGAATCTAAGCAATTTGAGGCTTGGAGGGACTCATTGGAAACTGTTCCTACCATTAAAAAGTTGAGGGCTTATGCTGAGAGAATAAGGATGGCTGAGCTTGAAAAGTGCCTTGGTAAGATGGGTGATGATATCCCCAAGAAGACACAAAGAGCAGTGGATGATCTTAGCAGAGGTATAGTGAATAAGATGCTTCATGGGCCAATGCAGCACTTGAGGTGTGATGGCAGTGACAGCAGAACTCTAAATGAGACCCTTGAGAACATGCATGCTTTGAATAGAATGTTCAACCTTGAGACTGAAGTATCAGTTTTGGAGCAGAAGATTCGAGCCAAGGTGGAGCAAAAGCCATAGATAGACAGATAGTGTGTGAGATCTTGTACCTATTTTTCATTCACAACACTCATTTATTTACCATTTTTAGGATTAAGAACCATGCAATCCATGTTGCATGATGTTGAAAAACAAAAAGTCCCCAAGAACTTAAAAGTGTCTCAGTGAGTGTCTTCTTGACCCAACTCCTGTTTCAATGTTGAGGTCGGTGTTTACAAGGTTTTCTTCATAGTCCTTTGTCTCTGTGCCCAAAATCTGTTCATTACACAGAATAGAGGGGTTATGTACTATACTATTATGGTGAGCTTTGTATCTATCACGAATAATTTTAAGCCTAAAATTAGTCTTCTGTTATTATTCTACTGTCTTTACACAAGCCATATTGATTTTTGTTGTTCTTTATGCTAGTTTTTTTCTGAACTCTGCTTGGTCTAGTTCGTGTGTTTTCTAGATTAAGATTGGATGAAAATATTTATCTCTATTGTATTAACGAGTCTAAATTGTTTGGAACGTATAATATATGTCACAAATTTCTTAAATTCTTATAACTTAATGTAACTTATTTTCTCCTCACAAGTATTTCACCAAATCAGAAGCTCATAGACCTCTTGGGCCTGCCAATATTAGAGGTTGTCTTTTGCTTCCTGCACCCTTGTTGTTACGAAATGCACCCATATTAAATGAAAAAGACTAAACTATCCTCTCTCATTGTATTACACGACCATTGTCACTGCTACAAAAGATAAAGAAGAGAGAGAGAATGTAACAAAAGAAAAAGAAAGTGAGAAAAAAATTTTGCGAAAAAAATTCCTTTTGAAAAATATATTTAGAAAAATTCTCAGGAACACTTGTTCTAAAAGGTATTATATTCATTCTAGAAAGCAAATTCCGAACATGCTATTTTGAAAATTCTATTATGAAAATCATGTTTTAAAATTCTCAAAAAATTTATTCTGAAAAATTTACAAAACAGAAAATCACTTTTACAAAGAATAAAATGATCATATTAAAGTAACCCAAGAAATTATAGGGGTGCAAGAAGAAAAAGCTTAATCATCTTTAGTTCCAAAGAGGTACAAGTCTGAGGCTATTACTTTTTCTACCCTATCAGATTTCTTCCCGTACCTATCACTTCGGGAAAATAGTTTCCGCAACGTAACAAACAATTCTGGATTTTATTTTCCGGAAAGCAATCTCCTCCTTATGTTACGGGTCCGGAAAGCTTCTTCATGGGGTCAATGAGAAATATGATGGGGGTGTAAGAAACAATAGCCCAAGCCTCACTATCATTTCCTTGGTAGAAGAATTAAGTCCATGAAAATGTTAAACTTAGTTATGTCAAAAAGTGTGTGATTGATCTATTCCATGAAAAGAGCTCCTTTTGAAAAGGAAAGATGCATACTATTTTTGATACATCGTACATGGAAAGAAGTGTCTAAGTTATTTATTTAATCTTAATTGTGTTTAGTGTAGTAAACGATTTGATCTTATGTATCATTTTATATTGTACTTAAAATTAGACAATTTTTTAAATGATTTTGTCAGTATTCGTCAAAAACATAATTCTATTCTCTTATATTGTTCCCCTTATCTTACAAAATCCAGAAATATATATATATTTGCCTTTTCATCTAAGGATTTTTAAATTTTGATATTTCTTACTTACTCTTTAGGGTTTTCTCTTTAGAATTAGACATTGGTGAGGATTTCTTTTTTTTTTAGTGAATTTTAAATTCAAATTTCGATTGTTGATTTTCTTCCACGCCCTCTTTGTCTCAACTTTCTAATATAGATTTCAGGTTGTAAGTTTTGTCGGTGCTGTTTAATGATCATATTTTACATATGCTTAGTAGGAAAGTTTTGAAATTAATTTATGCTTGATTAGTTAACGTTTGGGATCATCTATCTCATATAATTAGAATCATATAATTATAAATTATTGATAATTCAATTAAAATAAATCTCATACTAACTTATTTTAAATAATTGAACACGTATATATCTATAGTATATTAAACAATTAGTTACAACGTGATAAACATATGAAAAGTCATGTGCCTTGAAATCTCATACATTTGCATATTTATATTATACATGTGTTAATTCCTGTATCATATTGATTCTAAAATACTTGATCTAGAAAGATCTTGAAAGATTTTGGTGAAACATGCTTATGGATGGATAAAACTAACAAATCAATTCACGGGGAAGATATGAAGTCCATTATGACGGAGGGCAAATCGATTGTATATCAACAAGGGTTAAAGATTCCAATATTTGGATATCTGATATCATTAACTATTGATATATATGCTATTAACTGTTTACTTTCAATATATCTCTTTGCTATAGTTGACTTGAGTTGATTAAGAGATTATATTGCATTTGATGAATGATATTATATCATTGTTGCATTGATGTTTTTGTACTGTTTCTGTCTGATACAATTTTGACATATGCTGATATATGTTATGATATATAGTGTGAATATTGTATTGTGCATCTGTGTTTTGAGATTAAAACATGCATAATGACAAGGTGAACATTGCATATACGTTGAGATGTTTCACATGCCTACATTTAAGGGGGAGAGTATATATTAAATCATGTGAATATCTTTGATAGGGGGAGCATCATTATTTGTTTTTTTTATGATTATCTAATGCATCTCTTTATGCTTGATTATCTGTATATCAATACCATTGTGCTTACCTTTTTTGCTAATGCCCAAAGGGGAAGAATTATGTTGATTGGTAATTGATTGATAATATGTATTGAGTTGTGCAACATGGTTGATTATTAATCATGGTTGTGCATCATCAAAAAAGGGGGAGATTGTTGAGATTGTTGATAGGGGGAGCACTGGTTTAGCTGAACCCACAATCTCAGTAATATCTGAGTTTTTGATGATGACAACCCAGAATCAAGAAGTGATCGTGGTGATCATCTTCTTGTGATTTCTTGAAGAGCAAGTTTGCTATGTATTCAAAGGGTTGATCAATTCTGCACATTTGGGTGTAACTGCGAGATCAGGGTCTACAATCTTGTGAAGATTGGATTGAGGTTCCCTGTTGTGACTACAGGAAAAAGAGCGTGCGACGTTCTTGACTTTGAGAGACGTCTCAAAAAGTTTAGACAGGAGGGAGAGGGAATTCTTGTTGCTGGTCTAGTTATTGTTCTGCCTATATTTGATTAGAGGGTTAGAAATGTTTTATATTTTTGACGTGAGGTCTCTATAAAAGCCTTGTTGTACAAACCTTAATCATTATAGTGCATTTGTTTCCCGTGGTTGGAAGGACACTGGATGTAGGCAGGTTGGCCGAACCAGTATAAAAAGCCATGTTTGAATTTTCTGATCCTTACTCTTTTATTTTTAATCGACTTTACTCTGTACTTATTCGATTAAGTTTCTGCTGCATTTGAAAGTCTTTTACCTTGCGTTTCAAGAAAGCTTTAAAGGCATCACCTTTTGCGAAAAAGATTTTAAAAGACTTTGTTTTTACGTTTCACCAATTCACCCCCCGTCTTGGTGTGAGAAATTGAGCCATTCTATTTTAACACAAAATGATGACCTCTTTATCAATCATATCTGACTTGAGCGTCAGAGTGGATTGCGTTGAGGATTGGACGATCAGAAGAGAGCAGAGTAAGGAATGACGACCGACTCTCGACCAATTCAACCGAAACAATATATATATATATATATATATATATATATATATATATATATATATATATATATATATATAATTATTTTTTCTTTTATCAAAAAAATTCAAACAATTTTTTTTGGTACTACAACTTTTTTAAAATAAAAAAAAACATATTAAAGAGGAATTTGTGACAAGAAATTTAGTTTCAATTTACTAAAATTTGGAAATTTTGTTTTATTTACATCAAGTTTTTTAATTTATTGCTATTTACCATTCTGAATCTTAGAACCACATATGTTATTAGTTACATCTTCATCATAGTGACATGAAACCAACCAGTCTCTAAATAGAAGTTTCTAATAACTCGATTTCGTATTGAACACTGCCCCCAACTACTTAAAAGCAAAAGAAAAAAAACTAGAGATTTTTTTGAAGGGAAAGTGATGATTTGGTTAGATCATTATAATATATTATAATATCTAATAGTTAGTTGTGACAAAGAATGAACAAAAGAAAAAAAAAAACCTTTTATTTTATTTTCAAAATTTATCTAATCTTTCAAAATAGATTAAGAGAAACATTTTTATAACTTGCTAAACTATACCAGCTTCAGTTTTCATTTTCATTTAAGTAATTGAAATAAAAAGATGTCAAAACCCTAAAGTATATAATGATTTTTTTTAACAAATTGAAATACAACAATAGACTCAAATATCTTTGGAACAAAAAGTTATAAAAATCCTTGAAGTAAAACATTTTTAAAACAATAATTTCTCTCAGTCACATTGTACAGTTTTGATCGTCCAGAGTTTGATCCGATATTCGAATATTGATAGAACGTCTAATAATTTATCCAAAATCTATAAGTTTAAGAATTGAACTTAAATTTTATACAAAGTTTGATTTAATTAAAGATCTTGTAATACAAGAGATATTTTAGCAAAAAAAAAAATCATATTTTAATATTATCTTAATATTTTGTAAATATTATCTTTTTATTCGAAATATAATAATTGGTAATTACTTCATCTATAAATAGAAAGACATTTTTATTTGAAATATTAATAATTTGTTACTACTATTTATAAATAGAAAGATCCACACAAAACTAAGACAATGATATCTTTTACCACACATGAAACTGGTAGCCACACACTATATGATAAGTGGAATTAGATTGCAAGGGATGGCCAGCAAGGTAGCATAGAAGAGTGAGTTTCGTGCCCTAGAAAAAAATAATCATATATTCATAGCATCAACACATGGTTATGCTAAGAGATTTTGATGGATTGGACAACTGAGACACTGCTGTGTTGGGTTCCACATCTCTGAATATGATGCATAGCTACTTCTTATCACCTTCCAATAATATAACTTTCCTCTCTCTCTTTTTCTTTCTATCTATATAATACATACATTTAATTATTCAATACCATGGGCATGAACGAGTTAAAGATTATTACGTATGTTGGTAGCTACTTCTCAAGGCTTCGTACATGACAGAGGCTGTTGGAAGACAACGATTTTGAATTGAATTCTCACTACATATGGTATCAGTAATCAAGAATCGCATTTATGATAACCCTTCCATTCTTCCTCAAATTTACCTATATATCTATATGCCATGTGAAATGTGAGGGACTTTGCTGCTATGTACGTCAGAACAAAACAGCTAGTGTTTCAATCGTTTTTCTCTTCAACATATTTGGATGAGATGTATTAGAGAACGATGATAAATAATATATTAAACAGAGTATATGATAGAAAAGTAAAAATAAAAAAAGAGGAGAATGTTAAACGTGGAATTCTACTTCCCAATTATGTCTAATGATTATCGAAAACGGTTGAGATAAGGAATTTCTAAAAAAAATCTGGAAAAGCATCCCATTATTATTATTATTATTATTATTATTATTCACTGTAATCATTTGTTCATCATTATTCGTCCGACCCTCTCCATTTTGTGTGCTGTCCTATACAATATTATCCAACCAAAAAATATTTAAGCTTTTTACTCTAATTCCTTATTCTGATTCTTCATCATTAGCCCATATTACACAAATTGTTTATTCTCCAAAGTCCTAAAGCATTTACGTGTCCATATGAGTGTGCTAGCTTCAGAGTTTCGTAACATGTTCTTGCTATAAACTACACAAAACTAGTAATAACTACACTTTTGCTATGCATGGAAAGGGTAACACCCTACGTTACATAATTATAGTAATAACTACACTTATCCCAAACTTAACTTTATTTTGTACATCTTCAGGAACCAACATTATCTTTTTAAAACACCAATAACAGCTAAGCATTGTTTATTAAAACCTAGCATTTTCGAAGCCGTGCAAGTCGCCAACTTTATTCAACGATTTCTTCATCCTAGCCATTTTAGCCAGCTTCTCAGCGGCTCTCCAAGCCGATGTCGGCGTCAACACTTCGCCTCCGTCATCCACCAACCTTACCTCTCTCTCGCTCTCTCCACTCCGCCCCGTCCCCACCGTCTCCCGGTGCTGTCTTCTCCTCTGAAGCTCTGCAAGCTCAGCGTCCAAGCTGTGCACGTACTCCTCGGCAGAGCTGAACTGCACTAGAAGCGCACGAGCCGAAGCAAGCAAATGATGAGCGCTCAAAAACTCTTTGTGTTTCGCCATCCTTCTTGACTCGGCTACGGCTCGGCTGGTTATAAACACATTCCTCAACCGCTCAAGCCTGCCGCCGCAGGGAAAAGAATTCTTGGGCGGCACCACCGTAAATGGGTGTTCTGCACTGTACACGAATTTTTGAGATGCTGGGTCTTTGTTGAAACACTGCACTGTCAACACGTGGTGGTTCCCCAATGATGACGTTGGCACCCTGACCTCCACCAACAACTCCTTCTCTTCTTCGCCGTATAAATCACCAAGCCTAGCCGAGTTTACGTTTAGCGCGGTGGGTCCCCCGCTGCATGAATAAACGGCTCGAATTTCAGCCGGCGCAGAGAAGCCAAGCCGAATTCTTAAATCCTGCACCGCCACGCTTAATGTTCTGTTAATGTATTGGGTAAAATCATCCTCAAACGGTTCGGTTGTTAAACCGGTCGTTTTTATGTCGAACCCAAACGAGTGAACCGGAACTTCAACACAATCGAACCCGATAGAGGACACGTAGCTCAAGCTTCTCCGTTGATTATTGCTCATGCTGTTGTGATCACCGTTGGATAGAATTAAAATCCTCGCTAGAGGATTTCTCTCCCTGCGATCTTCGAGAATTTTCCCCGCTTTCTTGATCGCTTCTTCACCAACACCGGATCCTTGGCCACACACGACCCCGTCCACCACGCGCCGAGCCGTGCGTTGTCCCTGAGCCGTCATTCTGCGAAGAGGTAACAACCGCTTCGAATCAGCCGACGAAGCCACGACGGCAAGCCGGTCAGCATCCCCGACAGAGGATACCACCAGTCGCATCACGCGCTTTAACACGTTAAGCTTCGCGCCGCTCATACCGTTGCCAACGTCAAGCACCGCCACCAGATCCATCGCCTGCCGTCTCCGCAGCGGCGGCGACGGCGCCGGAGCCTTGACTCGTAAAACCAAAGCACGAGTTTCAAAGTTTGGGGAAACTGATATAATGGCGCACTCGTGCATGAGCTTGACTCGAACAGTTTTCGACTCAGCGTTGTGTCGCAACGAGGATTGAGGATATGGATGGACGGAAAAGCCAGGGAAGACTGATACATCGTCGTTTTCATCCTCATCCTCGTGCGAGCTTTCATCCGCTTCAGGAATTGGAACGATTTGCGTGGAGCACGTGAGAGAAGTTGGTAGAGGCTCGTCGTCGTCGTAGGAAGCTACCGATTGGGAGAAAGGAGGAGCGAGTGGTTTCTGGTTTGGGGTTTGAACGGTGCGAAGGACGGCGTCGTTTTGGTGGAGCGGGACGTCGTTCCACGTGGCATGACAGACGGGGCAGACGTGGGAGCGTGCATGGGAAACTACGCAAGGAAAATGAAACGCGTGACCGCACTCAGCAGTGTAAATGGCAGTTCCCTGTCCCGTCTTCACGCTATTCGAACAGATTCCGCAATTACTCTGAAATCTCAAAGTAAGAGTAATTATTGTTAGAAATGAATAGGAGAAATTATTGTTAGATAGGAAAAGGAGAACAGCGGACGAGAAATAGAAGAAAGTAGCTTACTCTGAATTTGAAGGTGTTTTTGAAGAGGGAGAGGGGAGAAGAAGGAGGGTGGTGGTGCAGTGACGGCGAGGAGAGGAAGCTGAATCTGGCGCAGGTTCCAGGAGAAGGAGAGGAGCTTTGGGTGGCGCGTTTGGAGTGTAGTGTGGATTCTGGGTCGCTAGTGCAAAAGGCTCTTCTCCAAGCGGTTCCCATGTTTATGCGAGATCCAAGGTACTATGCTATTGGGTTGGCCTTTCTTCACTTGCCTTCCGTCTCTATCTATGCCTTTTTATATTTCAAACTATTCTTTGCATATATAGTTTTTTTATTAGTGCACTTTTATTATAAAGAAAATAATATCAGCATGAGCCTATTTTAAATAAATCATAACTTTGGTTTGGATATACATAAGTCATTCCTGTGTATGATTGGTTGATTTCATTAATTGCGCATTTGTAATTAGATTAATTTAATTTAGGTTTAATACTTTTTTATCCATCTTATATTTTAAAAAGAGTTAATTAATGTCCTAATTTTATTAAAAACGGTTGTCTTTTCTATTTACGATGTTAGAAATCTAATTGTGCAGGTGCTTCTCTAGGTAAAACATAATGACTTGGTCTTGTCGTTGCGTCGCATTATGTAATAAAATGAAAGTGTCAATTTTGAATTTTTTTAAAAAAAGTTGATGAGGTGGAAATTGACACAAGATTAAAAGACAAGGGGTTAAGGTTCGTGGCTTCTTCCCAGGAGCGAGATAGCATGAATCAAATTTGGGCTTTTGTAATTGTTTCGGATGTGTAGGGCTGTGCTGTTCCAAACCTCCAAATTCTCCTGTGATCCTGTCTTAGTGGCGGGACTCCTCTTCCAGCCTTGCTCTCTTCTCAATCCGGAGGGGTGGAGACCTGCAAAAGGTTCTCCGATGCCAAAGTCAGTTTCAGAGCAATGACTATTTTTAGGGATAACAGTAAATGTGCATTCAATGTAACCCATCTACCACTCACCGTGGACCTGTATTTATAGTTTTTGCTATGGGCTTGGGATTAGTGAAAAGTTAATCACGGCCCAAAATAGCCCAATAGCTTCTAATTTCTACTTACCTCCAAACCAGGTTAATTTACCTGAACCATAATGATTAGTGATTTGGCCGGTCAATGAGATGCGGGCGTCCGCCCCTGTGGTATGGGCGTCCGCCCTACTCTATTCGATCCTTCACATTTATTTAAGAGGTAATCCTCCAAGCCTCCACTATCGGGGAAGGCGGACGGTCATTGGCCCCTTGGACGACTCGAGGCATTGAAGTGGGCGGACGACCCTTGACGTGGGCATCCTTCCGTACGGCGCCCGACACTTCCTGGTACACGAGCCCTCCAAGTCATTTTCCAGACGTTTCGTCTCGTCATTTTCCTGAAGAACACTTTTTGTGAGTGTAGAGAGTGCGGGGCTGTCTTGCGGTGATAGAATTCCATGTGAGTTCTTCAAAGTTTCTCTTACAAGCAGAGGTTCTATCTGGTCACCGAAACGGGCGAACGGTCGTTGGCCCTTTGGGTGACGTGGGCACCGAAACGGGCGGACGGCCATCTACGTGGGCATCCTTCCGTACAGTGTCCGGCTCTCCCTGGTACACAAGCCCCCCAAGTCCTAGTGCACGTAGTGGACGTAGGATTTTGAATATGACGCGCCTTGGGCCCAGAACCCGCAATTGGGCCGTATCCAGTGAGCTTTTGAATTTTGTTTTTAGGAGGGAAAACACGCGTCACGCTCCCATTGATGGTAGGCGAAACGTCGCCAGATCCGGAGCGTTGGTCGTGCTAGATCTTGACGGCTAGGATGCGCCCAACGGTCGTTAACTTTTCCTATAAATAGCGGATGGGACGAGGTCATTTTCACTCATCTTCCTTATTCAAGATTTCAAATTCTTTCTTCCCTCAGGTAATAAATGGCACTTGTGTCTATCGAGTCGAGTTCTGAGTCGTCGGGTGGAGTCCGGGAGGGGTCGGCGAGGGGCGGTGGTGATTCCCTTAGTTCGGTTTCTTCCCATTTCGTAGATGGGGCGGTCGAGTCATCCGGGGCGGACCCTGAAGTGCCGGTCTCGCCGGGCGACCGGGTCTTTTATGGCGTGCCCATATTCCTGCTCAAGGGCGGTATTCGTGTGGATGAGTCTCCTTTCGAGTCGGACAGCCAAGGGGTGGTGGTGGCTGAATGGGCTCCCCACGATCCTAGCCGGTATGCTTCCCCCTACGCCTTTCGCAAGGAGTTAGAATGGAGGGTCCGCCGTACCCATATCGTTCGGGATATGGAAGACTCGAGGTTGATCCGGGCTGAAGTCAGTTTGTTAAATGAAAGGGTCTTTTTTGAAAAAAGGTCGAGTCCAGACGATTTCTTTTATATGTATGTGACCTTCTTCACCCATCTTTTTATCCGGGTGCCTTTTACCAAGTTTCAAATGGCCATTCTTCGGGAGGTTAATGTGGCTCCCGCGCAACTGCATCCCAACTCTTGGGCGGCCGTGCAGGCTTTTTTGGCAATGTGTTTAGCCGTGGGCGTCACTCCCACTACTCCGGTTTTCTTTTATTATTTCGAGGTCCGCCCTTCTCCCACTGGTAGCTGGGTATCCTTTACATCAGTTCGGGACAGGACCCTGTTCCGCCCCTTCTCTGATTCTTTCAAAAATTTCAAGCATCATTATTTCAAAATAATCATTGACAAAGCCGGCCGCCACGAATTTTATGATGGCGAAGGGAAACCGCTGTTCCCGTTTTACTGGACGAGAGACACCTATCGAATAAGGGCGACTTCTGTAGGAGCCTTAACAGCACTCGACCTTGAGGCCGTTCGTACTATCAATGCCCTCCCCCGCCGGATCTCCGCCCGTCACTTGGTCGAATGCCTTAGTCTTGAGGATTGTGGACAAAAGGCGTTCGGTATGGTGTTGTCTTTTTAGGTGTTTGTCTTTCGTATACTGACGTTAAATTTTCTGAATTGCTCTGTTTCTTGCAGAACTGATGACGACTCCGGCCCCCCGCAAATCCAACTTCATGGCTACCTGGAAGAAGTCTGGGGCCAGCTCGTCGACCGCCCGGCCGACGAATGTTCCCAACGTGCCCCGTCCTCCTCCTGCAAGGCGTCTTCCGAACTTACGCCTAGCTCCGAAGATGGGAGTCCCTCCTGCCGGGAAGCCCGGGGGTTCAGGCGGCAAGGTGCCGGGTTCGGATCCCGAACGAGAATTGGCGGCCGTCCAGGTTGACCCGTCATCTGAGGCGGCCACTGCCTCCGTTGATCCCTTGACACGTAAGAGGAAAGAGCCTGCTGCTGAGGGACGAAAAGACAAGGAGGGCTCTTCGTCTCGATCAGCTTCAAAGAAGGCCCGGAAGGGCAAAGGCAAAGAGAAATATCGGGAGAGGGTCCCGACCATCCCCTTACCGGGCGGCGTCTTCAGCCCGGAATTCAGCATGAGCGACCGGGCGAAGTTCCACATGACCTCCTCTCAACGGGTGCTCATTGAGCCCCTTTCTGAACTGGAGTTAACTAATGCCATGCTAGAGATGTCAACCCGGACTTCCGCCCTGGCCTGGTATCTGAAGGAATTTGCCGACCGCCCTGGAGTGGCGGAGATCCGAGCCGAGCTTGACAGGGAGAGGAAAAACTCGGCCTCCCTTCAGCTAACCTTGGAGCAGATGATCCTTGCTCAAGATGACTATGATAAGAAGGTCTAGCAGCTGGAGGCCGATCTTGAGAAGTCCAAGAGGGAGGCCGCCGAAGGTTTGGAAGCCGCCCGGGGCGAACAAGAGCGTATGGCGGAGGAAGGTCGGCAGCTGAAGGCGGAGGTAGCCCGCCTAAAGGAAGCCGAGGCCGAGCGCACCAAAGCAAACGAGGTGCTTACTTCTGAAGTTGCGAAGGCCAAGGAGAAGATTGCTGAGTTGGAGTCGATTGGCATGTTTGAACATGAGGAAGGCTTCAACAAAGCCCTTCGCCAGGTGTCCCTTTTGGCGGGCATTCCAGAGCCATATTCTCTTGGTGTAGATATCGAGAAGGACGTTTTTGACGGCGTCTTGGTGGATCTGAATGCCGCCGAGGAAAATGAGCCGACCGGGGAGGCCGATGCCGGGGAAGATAGTTAGGATTATTTTCCTTTCATTTTTTGACGTGTATCGTATGTCCGTCCGTCCAACGTCTTGGGTTATCCAGAGGTTGGCCGAACGGTCTTTTTGTAAATCCGGGCGCGTTTTGGCGCATTCGATTAATACACAGTTATCTTTTTTAATTTCATTTCTCCTTATATGCACCTTTATTCTTACCAAGTTAACTGACTTTAATAATGGTCCGGCCGGGGTGGGGATTGCCCTTCCTTTTCCCGGGCGGATGTCAACGTTTAGCTTTTAGATGTTTAATTTTCGCTTCATTGCCCAACCAAGCTGAGAGTTGTTCTCGTTGTAACACTCTTTTTCACCAGCTTGGGTTTGGTAGGGCGGACTGTCCTTCGTTTCGTCGCCCAACCAAGCTGAGAGTTGTTCTCGTTGGAACACTCTTTTTCACCAGCTTGGGTTTGATAGGGCGGACGGTCCTTCGCTTCGTCGCCCAACCAAGCTGAGAGTTGTTCTCGTTGGAACACTCTTTTTCACCAGCTTGGGTTTGATAGGGCGGACGGTCCTTCGCTTCGTCGCCCAACCAAGCTGAGAGTTGTTCTCGTTGGAACACTCTTTTTCACCAGCTTGGGTTTGATAGGGCGGACGGTCCTTCGCTTCGTCGCCCAACCAAGCTGAGAGTTGTTCTCGTTGGAACACTCTTTTTCACCAGCTGGGGTTTGATAGGGCGGACGGTCCTTCGCTTCGTCGCCCAACCAAGCTGAGAGTTGTTCTCGTTGGAACACTCTTTTTCACCAGCTTGGGTTTGATAGGGCGGACGATCCTTCTGTGGCTGAGTTGTCCTGCCAACTTGGTCTCTACAAAATAAAGTTACGTTTGTAGGGGAAGAGAAATATTCTGTCATTATTTGGAAAAAGCAGTACATGTGATCCAGTCATAGAAATTAACTAAAGTAAAACTTTCCATGCGCTCCAGCCTATACGCCCCGTTTCCTAGGGCTTCCATTATTCGGAACGGCCCTTCCAACTTGGCAGCAAGCTCTCCATGCGCTGGGTTTCGGCGGGCGTCGCCAGCTTTTCTCCACACTAAATCCCCCTCCTGGAAGCTTCTTGGCCGGACCTTGGAGTTGTATTTTCTTTTAACCATGCGCTTGCATGCTTCGGCCCTCAATGCCGCCCGATCCCGCCGTTCATCTAGGGAGTCCAACTCGATCCTCAGCTCTTGGTCGTTGAGGTTAGGTCTTCGACTTGCCGCCTCAGGGACGGTTCACCCAGTTCCACCGGTAACATGGCATCAGTACCATAAGTTAAGTTGAAAGGGGTTTCGCCTGTGGTTCCATGAGGTGTGCATCTATACGCCCATAGGACCTCGGGTAGCTCGTCCACCCATGCTCCCTTCTTTTCTCCCAAACGCCGCTTAAGCTCCGAGACTATGGTCTTATTCATCGCTTCCGCTTGTCCGTTCGTTTGGGGGTGTTCTACTGAGCTGGTGACGTGCTTAATCCCCAATCCTTTGAAGAATTCGGCTAGTTTCTTGTCAATAAACTGCCGGCCGTTATCTGTGATGATCAATCGAGGGAGGTCGAAGCGACATATCAATTTCCAGCAGAACTTCTGAACTTGGGCGGCCGTGATGGTTGCCAGGGGCTCGGCCTCTACCCATTTGGTGAAGTAATCCACCGCCACCAGGAGGAACTTCTTCTGTGCCTGTCCTACTGGGAACGGTCCTACGATGTCCATACCCCATTGGGCGAACGGCCACGGGGATGATATTGAATGGAGGGCGTGCGGCGGTAGGTGGGAGTTGTTGGAATGCTCTTGGCAGCGAACGCATCTTTGGACGAATGCCCTTGTGTCCGCTTCCACAGTAGGGCAGTAATATCCGGCTCTCAGTAGCCGGGCTTTTAGCGTCCGCCAACCTGTGTGAAGGCCGCAAATGCCATTATGGAGCTCGTCCATAACGTAATGTGCTTCTGCCTCTCCCAAGCATTTAAGGAGAGGGGAGGAGAATCCTCTGCGATACAGGTCGTCCCCCACCACAAGATACCGGGCGACCTTCTTGGCTTCGCCTGGTCCTACCGTTCGCCCTTCATCTTGGCGAGTCATGATTTCTCTGATTTCTGTTCGCCAATCTTTTCCCCCGTCGGACACCGCCGAACACTCTACTGAAGGCTGAAGTAGAACCTGCCGCACGACAGTAGTTAACTGTCCCTTTTCCTTTCCCGAACTAAGCTTAGACAGTACGTCTGCCCTCGTGTTTTGTTCCCTGGGAATGTGTTGTATGTCAACTTTATCGAACGCTTTTGCGAGGTCCGTTGCTCGTTGGAAATATCGCAATAAACGTTCCTCTCGGACTTGGAAGTTGCCATTCATTTGACCCACCACCAGCTCTGAGTCCGTCAGGCAGGTTATTCTCCTTGCCCCCATGTCTTTTGCCAGCTCGAGGCCGGCCACCAGGGCCTCATACTCGGCCTGATTGTTGGATACCTTGAACTTAAAGATCAGGGAATGTTCCAGCAAGAATCCGTTGGGGCCCTCGAGCACGATGTCGGCCCCGCTGATCGATCGACCAGACGCTCCATCCACATACAAGTTCCACTCGTCCTGGCCAGACGGTGGTAGCTCGGCCGCGAAATCTGCTAAGTGTTGGCCTTTGACCGATCCTCTCGGCTCATACCGTAAGCCGAATTCCGAGAGCTCAACCGCCCATGCCACCATCCGTCCGGCTAAGTCCGGCTTCTTGAGGATTTTGGAGATAGGGAAGTCGGTCCTAACTATCACCTGATGGCTTTGGAAGTAAAGGCGAAGCCTTTGGGAGGCGTGCAACAAAGCTAAGGCCACCTTCTCTACCCGCTGGTATCGGGTTTCGGCGTCTAGGAGCGTGCGACTCACAAAATAAATTAGCCTCGCCTGAGGCCGTTCTTGCATTAGCACAGCACTAATGGCCGTCTCTGACACTCCCAGGAAAATATGCAGATCTCCTCCTGGGACCGGGCGGTTCATGACCGGTGGGTTGACAAGGATGGTTTTGACGTCCTGAAACGCTCGTTCGCATTCGTCGTCCCAGGCCGGGCGGGCCCCTTTCTTCAATTTTCGCAGGACCGGCCTCATTCTTTCCGCCAGGTTGGGGATAAATCGGGACAAAGCGGTGAGGCGTCCGACCAGTCTTTGGATTTCCTTAAGGGTGGTCGGACTTTGCATTTGTAGTATCGCTTCACACTTGTCCGGGTTGGCCTCGATCCCCCTGGATGTCAACATGAAGCCCAGGAACTTTCCGACAGCTACCCCAAATGTACATTTGGCGGGGTTTAGGCGCATGCCGAACTTCCTCACTTGTCGAAACACCTCCTCAAGGTCTTTAAGGTGTCCATCTCCATCCGCGGACCGGACTACCATGTCGTCCACATATACGTCCATGCACCGGCCTATTTGTTCCCGGAAGATCCTGTCCATTAAGCGTTGGTACGTCGTCCCCGCATTCTTCAGGCCGAATGGCATGACCTCATAACAGAAGTTGGACTTCTCCATTATGAATGCCGTCTTCTCGACGTCCGGCCCATACATGGGTATCTGGTTGTATCCGGAATATGCATCCAAGAAACTTAGTACTCGATGCCCAGAAGCGTCGTCCACTAGGGCGTCTATACTGGGTAGGGGGTGCGAATCTTTCGGGCAGGCTTTGTTCAGGTTCGTGTAGTCAGTGCACATGCGCCATTTTCCAGTGGCCTTTTTCACCATAACCACGTTAGCTAGCCACGTGGTGTACGTGACTTCCCGAACAAAACCAGCTTTCTTCAACTTCTCTACTTCCTCCTCCACAGCTTTTCGTTTCTCCTCGCCCATTCTTCGCTTTTTCTGGGTGACCGGGCGGGCGTTCTGGAAAAGCGAGAGCTTATGGCACATCACTGCGGGATGGATGCCCGGTATATCAGCTGCCGTCCACGCAAACAGATCTCGGTTCTTCCATAGGAGTGCCCTCAGCTCCTTTTCCATCTCAGGATTCAGCTCCCTAGCGATGAGGGTGGTCTGAGTGGGTTCCCTTCCTATCAAGATAGGTTGGGTTTCTCCAATAGGCTTCAGACGGTCCTCGGTATTCGTCCTTGGGTCGAGGTCTGCCATGACCACCTCAGAGCCGGCCGCCCGCCTCTTCATTGGTCGGACGTGCAGCTTCAACCCCGCCGCGTAGCACTCCCGGGCCGTCTTCTGGTCCGCCCGGACCGTACAGATAGTTCCCTTTCCGGAGGGGTACTTCATCGTGAGGTGAGGGGTAGAGATGATCGCCCCAAATGCGTTTAGGCATGACCTTCCGAGCAGTACGTTGTACGACGTGTTAGCCTCTATCAGCAGATATCAGACCCTCTTCTCTTCGCTAGAGCGTCCGGTTCCCAACCTTGTTCTCAATTCTACGTACCCCCTAGTGTCAACCCTTTCTCCTGCAAAGCCTACTATCTGCCCATCATAAGGGACAATGAGGTCCTCTGAGATATCCATCTGCAGGAAGGTCTTCCAGTAGAGGATGTTGACCGAACTTCCCTGGTCAACCAGAACTTTGCTGATTCCGTACCGCGCTATTTCTGCGGTTATGACCATCGGATCATCCTGGTCGGGATCAGGGGCGTGAAAGTCTTCGTCCGAGAAGGTAATGGGCGGCATGGAGCGGCGTGGCTTGTCAACCAAATGTACGGATTGGAGGGCCCGAACATGGCGCTTACGGGCGGAGAAAGATGATCCTCCTCCCGCAAATCCTCCCGAGATAGTGTTGATGTGCCCCCTCAGGGGGCGTTCTCGGCTGCGGCTGCGACTTCGGCTAGGTCGCCTCTCCGAACGAGGCCGCTCCGCTCTTGACCTCTGCGGCTTATCCTTACGATAGGCCGGCCTCTGAGCAGGCCGATCGGTTGATTGCAGCGGGCGTTCGTCACGGACGTATTTCTTGAGCTTTCCAGCCCGGATGAGTTCCTCTATTTTGTCTCTGAGGGTCCAACACTCCTTAGTGTTATGACCCATATTTTTATGATAGGCGCAATGCTTGCTCCGGTCAGCGTTCTTCGCTGTCGGGAGCCCTTCCTTCTCCGGTATCAATTCTGCGCTTAGGGCCTCTCGGAGGATTTTCTCCCTTGGGGCGTTCAGAGGGGTATACTGTTGGAAATGGGGTCCCTTTTTCTGCTCCCTGGGCCTAGGACCGGACGTTTTCCCCGTCGACTGACCGGGCTTGTTACCGTCCGTCCTTTCTCCCCTGGCCTCCTGATTCTCCCTTTTGTACGAGAGCTTCATCTCCTCCACCCTTATCTCATCCGCCGCTCGTTCCCTCAACTCTTCCATTGTTTTGGGCGCTTGCCTGCAGACGCTATCCTTAAACGGCCCCGGCTTTAGAGCCGCCAGGATATAGTGAAGGGCGAGCTCTAGCGTCAGGCATTTCACGCGCCGGACGGTCTTCTGATACCTGTCCATAAACGTCCGCAGCGCTTCATCCTTCCCCTGCTTGAGGGTCATTAATTCGAATACGGTCAAGTCTTGGGTACTGCTGGCCGCGAATTGTTTGATGAACAGCTGCTTTAACCCAGCAAAGTTTTCTATTGAATTAGGGGGGAGGGTATTGAACCATTCCAATGCTTCGTCCTCCAATGAGAGCGAGAACGCTCGGCACCAAATGGCATCATTGCCCGTTCGGAATGCCATTGCGTTCGAGAACGTCTGGATATGGGACGCAGGGTCCGTTGTCCCGTTATACATTTTGAATTGCGGAGCCACAAATTGCTCCGAAATTTGGACATTCATTATGTTTTGGGTGAATGGAAGCAACAAGGCGGACGAGGGCTCCGACTTCACTACCATCCGCCCGTCCTCGGCAGCGCTTTCCGCATGCACCGATTTAGCCTTGCTTCCTTCTGCTTCAGATCCGGTAGGCCTCCAAGTTCTATCACACTCGCTATCTGGGGGCGGGCGCTCTCCCGCCACCTCCTTTCCTTTATCCTTTACTTGCTCTCCCCCGTCTATCCGTCCAACCTCCCGGGCTATCCGGGCTTCGCAGTCGGCCTTGACCGCCGCCATCTCGTCCTCGTGGCGCTGCTGCATCTCGTCCATTTTCTGCTGCAATGCGCGGATCATCTCAACGGGGTCGTCCATGCTCAATTTTCTCGTGGTCACCATTGGGTTTTTGAAATCACACGGCCCCACGGTGGGCGCCAAATGTTTCGGATGTGTAGGGCTGTGCTGTTCCAAACCTCCAAATTCTCCTGCGATCCTGTCTTAGTGGCGGGACTCCTCTTCCAGCCTTGCTCTCTTCTCAATCCGGAGGGGTGGAGACCTGCAAAAGGTTCTCCGATGCCAAAGTCAGTTTCAGAGCAATGACTATTTTTAGGGATAACAGTAAATGTGCATTCAATGTAACCCATCTACCACTCACCGTGGACCTGTATTTATAGTTTTTGCTATGGGCTTGGGATTAGTGAAAAGTTAATCACGGCCCAAAATAGCCCAATAGCTTCTAATTTCTACTTACCTCCAAACCAGGTTAATTTACCTGAGCCCTCCAAGTCATTTTCCAGACGTTTCGTCTCGTCATTTTCCTGAAGAACACTTTTTGTGAGTGTAGAGAGGTCGGGGCTGTCTTGCGGTGATAGAATTCCATGTGAGTTCTTCAAAGTTTCTCTTACAAGCAGAGGTTATATCTGGTCACCGAAACGGGCGAGCGGTCGTTGGCCCTTTGGGTGACGTGGGCACCGAAACGGGCGGACAGCCATCTACGTGGGCATCCTTCCGTACAGTGTCCGGCTCTCCCTGGAAAAGATTGGCGAACAGAAATCAGAGAAATCATGACTCGCCAAGATGAAGGGCGAACGGTAGGACCAGGCGAAGCCAAGAAGGTCGCCCGGTATCTTGTGGTGGGGGACGACCTGTATCGCAGAGGATTCTCCTCCCCTCTCCTTAAATGCTTGGGAGAGGCAGAAGCACATTACGTTATGGACGAGCTCCATAATGGCATTTGCGGCCTTCACACAGGTTGGCGGACGCTAAAAGCCCGGCTACTGAGAGCCGGATATTACTGCCCTACTGTGGAAGCGGACACAAGGGCATTCGTCCAAAGATGCGTTCGCTGCCAAGAGCATTCCAACAACTCCCACCTACCGCCGCACGCCCTCCATTCAATATCATCCCCGTGGCCGTTCGCCCAATGAGGTATGGACATCGTAGGACTGTTCCCAGTAGGACAGGCACAGAAGAAGTTCCTCCTGGTGGCGGTGGATTACTTCACCAAATGGGTAGAGGCCGAGCCCCTGGCAACCATCACGGCCGCCCAAGTTCAGAAGTTCTGCTGGAAATTGATATGTCGCTTCGGCCTCCCTCGATTGATCATCACAGATAACGGCCGGCAGTTTATTGACAAGAAACTAGCCGAATTCTTCAAAGGATTGGGGATTAAGCACGTCACCAGCTCAGTAGAACACCCACAAACGAACGGACAAGCGAAAGCGATGAATAAGACCATAGTCTCGGAGCTTAAGCGGCGTTTGGGAGAAAAGAAGGGAGCATGGGTGGACGAGCTACCCGAGGTCCTATGGGCGTATAGATGCACACCTCATGGAACCACAGGCGAAACCCCTTTCAACTTAACTTATGGTACTGATGCCATGTTACCGGTGGAACTGGGTGAACCGTCCCTGAGGCGGCAAGTCGAAGACCTGAACCTCAACGACCAAGAGCTGAGGATCGAGTTGGACTCCCTAGATGAACGGCGGGACCGGGCGGCATTGAGGGCCGAAGCATGCAAGCGCATGGTTAAAAGAAAATACAACTCCAAGGTCCGGCCAAGAAGCTTCCAGGAGGGGGATTTAGTGTGGAGAAAAGCTGGCGACGCCCGCCGAAACCCAGCGCATGGAAAGCTTGCTGCCAAGTTGGAAGGGCCGTTCCGAATAATGGAAGCCCTAGGAAACGGGGCGTATAGGCTGGAGCGCATGGAAAGTTTTACTTTAGTTAATTTCTATGACTGGATCACATGTACTGCTTTTTCCAAATAATGACAGAATATTTCTCTTCCCCTACAAACGTAACTTTATTTTGTAGAGACCAAGTTGGCAGGACAACTCAGCCACAGAAGGATCGTCCGCCCTATCAAACACAAGCTGGTGAAAAAGAGTGTTCCAACGAGAACAACTCTCAGCTTGGTTGGGCGACGAAGCGAAAGACCGTCCGCCCTATCAAACCCCAGCTGGTGAAAAAGAGTGTTCCAACGAGAACAACTCTTAGCTTGGTTGGGCGACGAAGCGAAGGACCGTCCGCCCTATCAAACCCAAGCTGGTGAAAAAGAGTGTTCCAATGAGAACAACTCTCAGCTTGGTTGGGCGACGAAGCGAAGGACCGTCCGCCCTATCAAACCCCAGCTGGTGAAAAAGAGTGTTCCAACGTGAACAACTCTCAGCTTGGTTTGGCGACGAAGCGAAGGACCGTCCGCCCTATCAAACCTAAGCTGGTGAAAAAGAGTGTTCCAAGGAGAACAACTCTCAGCTTGGTTGGGCGACGAAGCGAAGGACCGTCCGCCCTATCGAACCCAAGCTGGTGAAAAAGAGTGTTCCAACGAGAACAACTCTCAGCTTGGTTGGGCGACGAAGCGAAGGACCGTCCGCCCTATCAAACCCAAGCTGGTGAAAAAGAGTGTTCCAACGAGAACAACTCTCAGCTTGGTTGGGCGACGAAGCGAAGGACCGTCCGCCCTATCGAACCCAAGCTGGTGAAAAAGAGTGTTCCAACGAGAACAACTCTCAGCTTGGTTGGGCGACGAAGCGAAGGACCGTCCGCCCTATCAAACCCAAGCTGGTGAAAAAGAGTGTTCCAACGAGAACAACTCTCAGCTTGGTTGGGCGACGAAGCGAAGGACCGTCCGCCCTATCAAACCCCAGCTGGTGAAAAAGAGTGTTCCAACGTGAACAACTCTCAGCTTGGTTTGGCGACGAAGCGAAGGACCGTCCGCCCTATCAAACCTAAGCTGGTGAAAAAGAGTGTTCCAAGGAGAACAACTCTCAGCTTGGTTGGGCGACGAAGCGAAGGACCGTCCGCCCTATCGAACCCAAGCTGGTGAAAAAGAGTGTTCCAACGAGAACAACTCTCAGCTTGGTTGGGCGACGAAGCGAAGGACCGTCCGCCCTATCAAACCCAAGCTGGTGAAAAAGAGTGTTCCAACGAGAACAACTCTCAGCTTGGTTGGGCGACGAAGCGAAGGACCGTCCGCCCTATCGAACCCAAGCTGGTGAAAAAGAGTGTTCCAACGAGAACAACTCTCAGCTTGGTTGGGCGACGAAGCGAAGGACCGTCCGCCCTATCAAACCCAAGCTGGTGAAAAAGAGTGTTCCAACGAGAACAACTCTCAGCTTGGTTGGGCGACGAAACGAAGGACAGTCCGCCCTACCAAACCCAAGCTGGTGAAAAAGAGTGTTACAACGAGAACAACTCTCAGCTTGGTTGGGCAATGAAGCGAAAATTAAACATCTAAAAGCTAAACGTTGACATCCGCCCGGGAAAAGGAAGGGCAATCCCCACCCCGGCCGGACCATTATTAAAGTCAGTTAACTTGGTAAGAATAAAGGTGCATATAAGGAGAAATGAAATTAAAAAAGATAACTGTGTATTAATCGAATGCGCCAAAACGCGCCCGGATTTACAAAAAGACCGTCCGGCCAACCTCTGGATAACCCAAGACGTTGGACGGACGGACATACGATACACGTCAAAAAATGAAAGGAAAAGAATCCTAACTATCTTCCCCGGCATCGGCCTCCCCGGTCGGCTCATTTTCCTCGGCGGCATTCAGATCCACCAAGACGCCGTCAAAAACGTCCTTCTCGATATCTACACCAAGAGAATATGGGTCTGGAATGCCCGCCAAAAGGGACACCTGGCGAAGGGCTTTGTTGAAGCCTTCCTCATGTTCAAACATGACAGTCGACTCCAACTCAGCGATCTTCTCCTTGGCCTTCGCAACTTCAGAAGTAAGCACCTCGTTTGCTTTGGTGCGCTCGGCCTCGGCTTCCTTTAGGCGGGCTACCTCCGCCTTCAGCTGCCGACCTTCCTCCGCCATACGCTCTTGTTCGCCCCGGGCAGCTTCCAAACCTTCGGCGGCCTCGCTCTTGGACTTCTCAAGATCGGCCTCCAGCTGCTCGACCTTCTTATCATAGTCATCTTGAGCAAGGATCATCTGCTCCAAGGTTAGCTGAAGGGAGGCCGAGGTTTTCCTCTCCCTGTCAAGCTCGGCTCGGATCTCCGCCACTCCAGGGCGGTCGGCAAATTCCTTCAGATACCAGGCCAGGGCGGAAGTCCGGGTTGACATCTCTAGCATGGCATTAGTTAACTCCAGTTCAGAAAGGGGCTCAATGAGCGCCCGTTGAGAGGAGGTCATGTGGAACTTCGCCCGGTCGCTCATGCTGAATTCCGGGCTGAAGACGCCGCCCGGTAAGGGGATGGTCGGGACCCTCTCCCGATCTTTCTCTTTGCCTTTGCCCTTCCGGGCCTTCTTTGAAGCTGATCGAGACGAAGAGCCCTCCTTGTCTTTTCGTCCCTCAGCAGCAGGCTCTTTCCTCTTACGTGTCAAGGGATCAACGGAGGCAGTGGCCGCCTCAGATGACGGGTCAACCTGGACGGCCGCCAATTCTCGTTCGGGATCCGAACCCGGCACCTTGCCGCCTAAACCCCCAGGCTTCCCGGCAGGAGGGACTCCCATCTTTGGAGCTAGGCGTAAGTTCGGAAGACGCCCTGCAGGAGGAGGACGGGGCACGTTGGGAACATTCGTCGGCCGGGCGATCGACGAGCTGGCCCCAGACTTCTTCCAGGTAGCCATGAAGTTGGATTTGCGGGGGCCCGGAGTCGTCATCAGTTCTGCAAGAAACAGAGCAATTCAGAAAATTTAACGTCAGTATACGAAAGACAAACACCTAAAAAGACAACACCATACCGAACGCCTTTTGTCCACAATCCTCAAGACAAGGCATTCGACCAAGTGACGGGCGGAGATCCGGCGGGGGAGGGCATTGATAGTACGAACGGCCTCAAGGTCGAGTGCTGTTAAGGCTCCTACAGAAGTCGCCCTTATTTGACAGGGGTCTCTCGTCCAGTAAAACGGGAACAGCGGTTTCCCTTCGCCATCATAAAATTCGTGGCGGCCGGCTTTGTCAATGATTATTTTGAAATAATGATGCTTGAAATTTTTGAAAGAATCAGAGAAGGGGCGGAACAGGGTCCTGTCCCGAACTGATGTAAAGGATACCCAGCTACCAGTGGGAGAAGGGCGGACCTCGAAATAATAAAAGAAAACCGGAGTAGTGGGAGTGACGCCCACGGCTAAACACATTGCCAAAAAAGCCTGCACGGCCGCCCAAGAGTTGGGATGCAGTTGCGCGGGAGCCACATTAACCTCCCAAAGAATGGCCATTGAAACTTGGTAAAAGGCACCCGGATAAAAAGATGGGTGAAGAAGGTCACATACATATAAAAGAAATCGTCTGGACTCGACCTTTTTTCAAAAAAGACCCTTTCATTTAACAAACTGACTCCAGCCCGGATCAACCTCGAGTCTTCCATATCCCGAACGATATGGGTACGGCGGACCCTCCATTCTAGCTCCTTGCGAAAGGCGTAGGGGGAAGCATACCGGCTAGGATCGTGGGGAGCCCATTCAGCCACCATCACCCCTTGGCCGTCCGGCTCGAAAGGAGACCCATCCACACGAATACCGCCCTTGAGCAGGAATATGGGCACGCCATAAAAGACCCGGTCGCCCGGCGAGACCGGCACTTCAGGGTCCGCCCCGGATGACTCGACCGCCCCATCTACGAAATGGGAAGAAACCGAACTAAGGGAATCACCACCGCCCCTCGCCGACCCCTCCCGGACTCCACCCGACGACTCAGAACTCGACTCGATAGACACAACTGCCATTTATTACTTGAGGGAAGAAAGAATTTGAAATCTTGAATAAGGAAGATGAGTGAAAATGACCTCGTCCCATCCGCTATTTATAGGAAAAGTTAACGACCGTTGGGCGCGTCCTAGCCGTCAAGATCTAGCACGACCAACGCTCCGGATCTGGCGACGTTTCGCCTACCATCAATGGGAGCGTGACGCGTGTTTTCCCGCCTAAAAACAAAATTCAAAAGCTCACTGGATACGGCCCAATTGCGGGTTCTGGGCCCAAGGCGCGTCATATTCAAAATCCTACGTCCACTACGTGCACTAGGACTTGGGGGGCTTGTGTACCAGGGAGAGCCGGACACTGTACGGAAGGATGCCCACGTAGATGGCCGTCCGCCCGTTTCGGTGCCCACGTCACCCAAAGGGCCAACGACCGTTCGCCCGTTTCGGTGACCAGATAGAACCTCTGCTTGTAAGAGAAACTTTGAAGAACTCACATGGAATTCTATCACCGCAAGACAGCCCCGCACTCTCTACACTCACAAAAAGTGTTCTTCAGGAAAATGACGAGACGAAACGTCTGGAAAATGACTTGGAGGGCTCGTGTACGTGCCGGGCGCCGTACGGAAGGATGCCCACGTCAAGGGTCGTCCGCCCACTTCAATGCCTCGAGTCGTCCAAGGGGCCAATGACCGTCCGCCTTCCCCGATAGTGGAGGCTTGGAGGATTACCTCTTAAATAAATGTGAAGGATCGAATAGAGTAGGGCGGACGCCCATACCACAAGGGCGGACGCCCGCATCTCATTGACCGGCCAAATCACTAATCATTATGGTTTAGGTAAATTAACCTGGTTTGGAGGTAAGTAGAAATTAGAAGCTATTGGGCTATTTTGGGCCGTGATTAACTTTTCACTAATCCCAAGCCCATAGCAAAAACTATAAATACAGGTCCACGGTGAGTGGTAGATGTGTTACATTGAATGCACATTTACTGTTATCCCTAAAAATAGTCATTGCTCTGAAACTGACTTTGGCATCGGAGAACCTTTTGCAGGTCTCCACCCCTCCGGATTGAGAAGAGAGCAAGGCTGGAAGAGGAGTCCCGCCACTAAGACAGGATCACAGGAGAATTTGGAGGTTTGGAACAGCACAGCCCTACACATCCGAAACAACAATGGTTGACAGTGACTTATGAAAGTGATACCACTTTCTTTACTTGAAACAGTGGTTTACATATGTTGAATAATACAAGCAAGAAGCAAACAAGAGGAAGAATGATTGTAGTTTGATTAAAAAAAGGAAATTAAAATCCAATAAAGTATTTCCTTTTACATCAGCCATCAAATTCCATCAAACCAGAATCGCGATTTCATCGCAAGCCGCCACCGCCGCCAACCTCCCTGTTTGTCTCCATGGTGCAACCTCGTCCTCCACCATCTTCGTTAACCTGTAGAGGAAACCAAATCACAAAGACCAACAGAAATCCTTAGCACCAAACCAAAATCCTAATCGCGTCTCACACTTGCAAAAGAACATAACCAAGTCTCGTGCAGTTCGCCTCTTGCGCCACCATGGGCTTCGATGCGGCCACTACAAGAGTTCATCCCACCACCGTGAGCTTCAAGCCACCAGAAGCAACGCCTATACCAATTCGTAGAAATCCCTTCGCGGTGCTGGCAAGCAACTTTCCCCTTTGCAATTCAGAAACCCTAATTTGGGTAGAAAGGGGCTGCCACATGTCAAACCCTAACCCATTTTCTTTTAATCCTCTATTAAAACATTTCCACCTCATCAACGTTTTTTCAAAAAATTTCAAAACTGACACGTCATTTTACCACAGAGTTTCACTCAATGAAAAGAATTGGACATGTTATTATGTTTTGGCCAGGGAGCACTTACACTGTTAGATTTTTGACGCCGTAAGCAAAAATGTCTAACTTGAACCGTTTTTACAAAAATTGGGACATTAGTAAACTGTTTTTAAAATGTAGGACCACTTTGAACAATCATCCTTTTTCGAGGGGCCAAAAAAGGTTAAGCCTTTAATTTATTTTTATTAAGTTAAAATTTTATATTTTGACTTATTCACAACTATTAATGTTAATTTTGTATTAATGAATTAATTTATTAAAAAATATTTTTTTAAAATTTAATTCATATATTTTAATATAATTAAAATAGATTAATTTAACTCGTTTTATTACAATATAATAAAAATATTTATCTATTTTACTAGTTATAAAGATTATAGTTGAAATTAAAATATCAATTTAAATAACTTGATAAATAAATAAATAAATTTAAATTAAATAAATATTATTGGACAACATCCTAATATTTAAAAGTAATGATAAAAATTCGTTGGTTTTATCGTAATTTAGAACATGGCCTTTAGACAAATGACAAATATGTGATTGAGTTAGAGAATCTTGATTTATGTTTCTTGAGGTTAAAAGGCGGAAAAATATCTATTTACAAAAGCCTCTTAGATATTAGATTAATAAGAGAGTTAAATTAATAAGAGAGTTGAATCTTTAATATATAGAATAATAAGTATGAGTTGGTAGGTGTAGAGTTTTATAGGTGGTTTGGCCATTCAGCTTTAGTACTGTACTATATGAAGCATATCGATTGGAGTTATTAGCAGGTATTAATGGGCCAGATTGTCTTACACTTTACAAATATATGGTATTAATAATTGATTATTGGGTTTGATTGCCTAAAAATATACTACGTTAATGGTTAATCAATGTGTTTGTTGTCACAAGCCCTATAAATATACGATTGAGGTCCAGGTAAAATAACCTTGATCTATCCTAATAAAATAGAGACCTCTCTATGAAACATATCTAACTTAAGTGTCTTCTGCTGGTCAACAACCCATCAGAGTGGATTGCGTTCTCGAAGAGGATTGCACGATCGAAAGAGAGCAGAGCAAGGAAGGACGACCGACCCTTGGACCTTTTCAATCGAAACATTTGGCGTGCACCGTGGGGTGAGCGACATCCCCATGAAACAACGAAGAACCAGACGCACGCTCGATCTCGACATCGCTACTTCAGATCAATACTAGGTTTTGCAGGCAGAGCAAAAATTTCCTTAATAATTTCTAAAGACATGTCTTTTGTTTTGAGAACTTTCAAATTTACGAGGTAAAAAATTAAATATCTCCACAAAAAAAAGATTATAAAATATTGAAGTGTTTATTTTATTTTGTTTAACACATATTTTTGTGAGTAAAAAATATCATGCATAAGAAGGTTGAGTCCTACGTTCAGCCTTGTCAGGTTCTAATGACTTTCAATTATAAATTGTAAACTATAAAATATTGAAGTGTTTGCTTTATTTTGTTTAAAGCATATTTTTGTAAGTAAAAATATCATGCATAGGAAGGTTTAGTCCTACGTTTAGCCTTGTTAGGTTCTAATGGCCTTTCATTATAAATTATAAATTATAAAATATTGAAGCGTTTACTTTATTTTATTTAACGCATATTTTTGTGAGTAAAAATATCATGCACAAGAAGGTTGAGTCCTACGTTCAGCCTTGCCAGATTCTAATGATTTTTCATTATAAATTGAAAATTATAAAATATTGAATCGTTTGCTTTATTTTGTTTAAAGCATATTTTTGGGAGTAAAAATATCATGTACAGGAAGGTTAAGTTCTACGTTCAACCTTGTCAAGTTCTAATGGCTTCTCATTATCAAAATAAAATATTGAATATTTTGTTTAACGCATATTTTTGTGAGTGAAAATATCCTGCACAGGAAGGTTCAGTCCCTTACCGCTTGGTCAGTTGGACCACCAACATTCAACCTTGTGAGGTTCCAATAGTTTTTCATTATTAAAATAAATTATAAAATATTTTGTTTAACGTATATTTTTGTGAGTTAAAATATCCTATAGAGGAAGGTTCAATCTTTTATCGCTTGGTCAGTTGGACCACCAACGTTCAACCTTGTCAGATTTTAATGACTTTTAATTATAAAAATAAATTATTAAATACTCAAGCATGTACCTTATTTTATTTAATGCATATTTTTGTGAGTAAAAATATTCTGCACAGGAAGGTTCAGTCCCTTCCCGCTCGGTCAGTTGGCCCACCTATGTTCAGCCTTGTAAGGTTCTAATGGCTTTTCGTTATAAAAATAAATTATAAAATATTGAAGCATTTACCTTGTTTTATTTAACGCATATTTTTGTAAGTAAAAATATCCTGCATAGGAAGGTTCAGTCCCTTCTCGCTCGGTCAGTTGGACCACCTATGTTCAGCTTTATCAGGTTTCAATGGTTTGACTCTTGATCGAGCATCAACTGGGCACTTCTACCCTCGTTCAGCGTATCCAGAGTGGTACCTATTTATATTATCATAGTCAATGTCCTCACCTATGTTGCAGGTCTCAAGGTACTAAAGCACCTACAACTCATTCGTGACACATCCTAATACGGATTCCTCATTTCTGGCTTTCAACCGTTCAACCAAAGACCGAATGGAGTCGCATGCTTGGCCATCCGGCTTCAGAACCTAAACTATTTTGATATTAATTTGATTGGGTACATTTTTCTGACCATTCGAATTCGAATTGCTATTTTCTCTTTAGTGCAGATGATAGGACTCTACGCTCAAACCACTTGGCCAACTAAAGTGCGTCGCTCGGTGATTCTAAAACGGATTCACCTCAACTCAGGACGGAAGGAGCTTCCATAGAGAACTCCTACATTGCACCGCTCGGTGATTATAAAACGAGTTCACCTCTACCTAGGGCGGAAGGAGCTTCCACAAAGACTTCCTACATTGCGCCGCTCGGTGATTCTAAAACGAATTCACCTCAACCCAGGGCGAAAGAAGCTTCCATAGAGAATTCCCTACATTCCGCCGCTCGGTGATTCTAAAACGAATTCACCTCAACCCAGGGCGAAAGGAGCTTCCATAGAGAACTCCTACATTACACCGCCCGGTGATTCTAAAACGAATTCACCTCAACCCAGGGCGGAAGGAGTTTCAAAAGCGAACTCCTACATCGGGCCGCTCAGTGATTCTAAAACAAATTTACCTCAACCTAGGGCGGAAGGGGCTTCAAAAGTGAACTCCTATATTGCGCCCCTCAGTGATTATAAAACGAATTCACGTCAACCCAGGGCGGAGGAACTTCAAAAGCGAACTCCTACATCGTGTTGCTCAGTGATTCTTAAACGAATTCACCTCAACCCAAGGTGGAAGGAGCTTCCACAGAGGACTCCCATTGAATTTCACTCAGTGATTCGATAAAGAATTCACCCAAACTTCAAGCGGATGGAGATTCCATAGAGAACTCCTATAGTCCGCCGCTCGGTGTAGAGAGGAATGAAGACTTAAAGCACATAAAAAATAGACTCCCTAAATACAACGTGAGCTACCTCTCTTAAGCTCATAATAATCCCTGCGCACCTCTTTCAATAAAGAGCTTGCTTGGGCTTTGGGGACTTATGTACTATATGAAGTATACCGATTGAAGTTAATGGTCATTTATGGGCAGTTAGCATGTATATTAACAGGTATTAATGGGTCAGATTGCCTTACGCTTTACAAATATATGGTATTTGTTAAAAAAGAAGTGCTTCATTTCTCACACCAAAAGGGGTGTAGGAAGTCTTTAAACTTTTATTGAATCGCAAGTAAATTTGTATGCAATGAAACAATAAGCGTATTCGAATGCAATGTCAATATAATCGACTTAATGCAGAGAGAAGGGATAAGAAAATTCAAACATTGCAGTTTATACTGGTTCGGCCAAGCCTACATCCAGTGTCCTTTTACTCAACCCGAGATCTGAGTTCTTACACCAAGGGCTTTACACCGACCTCACGTCAAAATGTAAATCACCTCTTTAACTCACTACTCTAAGTATAGGCAATACACAAAACAGACAAGCAGCAAGAACAATCCTCTTCTGCTACCAACCCCTTTGAGATACCCCTCAAAGTCAAGAACCACGTTCTTCTTCCTGTATACACCACAGGGAACACCATCAACACTCAGCGTTTGCCAAAGCTTTTCCTGATTATGTAGAAAGCACCTTCTTGTGCAGAACGATCAGTCTTTTCTTATCAGTCACTTGCTTCATAAGAAATCCTCAAGACTTTATCACCACAGTAATTCTTGATTCTTGGAGCTTTTCTCTCTTTTGTAAGATCTCAAAGTACACACTGAAAAAAATATGAAAGTGTCAAGATCAATTCTTCTTACAGAAATGAAATCATGCATCTATATATAGTATAAGACAAATCAGACGCGTTTTAATTGATTACACTATTAATCAAGTCGAATACAATTCACTGTTATAACAGATTAACAATAGTCAAATGCGTTAATTCAAAGCGCAATTAATGTAATTGATTTGTAATAAATGCTTGGTCAACATATTTAAAAATATGACCGTTGTGACAGTTATGTCAAGCATTTAAACAGTTTTCAAAACTTTAACAGACTTAGTCGAATACAAGATGCATGCAATCGATTAAGTAGAAACACTTAGCATATATTTGAAAACTTTTCTTCTCAACATTCATCACATCACTTGAAAAATATTTGTGCAAACATACGAGTTTTAATCGATTTAACTAATAATGTAATCGACTTAAAACTTGTTGTTTTGCCACACTTTAAAGTTCAAATAGCTGAAGCTAGTTGCTTGTGGTTTTTCATCTCCGAAAAACATATTTCTAACACAGTAGTATGCAATAATCAACACAATTGTGCTCCCCTATCAAAAATCTCAACAATCTCCCTATTTTTTGATGATGCACTGTTAAACTGATTTTTGTCGCCTAAAATCAGAACAAACTAAGTTTCTCCACTAATGTAGTAAAGGGACAACCTAGGTATCAATCCTCGGACTCGGTACAATTAAGTTTCAGAATGTAAAGTTAATTCTTGTTACTATTTATTAACTAACTACTAACTACTAATGCAAGGTGGGGAAATTAAAAATGAAACAATGAAATTTAAAAAGAAAAGAATAAAGCAATTGAAATCTGTTTAAAATGAATAAGAAAATAAAGAAATAGAATGCAAGGAAATAAAACCTGAAACCTAAGCTAAAGTATAGAATGACTGTATAATAGAACAAAACCTAAACTAAAATGTGAAGTGAATGGAGTTAAAACTAACCTATGAATGCTAACAGTTAAAAATGCAAGAGAATTAAAAGCAACTAGATATAACAACTAATGTAAACCATGAACAATAAATGAGAAGAAATGGTATATACGCATGACATAACCAAAGAATGGAAAATTGCACCATCTAAGCTAATGTATCTAATCATTATTCACAGTAATACCAAAAACCAAAGAATCAAAACAAGAAGCATAGACTAAAACAGAACCTATAATCAAATTCACAAAAGATCAATGTAAAGAATGTTTGATCACTTTTCAGGAAGACATCCTGTGAAATTAAGCCCATCATAGGGTCTTAAAGCTCATTTTCAGAACTCAAAATATGTGATCTCCAATCAAGTCACCAAACTTAAGTGAATCCAACTCTAATATGTGTTTCTAACCAAGATCAGAAATAAAAGCATAACCTAAACTACTAAACAAAACAAAGTCATTGGATAAAAATCACAAATCTGAACTAAACCTGCTTAGAATGGTGTATCAATTGATTAATTATTATCCAGGAAGACATCCTGTTCATAATATGCCCACCTTGGGGTCTAAAGTTCTAATATAGAACTTAAAATGAATAACATCAATTGATTTACCGAAACAAAATAGATTACATTCAACCTAATGATTTTTAACCAAATCTACAAACACTAAATGATAGAAACTAAAACAACATGATTCAAAAATTTTCTTTATTTATTGAACTCCTATCTGACTCGAGAAGACATCTCGATGAAATACGCTTTCCTCGGGGTCGTTTAATTCCAAAAAGGAATTATAACTATGTAGATTTACGAGTTCAATTCATTTTCAATGGGAAACAATCACATACTCACACAAGAATATAAAAACATTGAAAAAAAAATCAAATTAACAAAATTATCGAACATTCAACACATAGAAACATAAAAAACGGAAGTATCATTAACGAGAAACAAGAATACACAAAAATATACCGAACAATTTACGATTGCGAACACAAGAACTCGAATCTATCGAAAGTCCGTAAACCCTAATCTATGAAAGCGATAACCCTAGAACACAGCTGCTCCTACTCTACTGAGAAACTAAGAGCTGTCAAAGTAAAGTGCGTAGTGTAAAGTGTCGGTATACATAACCTTTTATAGGGTCGACGAAGAAAGAAAAAAAAATGAAAGAGGGAAAGGGGAAAGGGAAGATAACTCGAGAACCTTCAACGCTTTGAGCTTCTCCCCATCGGACGATCACCGCTCTTCCTTGCACTGTCTCATCTCTACCCTCAAATCAACTCTAGCTTCTCAGCGATTTAGCCTCGGTCATATGCTTCTTCTTCAGGCATGATGAACTCCTCTCTTCAGCTCTTCCCAAGCCCTAGCTCGAGAGAATGTTTCCTTTTGCCAAATGAAGTCCACGAGCAAGGAACCTCTAAGGCTGCAACTTGGCTTCCACTTCTTACCAAAACGCACCGCATCACTAAAGTTGGAGACAACCAAAAACCGGTCCATTTCAAGGTGCAGCTCATCCAAATCTTTTGGCCTAATCTACTGCTCACAGTTTCAACCCTGCAGAGAAAACAAATGCAATTTGATTAGCCCAATTTTTTAATGTAGAGGCCCAATTCTGAAATTTCAATTCAACTATGAACAAAAAAAAAAAAATTAGCAATTAAAGTCAAAGAGGGAAAAAATTAAAAACCTATTTAATCAAAAAAATAAAGAAAAGAATTTTTATTAAAATATTTTCCAAAAATACTAATTTCCTTTTTATTAACAAAGACTAAAAATATACTCCTAAAAACCTATTTTTAACTACAATTTTACAAATCTAAAGATTTAAAGAAATTAATTTCTAAAACTAACCTAATTTTAAACAATTAAAATGAAAAATGCACTAACAAAAGCTTCTAAACACAGAAAATATTGCAAATTTGGAGAGTTATCATGCACAACCATGATTAATAAAACCATGTTGTACAGTCACAATCACAGATTAAACACAAATTATCTACAATTACAATTCTCTCCAATTACATCAAATTATTCTCCCCTTTGGGCATTAGCAAAAAAGGTATTGAGATTATACTATAATTGAAACACAAATAATCAAACATATAGAGATGCATGATTCAGAATAACAAAATTAATGTGATGCTCCCCCTATTAATGATATTCACATGAGTTTATTTATTTTCTTCCCCCTTTGGAAACATGTGAACTAATCAATCATATACAACGCTCCCCTTGTCAGTATGCGTGTTTAAACATTAAATCACAGATGCTATTCAAGCAATGTATCAGATCAATTTGAATCACTTCACATCAGATTAATTTGATACATGTTGAATCAACAAAACAAATTTATCACTTATAATCTCAAAACATATTCACAACGGATCAACACAAAGATATAAGCTGAATAATCAGTTAACAAATAATCAGGCAAGGTTTAAAGATATAAGATATCAGAAGTTTGGAATCTTCAAACCAAGTTACGAAAACCAATCGATTAGAACTTCATTTTAATCGATTTCGTGCTGCAGAGTAATGTTGAATTTCCATCTTAGCTCAATCAGCAAGCACTGTTCCTGCATAACCTTTCAAGCTTAACTAGATCAAGTATTTTAGTATCAATGCGGTATAGTGATCAACACAGTTAAGGTATGAATATGCAATGATATGAATGTAACAGTGACATTGGTCAATTGCATATATACATACAAGTTAGTCGATTTTAGCAATTAGATTAAGTCATCAATCACAGATATAATTCCCACAGATTGATTTAAACCGAAATCTAATTTCATTCATATAAAAACTGGTTACAATCAAATGGGATCAAAACAGAAGATATGGCAATCAATGCCATCAGCAAAACAATAAGAAACTAAATGTTTTTAAACCCTTTTCTTATTTTTTCTTTTCATAAAATTGCAGAGAAGCATGTCACTGGCACTTCCCTCAACAACATTATCATCTTCACTCATTTCTTCTGCCTCACTTTCTTCCTTACTCACCCGATTGTTCTTCAGCCTCAACCTTTTCACTATGATCATTTAGGTTCAGATGTTCCTTTATTTCCAAAATATCCTGCCTAGTTTCTTGGCATAGGATCTTCAGAGATCTGATCTCTCTTACTATGAATTTCTCAAATTTCGAACGTGGTCGATAAGGAGCAGATGATGATCCTGCAACGTCTTCATCTTCATCAACAAGCTCATCCTTGAATATCCAGCCATAAAATTAATACTACTTTTCAAGGCAACTTCAGTATTGCCAAGTAGTATTCAAGAAAGTAGACAAGGTTGAAGTAACCCTGAGTCGTCTCCCAACGAACACGAAATTGCTTTTGAATATCTGTGACTCTTACGAATGCTATGCAATGCTTATGAATAAAAGTAATGGTTGAAGAGTGTTTAAAGAATAAATAAGAAACTTAAAAACAGTTACGATGAATTAGGCTTATTCCACTGCTTTTCCAAGATAGATTCATCATCGGTTATTCACGAATAATTGTTCAATTGATTATTGTTTAAGTTTCAAATTAATTAAAGTACATTCTTAATTAATTTGAGGGCGATCATGCATTTAACCAAAGTAAATTCTCAATCAAATGCAAAACCTTTCTAGATTATTTACAATAAATTCAACCAAAGTACATTCTCAATCAAATTCTATTGTGTTTAATCATGTCTATTCTTAAATCTCCTAACCAAATTAAAAGCTAATCAATCAAAGTAAATTCTCAATTGATTATAGTTGAAATTATTACTAATCAATCAAAGTACATTCTCAATTGATAGTAAAAATCATTTAATCATATGAAAGTTCCTAAATTAAATCAAAGTAGATTCTCAATTTAAACCTAGAATCTTTGCTTTTAACAAGATAGAGAGATGAAAGACATAGAGAGAGAACAACTTAAATAAATAATCAAAATAAACAATTGCATTAACTTAACGTAACCTCAGAATCCATCAGGGAATTACAGCAGAATAGCCCTAGATGCTTAGCTCTCCATGAATGGAGTTGAATACAAGATGAAAGAAAAGTGAGAGGAGTATGAGAGAATGAATTTTCTAAGTGAAGTCCCTGGGTCTCTTTATATCGGCTTGATTGGGCTTGGACTTTGAATAGTTTGTTAATAAGATATTTTCTGTTGATATATTATATCTTCCAAATAACTAAAAGATTTGAATAATTATAACATTATTTGGAAGATATTTTCTGTTGTTATTCTTTAATTAAATTAATTTAACAACTGAATTTTATCTTTTAACTTTTCTAACTTTCTAAAATTGTCCAAATGCCCTGAAACTTCTCTTATCTGCAATTTAACCCCTTTCTGAATTTCTGAAATTGCAAGAAAGCCCCTCAGTTGACCAGACTTTGAACAGAGAAGGCTTATTGACCAACTTTGACCAGAGGAGGACGCGTCCATTGGGAGCTCGACACGTGTCAGGCTCCTTCCTTCCCAAAATTAGGGTTCAGAATTGGGGAAAGGGCTTCCCCCTCCGCCTCTGCCCGCGCCGCCTCCCCTGCTCTTGCGTCTTTGATGCTGTTCTGTTTTTGGATTTGTAGGTGGAGGTCCGATTGCAGAGTGGGAAGGTGCGGTCTCGACATCGCTACTTCAGATCAATACTAGGTTTTGCAGGCAGAGCAAAAATTTCCTTAATAATTTCTAAAGACATGTCTTTTGTTTTGAGAACTTTCAAATTTACGAGGTAAAAAATTAAATGTCTCCACAAAAAAAAGATTATAAAATATTGAAGTGTTTATTTTATTTTGTTTAACACATATTTTTGTGAGTAAAAAATATCATGCATAAGAAGGTTGAGTCCTACGTTCAGCCTTGTCAGGTTCTAATGACTTTCAATTATAAATTGTAAACTATAAAATATTGAAGTGTTTGCTTTATTTTGTTTAAAGCATATTTTTGTAAGTAAAAATATCATGCATAGGAAGGTTTAGTCCTACGTTTAGCCTTGTTAGGTTCTAATGGCCTTTCATTATAAATTATAAATTATAAAATATTGAAGCGTTTACTTTATTTTATTTAACGCATATTTTTGTGAGTAAAAATATCATGCACAAGAAGGTTGAGTCCTACGTTCAGCCTTGCCAGATTCTAATGATTTTTCATTATAAATTGAAAATTATAAAATATTGAATCGTTTGCTTTATTTTGTTTAAAGCATATTTTTGGGAGTAAAAATATCATGTACAGGAAGGTTAAGTTCTACGTTCAACCTTGTCAAGTTCTAATGGCTTCTCATTATCAAAATAAAATATTGAATATTTTGTTTAACGCATATTTTTGTGAGTGAAAATATCCTGCACAGGAAGGTTCAGTCCCTTACCGCTTGGTCAGTTGGACCACCAACATTCAACCTTGTGAGGTTCCAATAGTTTTTCATTATTAAAATAAATTATAAAATATTTTGTTTAACGTATATTTTTGTGAGTTAAAATATCCTATAGAGGAAGGTTCAATCTTTTATCGCTTGGTCAGTTGGACCACCAACGTTCAACCTTGTCAGATTTTAATGACTTTTAATTATAAAAATAAATTATTAAATACTCAAGCATGTACCTTATTTTATTTAATGCATATTTTTGTGAGTAAAAATATTCTGCACAGGAAGGTTCAGTCCCTTCCCGCTCGGTCAGTTGGCCCACCTATGTTCAGCCTTGTAAGGTTCTAATGGCTTTTCGTTATAAAAATAAATTATAAAATATTGAAGCATTTACCTTGTTTTATTTAACGCATATTTTTGTAAGTAAAAATATCCTGCATAGGAAGGTTCAGTCCCTTCTCGCTCGGTCAGTTGGACCACCTATGTTCAGCTTTATCAGGTTTCAATGGTTTGACTCTTGATCGAGCATCAACTGGGCACTTCTACCCTCGTTCAGCGTATCCAGAGTGGTACCTATTTATATTATCATAGTCAATGTCCTCACCTATGTTGCAGGTCTCAAGGTACTAAAGCACCTACAACTCATTCGTGACACATCCTAATACGGATTCCTCATTTCTGGCTTTCAACCGTTCAACCAAAGACCGAATGGAGTCGCATGCTTGGCCATCCGGCTTCAGAACCTAAACTATTTTGATATTAATTTGATTGGGTACATTTTTCTGACCATTCGAATTCGAATTGCTATTTTCTCTTTAGTGTAGATGATAGGACTCTACGCTCAAACCACTTGGCCAACTAAAGTGCGTCGCTCGGTGATTCTAAAACGGATTCACCTCAACTCAGGACGGAAGGAGCTTCCATAGAGAACTCCTACATTGCACCGCTCGGTGATTATAAAACGAGTTCACCTCTACCTAGGGCGGAAGGAGCTTCCACAAAGACTTCCTACATTGCGCCGCTCGGTGATTCTAAAACGAATTCACCTCAACCCAGGGCGAAAGAAGCTTCCATAGAGAATTCCCTACATTCCGCCGCTCGGTGATTCTAAAACGAATTCACCTCAACCCAGGGCGAAAGGAGCTTCCATAGAGAACTCCTACATTACACCGCCCGGTGATTCTAAAACGAATTCACCTCAACCCAGGGCGGAAGGAGTTTCAAAAGCGAACTCCTACATCGGGCCGCTCAGTGATTCTAAAACAAATTTACCTCAACCTAGGGCGGAAGGGGCTTCAAAAGTGAACTCCTATATTGCGCCCCTCAGTGATTATAAAACGAATTCACGTCAACCCAGGGCGGAGGAACTTCAAAAGCGAACTCCTACATCGTGTTGCTCGGTGATTCTTAAACGAATTCACCTCAACCCAAGGTGGAAGGAGCTTCCACAGAGGACTCCCATTGAATTTCACTCGGTGATTCGATAAAGAATTCACCCAAACTTCAAGCGGATGGAGATTCCATAGAGAACTCCTATAGTCCGCCGCTCGGTGTAGAGAGGAATGAAGACTTAAAGCACATAAAAAATAGACTCCCTAAATACAACGTGAGCTACCTCTCTTAAGCTCATAATAATCCCTGCGCACCTCTTTCAATAAAGAGCTTGCTTGGGCTTTGGGGACTTATGTACTATATGAAGTATACCGATTGAAGTTAATGGTCATTTATGGGCAGTTAGCATGTATATTAACAGGTATTAATGGGTCAGATTGCCTTACGCTTTACAAATATATGGTATTTGTTAAAAAAGAAGTGCTTCATTTCTCACACCAAAAGGGGTGTAGGAAGTCTTTAAACTTTTATTGAATCGCAAGTAAATTTGTATGCAATGAAACAATAAGCGTATTCGAATGCAATGTCAATATAATCGACTTAATGCAGAGAGAAGGGATAAGAAAATTCAAACATTGCAGTTTATACTGGTTCGGCCAAGCCTACATCCAGTGTCCTTTTACTCAACCCGAGATCTGAGTTCTTACACCAAGGGCTTTACACCGACCTCACGTCAAAATGTAAATCACCTCTTTAACTCACTACTCTAAGTATAGGCAATACACAAAACAGACAAGCAGCAAGAACAATCCTCTTCTGCTACCAACCCCTTTGAGATACCCCTCAAAGTCAAGAACCACGTTCTTCTTCCTGTATACACCACAGGGAACACCATCAACACTCAGCGTTTGCCAAAGCTTTTCCTGATTATGTAGAAAGCACCTTCTTGTGCAGAACGATCAGTCTTTTCTTATCAGTCACTTGCTTCATAAGAAATCCTCAAGACTTTATCACCACAGTAATTCTTGATTCTTGGAGCTTTTCTCTCTTTTGTAAGATCTCAAAGTACACACTGAAAAAAATATGAAAGTGTCAAGATCAATTCTTCTTACAGAAATGAAATCATGCATCTATATATAGTATAAGACAAATCAGATGCGTTTTAATTGATTACACTATTAATCAAGTCGAATACAATTCACTGTTATAACAGATTAACAATAGTCAAATGCGTTAATTCAAAGCGCAATTAATGTAATTGATTTGTAATAAATGCTTGGTCAACATATTTAAAAATATGACCGTTGTGACAGTTATGTCAAGCATTTAAACAGTTTTCAAAACTTTAACAGACTTAGTCGAATACAAGATGCATGCAATCGATTAAGTAGAAACACTTAGCATATATTTGAAAACTTTTCTTCTCAACATTCATCACATCACTTGAAAAATATTTGTGCAAACATACGAGTTTTAATCGATTTAACTAATAATGTAATCGACTTAAAACTTGTTGTTTTGCCACACTTTAAAGTTCAAATAGCTGAAGCTAGTTGCTTGTGGTTTTTCATCTCCGAAAAACATATTTCTAACACAGTAGTATGCAATAATCAACACAATTGTGCTCCCCTATCAAAAATCTCAACAATCTCCCTATTTTTTGATGATGCACTGTTAAACTGATTTTTGTCGCCTAAAATCAGAACAAACTAAGTTTCTCCACTAATGTAGTAAAGGGACAACCTAGGTATCAATCCTCGGACTCGGTACAATTAAGTTTCAGAATGTAAAGTTAATTCTTGTTACTATTTATTAACTAACTACTAACTACTAATGCAAGGTGGGGAAATTAAAAATGAAACAATGAAATTTAAAAAGAAAAGAATAAAGCAATTGAAATCTGTTTAAAATGAATAAGAAAATAAAGAAATAGAATGCAAGGAAATAAAACCTGAAACCTAAGCTAAAGTATAGAATGACTGTATAATAGAACAAAACCTAAACTAAAATGTGAAGTGAATGGAGTTAAAACTAACCTATGAATGCTAACAGTTAAAAATGCAAGAGAATTAAAAGCAACTAGATATAACAATTAATGTAAACCATGAACAATAAATGAGAAGAAATGGTATATACGCATGACATAACCAAAGAATGGAAAATTGCACCATCTAAGCTAATGTATCTAATCATTATTCACAGTAATACCAAAAACCAAAGAATCAAAACAAGAAGCATAGACTAAAACAGAACCTATAATCAAATTCACAAAAGATCAATGTAAAGAATGTTTGATCACTTTTCAGGAAGACATCCTGTGAAATTAAGCCCATCATAGGGTCTTAAAGCTCATTTTCAGAACTCAAAATATGTGATCTCCAATCAAGTCACCAAACTTAAGTGAATCCAACTCTAATATGTGTTTCTAACCAAGATCAGAAATAAAAGCATAACCTAAACTACTAAACAAAACAAAGTCATTGGATAAAAATCACAAATCTGAACTAAACCTGCTTAGAATGGTGTATCAATTGATTAATTATTATCCAGGAAGACATCCTGTTCATAATATGCCCACCTTGGGGTCTAAAGTTCTAATATAGAACTTAAAATGAATAACATCAATTGATTTACCGAAACAAAATAGATTACATTCAACCTAATGATTTTTAACCAAATCTACAAACACTAAATGATAGAAACTAAAACAACATGATTCAAAAATTTTCTTTATTTATTGAACTCCTATCTGACTCGAGAAGACATCTCGATGAAATACGCTTTCCTCGGGGTCGTTTAATTCCAAAAAGGAATTATAACTATGTAGATTTACGAGTTCAATTCATTTTCAATGGGAAACAATCACATACTCACACAAGAATATAAAAACATTGAAAAAAAAATCAAATTAACAAAATTATCGAACATTCAACACATAGAAACATAAAAAACGGAAGTATCATTAACGAGAAACAAGAATACACAAAAATATACCGAACAATTTACGATTGCGAACACAAGAACTCGAATCTATCGAAAGTCCGTAAACCCTAATCTATGAAAGCGATAACCCTAGAACACAGCTGCTCCTACTCTACTGAGAAACTAAGAGCTGTCAAAGTAAAGTGCGTAGTGTAAAGTGTCGGTATACATAACCTTTTATAGGGTCGACGAAGAAAGAAAACAAAATGAAAGAGGGAAAGGGGAAAGGGAAGATAACTCGAGAACCTTCAACGCTTTGAGCTTCTCCCCATCGGACGATCACCGCTCTTCCTTGCACTGTCTCATCTCTACCCTCAAATCAACTCTAGCTTCTCAGCGATTTAGCCTCGGTCATATGCTTCTTCTTCAGGCATGATGAACTCCTCTCTTCAGCTCTTCCCAAGCCCTAGCTCGAGAGAATGTTTCCTTTTGCCAAATGAAGTCCACGAGCAAGGAACCTCTAAGGCTGCAACTTGGCTTCCACTTCTTACCAAAACGCACCGCATCACTAAAGTTGGAGACAACCAAAAACCGGTCCATTTCAAGGTGCAGCTCATCCAAATCTTTTGGCCTAATCTACTGCTCACAGTTTCAACCCTGCAGAGAAAACAAATGCAATTTGATTAGCCCAATTTTTTAATGTAGAGGCCCAATTCTGAAATTTCAATTCAACTATGAACAAAAAAAAAAAATTAGCAATTAAAGTCAAAGAGGGAAAAAATTAAAAACCTATTTAATCAAAAAAATAAAGAAAAGAATTTTTATTAAAATATTTTCCAAAAATACTAATTTCCTTTTTATTAACAAAGACTAAAAATATACTCCTAAAAACCTATTTTTAACTACAATTTTACAAATCTAAAGATTTAAAGAAATTAATTTCTAAAACTAACCTAATTTTAAACAATTAAAATGAAAAATGCACTAACAAAAGCTTCTAAACACAGAAAATATTGCAAATTTGGAGAGTTATCATGCACAACCATGATTAATAAAACCATGTTGTACAGTCACAATCACAGATTAAACACAAATTATCTACAATTACAATTCTCTCCAATTACATCAAATTATTCTCCCCTTTGGGCATTAGCAAAAAAGGTATTGAGATTATACTGTAATTGAAACACAAATAATCAAACATATAGAGATGCATGATTCAGAATAACAAAATTAATGTGATGCTCCCCCTATTAATGATATTCACATGAGTTTATTTATTTTCTTCCCCCTTTGGAAACATGTGAACTAATCAATCATATACAACGCTCCCCTTGTCAGTATGCGTGTTTAAACATTAAATCACAGATGCTATTCAAGCAATGTATCAGATCAATTTGAATCACTTCACATCAGATTAATTTGATACATGTTGAATCAACAAAACAAATTTATCACTTATAATCTCAAAACATATTCACAACGGATCAACACAAAGATATAAGCTGAATAATCAGTTAACAAATAATCAGGCAAGGTTTAAAGATATAAGATATCAGAAGTTTGGAATCTTCAAACCAAGTTACGAAAACCAATCGATTAGAACTTCATTTTAATCGATTTCGTGCTGCAGAGTAATGTTGAATTTCCATCTTAGCTCAATCAGCAAGCACTGTTCCTGCATAACCTTTCAAGCTTAACTAGATCAAGTATTTTAGTATCAATGCGGTATAGTGATCAACACAGTTAAGGTATGAATATGCAATGATATGAATGTAACAGTGACATTGGTCAATTGCATATATACATACAAGTTAGTCGATTTTAGCAATTAGATTAAGTCATCAATCACAGATATAATTCCCACAGATTGATTTAAACCGAAATCTAATTTCATTCATATAAAAACTGGTTACAATCAAATGGGATCAAAACAGAAGATATGGCAATCAATGCCATCAGCAAAACAATAAGAAACTAAATGTTTTTAAACCCTTTTCTTATTTTTTCTTTTCATAAAATTGCAGAGAAGCATGTCACTGGCACTTCCCTCAACAACATTATCATCTTCACTCATTTCTTCTGCCTCACTTTCTTCCTTACTCACCCGATTGTTCTTCAGCCTCAACCTTTTCACTATGATCATTTAGGTTCAGATGTTCCTTTATTTCCAAAATATCCTGCCTAGTTTCTTGGCATAGGATCTTCAGAGATCTGATCTCTCTTACTATGAATTTCTCAAATTTCGAACGTGGTCGATAAGGAGCAGATGATGATCCTGCAACGTCTTCATCTTCATCAACAAGCTCATCCTTGAATATCCAGCCATAAAATTAATACTACTTTTCAAGGCAACTTCAGTATTGCCAAGTAGTATTCAAGAAAGTAGACAAGGTTGAAGTAACCCTGAGTCGTCTCCCAACGAACACGAAATTGCTTTTGAATATCTGTGACTCTTACGAATGCTATGCAATGCTTATGAATAAAAGTAATGGTTGAAGAGTGTTTAAAGAATAAATAAGAAACTTAAAAATAGTTACGATGAATTAGGCTTATTCCACTGCTTTTCCAAGATAGATTCATCATCGGTTATTCACGAATAATTGTTCAATTGATTATTGTTTAAGTTTCAAATTAATTAAAGTACATTCTTAATTAATTTGAGGGCGATCATGCATTTAACCAAAGTAAATTCTCAATCAAATGCAAAACCTTTCTAGATTATTCACAATAAATTCAACCAAAGTACATTCTCAATCAAATTCTATTGTGTTTAATCATGTCTATTCTTAAATCTCCTAACCAAATTAAAAGCTAATCAATCAAAGTAAATTCTCAATTGATTATAGTTGAAATTATTACTAATCAATCAAAGTACATTCTCAATTGATAGTAAAAATCATTTAATCATATGAAAGTTCCTAAATTAAATCAAAGTAGATTCTCAATTTAAACCTAGAATCTTTGCTTTTAACAAGATAGAGAGATGAAAGACATAGAGAGAGAACAACTTAAATAAATAATCAAAATAAACAATTGCATTAACTTAACGTAACCTCAGAATCCATCAGGGAATTACAGCAGAATAGCCCTAGATGCTTAGCTCTCCATGAATGGAGTTGAATACAAGATGAAAGAAAAGTGAGAGGAGTATGAGAGAATGAATTTTCTAAGTGAAGTCCCTGGGTCTCTTTATATAGGCTTGATTGGGCTTGGACTTTGAATAGTTTGTTAATAAGATATTTTCTGTTGATATATTATATCTTCCAAATAACTAAAAGATTTGAATAATTATAACATTATTTGGAAGATATTTTCTGTTGTTATTCTTTAATTAAATTAATTTAACAACTGAATTTTATCTTTTAACTTTTCTAACTTTCTAAAATTGTCCAAATGCCCTGAAACTTCTCTTATCTGCACTTTAACCCCTTTCTGAATTTCTGAAATTGCAAGAAAGCCCCTCAGTTGACCAGACTTTGAACAGAGAAGGCTTATTGACCAACTTTGACCAGAGGAGGACGCGTCCATTGGGAGCTCGACACGTGTCAGGCTCCTTCCTTCCCAAAATTAGGGTTCAGAATTGGGGAAAGGGCTTCCCCCTCCGCCTCTGCCCGCGCCGCCTCCCCTGCTCTTGCGTCTTTGATGCTGTTCTGTTTTTGGATTTGTAGGTGGAGGTCCGATTGCAGAGTGGGAAGGTGCGGTGGCGTGTGATGGCTGCCATGGAGGTTTGGCAATGGCGAGGAAGAAGAGACGCTCTCTGTCGCGGTGAAGGAAACAAAGATGGAGAAGCTTGATCTCACAGTTTGTTGATGGCGCGACGGAAGAGGTAAACAATGGCGCGATTGGGTTTTCTGGGTTTTTGCTGTGTGATTTTTCTGAGTGCAGGTGGTGGTTCTCGGCGGCTGGCGTGGTTGCTGTGCGTGACAATTTCGAAGGAGATGAATCGGGACTCCAGCGATGGTGGTGCGCGAGAAGCGTGGATGATTTCGCAGGAGGAATGCGCGGCGGCGGCGAGACTGGTTACGATCATGGTAGCGGCGAGGATCGCGAAGTGATGGCGGCTTTGGGTCGTCCGATGACGGAGCGATGGCGCTGAGGTTGGCGGCGGAGCGGCGCGGCGAGGAAGAAAAAGAAGTTGGCTGGCGGTGAGGGTGATGATGCGCGACGGAGGCGGAGCGGCGCGGCAAGGTTGCGGATGGTGCTAGAAAGTCGCGCCTTGGTGGTAGCTGTCCGGTGACGGAGCGGCGCGGCGGACGTTGACGGTGGTCGTGGAGGTTGCGGCAGCGGCGGACGTTGACGGCGGAACGGCAGTGGCGACTAGGGTTTGGATTAGGGTTTCTCTTTGGAGAAGATGATGCACATGTGTTAGGGCTAAGGTGGCTAGATGTGGTTGGCTAGATCTGTGTGGAGAGGATTTGGACACGTGGCATGATCTGGTGGAGTCTAGCTTAGGAGGGGTGTGTATAGGAAACTTAGGGAGGTGTAGTAGAAATGGCTTAGTGTTTGGGCTTGGTCTTTGGCCTGTTTCAGAAATAGGAGTGTATGTAGGGATTTTAGGGGGTACAAGGGTAAAGCTTGTCTGTTTGGCCCATATGTACATTATTTTCCAAATAAAACTTGATTTTGGGCCTTGAATTGCCATTTGGACCAATAAAACTTATATTCTCAGCTGCACAAATAAACATTAGAACATCCAAGAATAATTTATGCGCTAAAATTTACTTTTTACGTCTCTTTATTTCCCAAACCCAATAATTCCAATCATCACAAATTCACTTAAAATCAACCATTTAAACACAATTATCCCATCAAAATTTTAATTTTCAAACATAAATGTGGGCATAAATATGCACTCATCACTCATCCTTGAATAGCCAGCCATCAGAACCATGTTGTGGTCCCATGCGATGTAAGGAAGATTTATCAATCATATTTGATCTGCCATAAGACTCACTAGATTCATTCACACAATCCACTCCAAAGTGAATCAATATTTTTGAGATGAAGACACAGTATGGAAGCATTGCCGACTCAAGTCTGGTTACCTTGAGCATGTTCTCGGATATGGCAACAGGCCAATCAACTTGAATGTTTTCTTTGATTGCCTTCATAAGGTACAAGTCCTTTGTTGTGGTCTGTGCGTGGTTGCTTCCTCTCGACATAAGTATCCAAGAGATGACAAAAACACACAACCTGTCATCCTTCTTCATACCACCAGTCGTGTAGTGAGAGTAATCCCTCACTTCATCAGGATTTCTTAAGTTGTCTTGATAGACAGTGAATTTGTGGAAACCTTCAATGCCTAGATGACATTTTTCTCCTCCCAACCAAAAATTAGCAATGTGAGTCCATACCTCATTTGTCAGCTTAATGTCCACACCTTTCACTCTGGAACAAAGTGTTCCATCACTTATCTTGAGATTTGAATAGAAGACCATTACTAGCTCAAGATACCATGGGTTTGCCATTTCAACAAACTTCTTCATGTAACACCCCAAAATCCAAAATTTTACGCCAGTTTTTTTTTTTTTGGATTAACATCGCGAAACTATACATCAAAAGTCTAGGCGTCTTACAACATAAGGTTAAAACCTTACAAATATCAAATTCATTATTCAAAAACATAAAATTACTTTAAAATATGATAAATTCCCCATAGTATTTCCCATAACCCTCGTCATGCTACTTCATCTCTGGCTCATCTGCAACGCCATTTACTCTCGTACAAGTACGATCATCGTAGGTGGAAACCACAACCACAACATTTCAGGGTGAGTAACGAAGAACCTAACATAGCATATAATTTCATTATCAAAATATCACAACTTAGATTTTCCTAGTCACAACCTTACATTACAACGCAATATTCAACTCATAACTAAGATCATCACCACTTAGACTATCAAAGTCACAATATTAATAACTCAGATCATCACTACTCAGACTATCAAGTCACAATATTACAATACATCACAGTATTAAACTCACGACTCAATCGTTTACTCAAGCTTCTGTTGTTTCCTTGAATTTTGTTGTACCAAACCTGTTTCGCAAAACAAGGCGATTCGAGTCGTCTTCCATCGCAACTTCAGACCTATCTCCCCCACTCCTCAAGGAATTACGAGTAAAAACTCCGGTTAGGCACACCCACCGAGCACTATACTCACACGAGCCGAAGTCATTGGGCGAGACATCCAACCCTCTCTAGTCCCCGCGCACGAGGAAAGGGTGACACTCGAATCTCAGTCTCCGCAGAGACTCAACACATTATCGTATCGCAATACAAACACCATCGATTTGACAAAAATTCTAAGGAAATGACAAAACGCTTGCTCTCACAATTTTACCATCACAACCATCACACTCGAACCTCAGTCTCCGCAGAGACTCAACACACTATCGTATCGCAATACAAACAACCATATGCCTGAACGATTTTGTACTAGGGATTAGGGGTTGGACGTCGGTTTGTGCACTGCCAGACGTTTATAGACGTTCGTTAGTGCACTAACCGACGTCTACTGGGTATTTGTTTTTTAAAAATTAATTTATTTTTGCAATAAAACCACACCTGAAAAGCAGAAAATTGTCCCAGAACAATATAGTATAATATATATATATATATCCGTTTCAATGTAAAAAAAGTTCTACTTAATGTAAAAAAAATCCACTACTAAAACTATCAAGATATAAACTAAAACTAAAACTAAGCAATGTTCAACAACAAATAAAATTATTCCTAACTCCATCTTTGCAGAAGATAAGTTGTCCACTCCTGCCTTATCTGCCTAATTGTGTCCTCTGGTATAGGAGATGTACTCTTGAAGCGCTGCAAAATTGAAGAAAGATTCATTATGGTTTCATATATGTTTGAAGATGAATTTGATTTGTAATGTATTCAAGGTATACATCATTACCTCATTCCAGTCATCTGTAATGACAGCTTGAATGATGGTCTTAATCCAATACATGACATAGAAGCCACATTCCTATGAATCTAGCTGCTGGTTACACTAAAATGACAAACTAAATAGTTAAGATTTTAGATCATTCAATAACATAGGAAATGAATTAGAACTATAAATGACTTACAACCTTTGGATACAAAATTTGAACGAGTTGACCTCGAGATTTACCAATAACTCTGTACAGATTGAAAACACAAAGTAAAATTAATATAACTATATTTATCATAAAAGTTTAAGGTGAACATCAAATTCAAAGTCATTTTTGGAGAAACACTTACCCTTGAAGCATTTTTCTCAAGTCATTTTCATCTTCCTATGCAATGAACAAAACCATATAATTTTACATTGTTTGGAAATGATGACCATCAGCTGCCAGTGCGACCTATCACGAAGGACAAATAGTTATTTAACTAATTAAGGAAACTTTAATAATGAATTTTTACATATAACAACACCTACTCATCAATGTATGGCACAAGGTATACGTCTCTTTTTGACTCATCCATCCATGTTTACAAATAATGTTGTTTGTTTTCAAGTGTGTTACCAGAAGGTTGAATGGTCTGAGGTTCAACAAATCCGTACATGGAAGACCGACCTTGGTCTACAACGATTGTGTCCATGTACCTAAAACAACAAAGTGAAGTTGTTAGAAACTATAAGAATCTAAATAAAAGTAATATGAAAGACAAAATTAACTATCTTACATGCACCACAGTTGAATGATGGAAATATTCAACATCCTGTCTCCCCCAATCACCTCCAATGCATCAGGCAATGTGATATATACTGGCACAAGGGGGGGAAGATCAAATACTCTCAAATCCCAGTATAGTTCTAATGGTGCTTTCTTCAACCTGGGTAATCTTGTCATTAGCTTTGATAGAGGATCATCCTCCGCTTCAGCCATGTCATCATCTTCATGTATGACTGTATCATGAATCGGCTGCTTCTGAGGACGTGTGAACTGAAGATAAGAATTTCATCAAAGAGTTATCAACAAATATTTTTAAACTTAACATAGAATTACTAATAACAAAGACATTATACCTATGGAGTAGCGATGTGTGACATGATCAATGCTCTAGGCCAGGCTATAAATGATCCTATGGCCTCCCCCACAAAATTAATTTCTGGAGTGGGTACAGGCACTTGAGCCTGGGGATCCCGAACCTCGTCAATCGTCACACGCACGTGGTGGGGTAATATGGGAACACCATGAATAGTCTACCCTCCCTCAAGCACTCGTCCGACAGCCACAATGCGTGGGGGATCCCCATCAACCAACAACTCATATTGACCGCTATACTGAGTAGGTTCTACAACAGAGCATGATCCTCTAGTGTCTCCTGACTCATTGATGTTGTGGTTTTCTGTGTAGGGCCAAAGTAGTCACGAAGACCAATCGCCCCAGGAACTCCATGTACACGTCTTGGGTGCTCGGGCTTTCCAATGGCCGTTGTTAGAATGTCGTCCCTACCTTGGCCAGCAAATGTTCCCTGAGTCTGCTGCTCAACCAACTCATCCTGCACATAAAAAAACCAAGTTACTTAGAAGACATGTTGTGATAGATACACAATCAAACAATGTTTAGAATTTGAACTTACAATTCTTTGTGAGATCAAGGCAGCTGAGGAAGATGTCATGTTCCCATCAGATTTAGTCCGAGCAGCCTTCCACAGGTCGTACCTAGCAGGTGCAGGTGCAAGGTCCGGCGACTCAAGTCCCAAGGCATTCGCTCTAGACTTTCTAATTTTCTTTTCCAGTTTTGCATAACCACCTCGTGATAACAAGTGTGGTGCATCGTTTAGCCTTTGTCTTTCTTGGGCGGCTAACCTTTTACCCTTTGAAACCATGTATATAAATAAGTGTAAAATCATAAAAACTCAATGAAAGACTTTTCAGATGTTAAGAAACATACCTTCCATTCCTCAGACTCTCTAGATGCACGAAACTGTATCAAGTCCTCCTCTTTGAAGGTATAATGCTGGCATGGATTTTCATGTTGCCTGTCTCCAAAGACATATAGTCGTGTCAGTCTTGTCTTGAAATCCCTTCCATCTTATCGCTATATGCGATAACACTTTCTTTCTAATTTGTATTGTGTTTGGAATATCATAATGTTGCTGTTTAAAACAAAAAACATTTGGAATATCATAATTTGTAGTGTGACGCCACTATTTTGAACTCTACTTTTGTCATCTTCTACCTTTGTCTGAAAAGAAATATTGTTTATATAGTACCCACCATATGTAATGACATTTGTGTTCGGCCCACGAGATAACCTCAATAAACTTTCAGAAACATGTGGAGTCGCATAAATCTTTTTCTTAAACCATTGTAAGAAGGTTTTCACATGTTCATTAAGATTCCATTTTTCACTCATTCTTGGGTTTGCTGCCTTTATTTCATTAACGTGGTCAGAAATCTAAAGGAATCACATCAACAATGTTGTTTAAGATGTACAAATGAGCTTGGTCAACTTCTTTTCAGCTAACACTTTGAATTCTCACACCTCGAACACCCTTACCTTCACATTTTCCTTCATGTCTGCTCTTGGGAAGACCCACGGGTTCACAAGATGGCATATAACTTGAACAAAATTCAATGGATTCTTCTGCAACGTATCGCTCTATGATTGAAGCTTCTGGTCTATGCTGATTCTTGACATATCCCTTTAAGATCTTCATGTATCTTTCAACTGGGTACATCCACCTTAAGAAGACCGGTCCACATATTCGAATTTCTCTGACTAGATGAACAATCAAATGTACCATGATGTCAAAAAAGGAAGGTGGAAAATACATCTCCAATTGACATAGTAGTCTTATTCCTTCATTTTCCAATTCATCTAAACCTCGAGGGTCAACAACTTTCTTGCAAATGGCATTAAAGAACAAACTCAGACGTGTCAGAATACCCCTAACATAAGGAGGTAATATGCCTCGAATAACAACAGGTAACAATTGTTGCATCAATACATGACAATGGTGAGACTTTAAACCAACTAACTTTAACTCTTGCATAGAAACAAGGTTACTAATATTTGAAGAATAACCTTGTGGAACCTTCACACTTCTTAAACAGTTACAAAAACTTTGTTTTTCTTTTTTAGAAAGTGTGTGACAGGCTGGGGGCAGATAGGTGCGTCTTCCTATTATCTGTGGATGTAACTCAGATCGGATTCCCATGTCAGCCAAATCTTGTCGTGCTTTTATTTCGTCTTTGCTCTTCCCTTTGACGTTTAATAAAGTTCCGATGACACTGTCACAAACATTTTTTTCAACGTGCATCACATCAATACAATGTCTAACATCAAGTTCACACCAATATGGAAGCTTAAAAAATATTGATCCTTTCTTCCAAATGTTTTTTGCAAAGGTACTTTTATGATGTTTTCCAAACACAATGTCAATGTTTTTGACTTCGTTGTACACATCTTCACCATTCCGGGGTCTGCACACAACCTCATCCTCAACACTTCCATTAAATGCTTTTTTCAATCTACGATAAGGATGATTATGAGGAAGGAATTTTCAATGTCTTGTATATACCGTCTTCTGACCATGATTCAATTGAAGGTAACTAGTGTTTTCTTCACATATGGGACATGCAAAATGACCTTTAACACTATAACCGCTCAAGTTTCCATACGCTTGGAAATCATTTATAGTGCAAAACAACATTGCATGCAAACGGAACTGTTCCTCAACATGTGAATCAAACACGTCGACCCCTTCTTCCCACAACAATTTCAAATCATCAATTAAATGTTTTAAGTAAACATCAATGTCATTTCCAGGTTGTCTAGGACCCGATATCATCATGGACAACATCACATATTTTCTCTTCATTCACAACAAAGGAGAAAGATTGTAAATCATCAACATAACTGGCCATGAACTGTGTTTGCTACTTAAGTTTCCAAAAGGATTCATACCATCAGTTGCAAGTGCAAGTCTTAAGTTTCTTGGATCTGCACCAAATTCTGGAAATTTTTCATCAATCTTTTTCCATTGTGGTGAATTAGCAGGGTGTCGAAGAAGATTATTGCACTTTCTTTCGTCAAAGTGCCATTTAAGGTTCTTTGAATCTTCTTTAACAGAGAACATACGTTTGAACCTAGGTATTATAGGCAAATACCACATCACCTTAGTAGGTGCACCATCATTACCTTCATTAGTAGTGTTTCTGTCAGATTTCTTTTTAAAACGGGATAAACCACATGTTGGACAATATTTTAGCGAAGCAAACTCCTTTGTGTACAAAACACAATCATTAGGACAAGCATGTATCTTTTGATATTCAAGACCCATTGGACATAAAAATTTTTTTGCCTCGTAATTACGAATAGGTAGAGTATTATTTTCTGGAAGCATCTCCTTCAACAACTCCAACAACTCGGTGAAACTTTTATCGGTCCATCCATTCCTTGCTTTTAAACTAAACAACTTTAAAAATGCAGACAGACGTGTAAAGTTCGAGCATCCTGGGAACAACGGTTGCTCTGAATCATTATAAGCGAATCATACAAATTAGCTCTTCCAAAATTATCTTCACCAACATCACGTATCATGTCCTCTAAATGATCACTCATCCATTCTTCCACATAATCCGTTTCTCGTGACGTGGTAGGCTGGTCCAGTACTTCTCCATGCCAAGTCCAAACTGTATAAGTGCTCATTATGCCGAACATGAATAGATGGTCACGCACATTGCCTAAGTCTTGCCGTATTTGATTAAGACAACGAACACAAGGACAAAATATGTCCCGTTCACAGACTTAGCATTTTGTTCAACGTATTGCAAGAACTCCGAAACACCCTTATCATATTCTTCACTGATGCGACATTCATTCATCCAGCTTCGATCCATACTATGTTCGTAAAATCATTAGTATAAGTTTTTTAACTCTCACAAGGTTAGGCCCTACCCATTCTAAAAAATTATTTTTCATAATTTGCTAAGACACGTGCAAAGAAGTCTACATCATAAAATTGATAAGATTTCGACAGCATTTTGCATTGGTCTTCGAAATACACAAAATGAGAGTAGTCAACGATGACCACAATCAAATATGCATCCGGAGAACAACACAAATACTGAACCAAAATTTTATCAATCTTATCCAGAAACTCCAACTTACATGTTATTGCAAATTATGAAAATTAATTTTCCCAAACTGTCCAATCGGACAATTCAAAATTTAACACAAACGATTAAAAGATTAATCGTTTGTGTTAAATTTCAAACGGGAACTAAGTGTCACTCAATGATTTGATACTTATAATCTAACATGACAATTATAATAACACAACTAATACATGCATATTCAAAAGCCAATAACACATGCAGACCTTAAAGTCAAAAACATGCATACACAAAACCCAATAACATGCATACAAAAAAATTATCAACGAAGAAGCTAACCAGAAAAGCAGATTCCAAATGAAATGGAGGGAAATCGAGGAGGGCAGAACCTAAAACGTAGGCCAAAAACAGTCAAAAACGCCGCCCAAGAACACGCAAGAAACTGCACCAAAATGCATCGAAAATGATTTTTAATCGGTTCAAATCAAAGATATTTCATCACAGAACAATTTAATCGGATTAAAAGTAAATTTAAACGGTCCAAAAGAGAGAAAAAGCACCTGGAAATGCAATGCCGCAGAGTGAAATCGCGGGGAAGACAATGAACAATGAGCGTAACTCCTTGCGGGTTCGCCATTTTAGTATAAGTGGCACTAGACGTCCGGTACTTGGGGGTCCCTCCGTTTATAATATTATAGACGTCGGGGCCATAACTAATATGACGTGTTTTGGATTTAAAAATTGATATTCGCGGGGGGTTTTAGATGTCCGTTGGAGGGGCCTCGACGTGTATAATATTATAGACGTCGGGGCCCCTCCACAATGGACGTTTAAGAGGCTGAACACAATTAACTCTTCAACTACCCTGTCAGCCGCTTAAACATCCGTTGTGAAGGGGCCCTGACGTTTATAATATTATACACGTCGGGGCCCCTCCAACGGAAGTTTAAGAGGCTGAAACAATTAACTCTTCAACTACCCTGTCACCAACTTAAACGTCCGTTGTGGGGGGGCCGGACGTCTATAATATTATAAACGTCGGGGCCCCTCCAACGGACGTTTAAGAGACTGAAACAATTAACTCTTCAACTTCCCTGTCTGCCGCTTAAATGTCCGTTGTGGAGGGGCCCCGACGTGTATAATATTATACACATCGGGGCCCCTCCAACAGACGTTTAAGAGGCTAAAACAATTAACTCTTCAACTACCCTCTCAGCAACTTAAACGTCCGTTGTGGGGGGGGGGGGACGTCTATAATATTATAAACGTCGGGGCCCCTCTAACGGATATTTAAGAGGCTGAAACAATTAAATTTTCAACTTCCCTATCAACCGCTTAAACGTCCATTGTGGAGGGGCCCCTGTTAAACTCGCTTTTAGTCGCATCAAAGCCAACAAACTCAGTTTCCCCACTAATGTAGTAAAGGGATAACCAAGGATCAATCCAAGGACTCAACTATGATTAAGTTTCAGAATGTAGAGTTTAGTCTTGTATATTTACTACCTAATTATTAACTACTAATGCAAGGTGGGGAAATGAAATAGGAAACAATGAAAGTAAAGAGAAAAGAATAAAGAAATCAAATCTGTATAAAAGAAAAAAAAATCAAGAAATAAAATGTAAAGAAATAAAAAAAACTAAAACCTAAGCTAAAGTATAAAATGAATGAATAACAAAATAGAACCTAAACTAAAATGAGAACTGAATGCAATTAAAACTAACCTATGAATGCTAACAGTTAACAGTGCAAGGAAACCAAAACTAAAACTGAACAAGATACTAAGATGCCTAAAAGAAGTAGTATATACATGTATCAGAACCAAAAGAGTGGACATCCAACATCTAATCTACTGAACCTAATCTATATTCACAGGAAGACAAAAATCAAAGTAAGAAGTATTGGCTAAAACAGAAATCAACTTGCAATGAAACCAAATCAGCAACACAGATCACTCTATCCTAATCTATATATCATCAAATAGAAAATAGGAGCAGAAATCAGAATTGAAACAAAACAAGAACAGTATTACAACACTGAAATTGAACTTAATCTAACAATTATGAAGCTTAACATCTCTCAAGAAGACCTCTTGATAAGTCATGCTCACTATGGAGTCATATTACATCCAAAACAGATGTAGAAATGTGGATGTTTTCCTTCACAAATCTCAAATAGAGTTCAATTACAGAATTAAAATCACATACAAAAATAATAGAAGAAAAAGAATAGAAACACAAAACTGAATGAGTTTTTATGTACTGGACTCATCTTTGGCTCGAGAAGACATCTCGAAAGTGAATGCTCAAAATAGAGTCATTTGATTCCAAAAGGAACTATAGAATGCAGAGAATCATAGTCCAATTCGTTTCTTCATTGAAACAACACAAGAAACACACAAGCACGAAACATAACAGAATAACAAAACACTGAACAAGCGAAACATAAAGAACAAAATGTATTATTAACGAGAAAAGAAAATTACAAAAAAATGTACCGAATACATGCTCAATCAGAGTCACCGCGGGCTGTCACCACCGTGATGTGCGCTCCAAAAGCAAGGAGAACGGAAACCTACTCTATAGAAAGCGGAAAAGAACCCTAATCTACAGAGCTTAGAACTGTGAACTGAAAGTGTATCTCAAAAATGTGTAAAGTTGTATGAAGAAGTGTTCTCTCTATATTTCCTATTTACATGGTGAAAGCCCTTTATATAGGGTCGAAAACGAAAAGAGAAAAGAAAGAGGAAAATTAAAGAAAGAAACTTGATTTCGACGCTTCCAGCTTCTAATCGGACGACCACCCTTCTTTATCTACTTTGATCACCAACCCTCCAATCATCTTCAACCTCTCCACCGATTCAGCTCCTCACACGTGTGCTTTTCTTTTGGATCCAGCGGCCACTGTTCATCCTTTTGTTTAAGCCCTCCGATCAACCTCTTCATTGATTCGAGCTTCCCCTTCCGGTCACATGCCAGTTAGCTCTGGTCAGCTCCCTTTGCTCGCTGGTCAGCTTGTCCATCTTCACTGGTCAGGGTCGTGCTCCGGTCACGTCTTCAGCTCCACCGGTCAGGTTCTTCTTTGGGTAAGTGGCAAGAGCTTTTCTTCTCCCTTGCTTCTCTCGTACAAGCCCTATCTTAAGTGTTTCTTCTCTCCAAATGCCAGCACATTGAATTCTTTCCCCGAATGAATTACGCACGCAAAGACCCCCAAGGGAACTGCATTTGCCAGCCTCCAAAACTCACTGTTTCACTTAAGCCCACATCCATGCATTTTCATTAAACCAACAGCGGCCTAGTTCCAGCATAATAGCAGCACCCAATGTCCAGTGCTCTTATTCAAATCAAAACTTGTGTAGCCTATCAAAGGCAATTAGCCCAATGCAGCGCTGAAGATCTGCACAAGTTCCAATTCAATTTATTCAAGGCTGAGGCCCAATTCAGTGGTCTAATTACTTTCTGCAGTAAAAAAATTCAATTAAGACTAAAAGGCTAAGCAACAAAACTAAGATATTTAAGCAATTACAAAAAAATTAAAAATCTAATTAAGCAAAAAATAAAGAAAAGAATTTTTAACTACAACTTTAAATTCCAAAAAAAATTAAATTCCTAATTATTTACAAATACTAAAAATTACCCCTAAAAACCTAATTTTAACTAAAATTTTACAAAACTAAAGAATTAAGAGAAAAACATAAAACTAGCCTAATTCTAAGAAATTAAAAACTAAAGAAATCTAAGAAATGATTTTTAAAAAGAAAAATATGTAAATCTAGAGTGTTATCAGCCCTGACGTGTATAATATTATACATGTCGGGGCCCCTTCAATGGAGATTTAAGAAGCTGAAAAAGTTAACTCTTCAAACTGCCACTTAAACGTCTGTTGGAGGGGCCCTGACGTATATAATATAATAGACGTCCCCCCCCCCCCCAAAATGGACGTTTAAGTTGCTGATAGGGTAGTTGAAGAGTTAACTTTTTCAGCCACTTAAACGTCCGTTTGAGGGGACCCGACGTTTATAATATTATACACGTCGGGGCCCCCCCACAACGGACGTCTACAGTCCCACTTATTTACGGATATGCCACCGGTCAATTATTTACGTTGGTGTTTTTGTGGACGGACGTCTATTGGGTGACGTTAAAGGCCAATTCTGCACTAGTGAAGCAAAGGTTTCACGAGAAAGAGGCTAGGCGATAATGAAAAGTGAGAAAAAAATGTAGAAGATAAAGATAAAATTAATTAATAAGGTGAAATTGTAGTCTCTCGTTGGGTGAACACTTCCCATTCACTGGATGAGTGACCTTGTTTTTAGAAAAAATAAGGTTTGACTCAACCATCCTATGACAACATTTAATGATGTCCCACTTGTTGGACGAGTGACTAATTTCCTCCAAATCCAAAGTTCTTCGAAATATAATGAAGCTTTGAAATTATTTTTGTACAAAAATAAAAGCTACTTGCTAGGCTAGAGGATTGCTCGCCAATGAGTTGTTACAGGGGTAAAAAACACACATAAAACTTGTTGGCCATCAAAACATGGACCTAGAGAGACATAAACAGAGAGATTTAGTTGTGAGGCGAGCAGTCAGTCGCCCAACGAGTGTAGAAACAACACGCTTTGGTGGTTGGGCTAGAATCAATGGCCTAGCGTGAGGAGAAACATAAGCTTTTGGTCGCTGGGCGAGAGATTGATGCTCCAACAACTCTATTGGCCAGAAAACTTGGCAACTGCAGGGGCCTTGTTCATTAGGCGAGAGAGAGCTTCGCTTGGAAAGTTTGCATAATTTTTAAGCTTACGTTTTTGCAAAAGCAGACTCATTGGCACAAAAATGTATATATGCAAAAATAACATCCAAAAATTAAGAGAAAGCAATAAACACCGGTTTCCTCCCAACAAATGTTTGTTTAACGTGATTAGCTCGATGTCTGTAAGCTCAAGGGTTAGCCAGATGAATGATTATGGTGAAACGTTCAACCTTACCAGCTATATAATGCTTAAACCACTAACCATTTACTACCCAAATTCTTTATGGATCACTTGAAGATGGATCCATTAGCTCTATTGCTCCATGTTGCATGACTTCTTTGATGGTGAAGAGTCCAGATAACTTGGACTTCAATTTCCTAGGAAAAACCTTAACTCTAGAGTTAAAAAGAAACAATTGCTGGTTTGGTTGGAAGTCTTTCTTCAACAACTTCCTATCATGATATATTTTGACTTTGTCCTTGTAGCTTTTGGAGGTCTCATAAGAATTCAGGCGCATTTCCTTAAGCTCAAGCGGTTGAATTTTTCTCTTCTCAACAAACATAAAGGGATCAAAATTTAAAAACTTAAAACCTTCAAAGCCTAGTAAGCTATGTATTCCATCTCAACTAGCAGGTGACATCATAAGTTAGAAAGGATATAGCCCCACTAGAGTCTTCATGGTAGTTTTGTAAGTTCAAAGAGCATCATCAAGCTTCAACGACCAGTCTTTCCTAGATGATGTTATAGTCTTCTCCAAAATCTTCTTTATCTCCCGATTAGACACTTCAACTTGCCTATTTGTTGGTAGATGATATGGTGAAGCAACTTTGTGCCTCACTTAATAATGCTTCAGGACTTTGGCCAATTGAGCATTGCAGAAATGAGATCCTCTATCACTAATGAAGACCCCTAAGACTCCAAATCGAGAAAAGATTTGTCTTTTGAGAAACTTGATGATTGTATAGCATCACTTTTCTGATAAGTTGCTGCTTTTACCAATTTTCTAAGATAATCCACTATAACAAGAATATACTCATTGTTGAAAGAAGGAAGAAGGGGGCGAACAAAGTCTATTTCCAAATAATCAAAGACCTTAACCTCTAAAATTGAACTATAGTGACATTTCATGCCTTCTTGAGATGCTTCTAATCCTTTGACATTTATCATAGCTCCGAGCTTGAGCATCCTTAAACAAAGTGGGCCAATAGAACCAGATTGAAGCACTTTGGAGGTTGTCCTTTTCCCATTGAAGTGTCCACTATATGGCGAATTGTGGCAATGCCATAGGATTCCTACAGCTCCCTTTACACACCACCTCAAGAGATTATCACCACAATCATTCATCTGGCTGACCCTTGAGCTTAACGGCGTCGAGCTAATGACATTAAACAAGCTCTTGCTAAGAGGTAACCCAGTATTTACCGCTTTCTCTTAATTTTTTGGATGCTATTTTTACATGTATAGAGTGCCATTTTTGTGTCAGGTTCGCCCAACGAGTCTGATTTTGTAGAAAAACAAGCTTAAAAATTATGCAAATGCGTCCAATGAAGATCTCTCTCGGCCAACGACTAAGGTCCATATAGTTGCCAAGTTTTCTAGACAATAAAGTTGATGGAGCACCAATCTCTCGCCCAACAACCAAAAGTTTCTCTTTCTCCCCTCGCTAGGGCACTAATTTTGGCCCAGTCACCAAAGCTTGCTATTTTTGCACTTGTTGGGCGAATGACTGCTTGCCCAACAACTAAATCTATCTATTTATGCTCCCGCTAGGCCCATGTTTTTATAGCCAACGAGTTTTATGTGTTTTTTTACGGGCAACAACTCGTTACGCGAGTATACCTCTAGCCTAGCGAGTAGCTTTTGTTTTTGTGCAAAAATTATTTAAAAGCTTTATTTTATTTTGAAAAACTTTGGTTTTTGAGGGAACTGAGCCACTGGCCTAGCGAGCCTACCTAACTCATACAATGAGTGGGATAACATTCAATGCTTTTAGAGGGTTGTTGAGTCAAACCTTTCTTTTTCTGAAAACATGGTCACTCGCCCAACGAGTGGGATAATAATTTCACCTCATTAATTACAATTTTATTGTTATCTTTTTATGCTTCTTTTTTCACTTTTCATTCTCGCTTAACCTCCTTCTTGCGAAACCCTTTGCTCCTTTATGCTTTTACGTATCCTCTTCTACATTTTGTCGTGTTTGCTTGCATCTTTTCCTCAATCAGGTAAGATTTCTTAGTTTAATTCTTATTTTCATTCCTTTTTGTGGTTTTGGAAGTAGATTAGATTTAGGGTTTGTACTAAATTTGTGTTAATGTATAATTTCTTCTCTAGGGTTGTCTAGTTGTTACCTTTCAATGTTTTGTGATATGCTTTTTGTTTGTAATTTCTTATTGTGTTATGTATATGTTTTGTTCATGCCTTGTTTGTGCATTTCATATTGTTTCTTGATGCTGTTCTTGGCCACTTGCTGGGCCTGTGGTGTTAGCGCGCCCAACAAGCCATGTTTTGGTTAAGTGCAAGCGAGAGGCTTGCGCTTAGCGAGTGAAGCTATTTGTTTTGTAGCTCGCTAACAAGTCTGTCACTCGCTTAGTGAGTTGGCTCTGCTGTGATGAGCTAAAAAACTCGTTGGGCGAGCCTAACTCTTGCCTAGCGAGTTTTGTGCTGCTTTTGCTTTTGCTTATGTGTTGCTTTGCAAATAATTGTGCAAATACTAACCTCTTTGGCTATAGTCATCTCCATTTTGCAGATGGTCCCCTTAAATCCTCTCAAGCACCGAAAAATAGAAATGTCTCTAAAGGTTTTTCATCCCGTAATCCTCAGCCAGATATGATGGAGACTAGTTTGGTCATCAACTACAATTAACACAAATTTTCTTCTAAGGTATCTGCTGATAGATTTCTAAAGATCATACAAAGAATCCTGATAGCTTAGAGGAAGGTTAAGTTGTATCAAGGAAAATATGATGAGTTTCGCCTATAGCTCGAGAGACAGTAATGAGATGAGGTGTTAGGGGACCTCCCTAATGAAATTGATGAAATGCTGGTTAAGGAGTTCTTCGTCAATGCCTAAAATCCAGATGGAAATGGGCCAAGGCAATGCAAAATGAGGGGCAAGCTCATAAAGTATGATAGGAGGATCCTCAATGCCTTCTTGCAGATCTCACCTACTTCATCTAGTCAGGTCACGCACTTTAGTGAATTTCTTAGTGGCCACAAAAAGCATGATGAGATAGCCTGTACTTGGCATCCTAGGCTTCATGTATATGTTAGGTGTCAACATAATGGACGACCTCCAAAACAATGCATGCAAGCTAGAAGAGGTCGGAGAAAAGCTCATCCCAAGGACATGGAGTGCCGCTGATAACAGTTGAAAAACTGTTATTTTCATGCTTAAATTTGATACTAAAAGCAACCTTTAACACTTAGAAACTAGCTTGAAATCATGTTTTTGGTTATATTTTCAGAAATAAGAGAGCTGGATAGGTTTATGCTTGATTTCAGTGTTTTATGCAGGTTTTAAGGTGAATTTGGTGAAAGAAGTGAAGAAGAACAGAAAGGGAATCCGGAAAGACATCAAAAAGTGCAAAAGCAGAAGCCGCAACCACCGCTCAGCGCCAGTTTACCGCTGAGCGGCACTCAGAAACCCACGTTAGCTCCGCTAAATGGTGAAATGGCCGCTGAGGGGAAGAATCGAGCTCGCGCACTTACCGTTGAGCGGTAGTTTACCGCTGAGCGGCACTATGTTGGGCTTGGGCCTAATTTTCTGTATTTTACGAATAGTACATAAGCTTTAGGTTTTCCTAGGGTTTGTATCTTTGGCTGGGAGGAAGCAGAAACACACTTTTCACCCCTTGGGGGTAGATTGGGAGATGGTGACGGCTCTCCTCTTCTCTTTCCAGGGTTTTTCTATCTCCTCCATTCTTTCATTATTGTTCATCAAGATTCACCATGAATATGGTGAACTAAACCTTGTATTGTTGTTGGGGGATCAATGTAATCTTGTGAAACTGTCATATATGGAATTTGTGTTTAAACATCTTATTTGAGATACATGCTTTCTTTCATCAATAGTTAGGGTTTTTCCTCTTTGCTCATAGCATGCATTGTTTAACTCATTCATTGTCATGATCATTGATTTTGTCGATATGGGAACGTACGGGGAAGTCTAGATCCGGGGAATTTCTCCCAATAGCATATTGGTTGCCTTTAAGCTCCTGCACTTCAGAATTAATTATTAGGAATGCTAGGAATCGTATGAACTCGTAATTAAGGATAGGCCTTCTTGACAAGGTAATTTAGAGAGTGGCATTAACATTGATGAATTCCTAAAGTATATGAGAGTGGATAAGATGAAATTGATAACCCCAACAACATACTCATCCATATCATTCATTACGTGTTTGTTTTACTCTTTTTGCCATTGATCAAATTCATGCATACATATTTAATTACTATCTTTTGCATTAAAAACCTACAATCAATCGTTCATAAGTCTTAAATAATCAACAAATTAGATAACTAACTAGGCCGTGAGTCCTTTGGGAAAACGATACTTGGTCTTACCTAGTTTTATTACTTGATACGATTCGGTCACACTTGCCGATTGTTAAACAAGTTTGTGGCGCCGTTTTCGGTGTTCATAAATTTGTCATCAAGTTTTTGGCGCCGTTGCCGGGGACTCGTGGTTTAACTAGTTTATTTGTTTGATTATTGATTATCTTTGACTTGTTTTTGAATTTTTAATTTAAATTTCGAATTTTTATTTTCTGTTTATATTTTTTCAGTTTTTATTTTATTTTATTTTATTTTATTTTATTTTTTGGTTATTATTTTATTTTATTTTATTTTATTTTATTTTTTTGTTTTTATTTTTCTGTTTTCTGTTTTTATTTTATCTTCTTATCTCTGATCTTATATCTTCTTTTATATCTTTTTGTGCTAACAATTGTTTTTAGGGTTTTGTGCCTAATGACTGCAGAATGCAATTTGGTCAAGAATTTAACTATATGGGCACTCAATTCTACCAAAGCAATCTCAACCACTGGTGGGAACCTCACTCAAGCATGGATCATAGCCAATTTTGGCAAGCTGCCGGACAATTTGAGAACCAACCACAACAACAATGGCAGCAACAAAGCTTTAAAATCAACAAAGGGAAGCAAGAGATCTCTTCATTTAGACAAGGCATGGAGGAAACACTAGGTCACACATGGGACATGTACAAAAGCCTATTAAGAAAGATTCCCACGGATGGATTTGACGAAGGAGAAGTAGTCCTAATCTTCCTTGGAGGTCTTGGTTCACAAACCATGATGATGCTTGACGCCTCAGCTGGAGGCAATATCAAATGGAAGACTCCAGAGGAAGCCACAGAAATAATTGAAAACATGACTACTAATGACAATAAGTGGAACAGTGAAAGAGGAGCTCCTATTCAACAAAAAGGAGTTCTACAGTTGCAATCCAATGATGCCTTGATAGCTCAGAACAAGTTAATAACTCAACAATTGGAGAATCTCACAAAGATACTTGAACAACTGCCAAAAGAGTTAAAGACTGTTGCACAGGTTCAACCACAGATGTGTGAATTGATATGTGAATTATGTGGGGGTGACCATATCAATGGTCAATGCGCCTTTCCAGTGGAAGCTTTAGAGGATGTTAACTTCATGGCCAATCAATTTCCATATTGTCAGGGAAACATCAATGAAGGGTGGAAACCACACCCAAGTATTGGTCAAGGACAAAGTGGGCAAGCTGGACAAACTGGGCAATTTAACAAGCAACAACAACAACCAACTTTATGGCAACAGATTTCTATACTTAATGAAAGATCAATAAGGATGGAAGAAACTCTTCAGCAATTTATACAGAAAACTGAATCTTCTCAAAAGAGCACTGAAGCTGCTATTAAGAACTTGAAGATTCAAATGTGGCAGATTAGCAAGCAGTTGGAAGAAAGGCCTGACACGGATTTTGGGGCTAATATTGAGGTTAACCCCAGGGAAGAGTGTCAAGTGCTAGTGAGAGTAAATGTTGAAAAAGTTGAGTTGGAAAAAGAAGAGAGAAAAGAGAGAGAAGAGAACGAAGAAGAGAAAATTTGTGTGAAGATTGAGAAGGTGAGTAGAAAAAGAAAAGAAAAAAAAGAAAGTGAGAGAAAAGAGAAAGAGGACGAGAGGAAGAGAGAGAGAATCATATGAAAAACCCTTTCCTCATCCAAAGAAGTATCATAGGAAGGAAAAGAAATTTAAGCGCTTTATGGAAATCTTCAAGAAATTGGAGATTAAAGTTCCTATGATTGAGACATTGCAACAGGTTCCTGGTTTGATCAAATTTCTGAAGAAGTTCAGTAGAAAGAAGAAAAAGAAGATGGAACCTGAGCTTTATTGGGTCAAGCTAGTGACGTTAAAAGAGCGCTTGCTGGGAGGCAACCCAGTGATTTAAGAACTTTTAATATTTGTTTTGGTGATGTAATTTTGAACTTTTGGGTATTTTTGTTTTTGTTATAAGTTTGTTACAGGTTTACATCTACTGATGGATGTTAGGCGGAAGAGTATCTACTGAAGGATACTATGTTTGTATATACCTACTGATGGGTGTTGGTAAGAAAGATTTGCACCTACTGATGGGTGTTGGTGGATTTTGGGTCAGGCTCGTGACGTTAAATAAGCGCTACCTGGGAGGTAACCCAGTTGATTGATTTATCTGTATTGTTTGTTTTGATTCTGCTTTAGTTGCATGATAGGGATTGAATGTTTGAGTGATCTGAGACCTTAATTGCAGGGAGCCAGTTAGGGGTATGTTTAGGACGCATTTAGGTTAAGCTTGTTGGTATCGGAGGGGGTATTTTTCGAAGAGTATAACGCAGCGGAATTAAGACTCCGAGAGCGGAAAGCGTGTTCGATCACAATTAAAATTAATTTGGTCCTTTTAGTAAAAATAATTTTCTTTCAGAAAATTAATTAAACAGTTGATATACTTAAAATAATATGAGTGTAGGGAATAGAAAAATCACACAGATATTTTTATCCTGGTTCGATTCAACAGAATCTACGTCCAATCGTTAATCACTATAAATAGTGATTAACAGTTCCACTAAAAAAGGTTTAACAGATTACAATCAAATGAACAGGAATAAAACGAAAAGAACCACTTTACCAACTTGAAGAGAACCGCTCCGGCAATCGACCAATGATTCGCAAGCTTCTCCTTTCACAAGACCAGGCAGAGTACCTTGCTAACTTGAAGAGAGTCTGCTCCGACTATCGACACACGATACGCGAGCCTCTCCTTTCACAAGACCAAGCAAGGGAACAATGAACAAAAAGCTCTCTAAGAACGTTCCTTTGATACACAGTGTTCTAAGCTTTCTCAGTCAAAAACTGTTGCCTTCTGATTTCTCCAAATCAAATTATATAGCCAAGTACACTGAATGCCAAAGGTCAGCTCCCAACTGCCATGAATAATCGATTATTGTAAGTGATAATCGATTATTCAAGTATGACTTGTGATAATCGATTATTGCTTCATGATAATCGATTATTCTAGTACAAAAACATGGGATAATCGATTATTGCTTAACCATAATCGATTATACTAGTAAAAATTACAATGTTTAACATTTTCCTACTACATTCAAAATCTACAAGTTGCTTTTTTTAAATATTTTCCTACTACATCCAAAATCTATAAGTTCCAGCATCATCAAAACACATCTTCAGGTTTTACCAATACTCCTTATTGGTAACAATCTCCCCCTTTTTTATGATGATCAAAAACTCTCTTTTTAAAAGCAACTCAGGTTTACCTGCAACATATATAAACTAATGGACAACCACAGAGTTAGCAGTACCTGTACAATTAAAAACTATTTTTTTTTAATCTCCTCCCCTTATATTTCTTCTCCCCCTTTTTGATCATAAGCAAAAAGAATAATGTAATAACCTCCCCCTTAATATGAGCTCCCCCTCAAAAATGGAATATATGCACAAAATAAAAGCTCATTATATTAAGAACAGAAAGGAATTACATGAAATTCATAAAGATTAAGAAACGAAATACCATAAAGAAAATAACATAACAATCAAACTTAGAGGCCTAAAACCTAGAATTCAAGACTAGGAGAACGTTCAGGAGGTGGGATATTAAGATGATCCTCGATGTTAGATAGGCGAACATCAAGATCAAGAAATTGATCAACCATGTACTCATCAACAGATCGCTGCCACTCATAAATCTCCTCAAAGTGAGTCTTTTGTGCAAGACTCATATCCTCCAACTGTTTAGATAACCTTGCAAAATGTTCTTCCATAGAAGTTGAGGAAGAGGAGGGTATGTTGGATGGTCCAACATCAGACAGAGCAGCAACACTTACTGGGTCAGCCATATGAGTGTCCATTTTATCATCTTCATCTACATCAGGATGGTCATCATCTTTGTGAATAAGGACTCTGCATCTAGTAATGAATCCCATTTGACGAAAGGTAGTATCTCCAATTTCTGATCCCACAGCTTCAATAGTTTGAACGAGTTCTCCTTCAACAGGTACACCTTTGACTTCTAAAATCCTAGAAATAAGAAGAGCATAGGGAAATTGATATGAATGGGATTTCTTGGCTTTTACCATTGTGTCAGCAATGAGAGCAGGCCAGTCGATGTGTATGTGATTTAGAATCCCATACAACAGAAGTAAATCCTGCTCAGAGCATTGAGCATGGTTGGTTGCTCTAGGACATAAAATCCAGACAATCAAGTTGTGGATCATCCTTTCTTCAACTTTAAAACCTCCAACCAGTAATTGCCTTCTATTGGTTTGCCGTTCAGGATGACGCAGGAAGGATTGAAAAGTCATCATCCTGTTGAAATCGTCAAGTCCTAAATGGACTTTGACAGTATCATCCCAGATGGGAAGTTGAGCAACATTGGTCCATACGTTATCATCTAAAATGATGCGTACTCCCTTGACCTTAGTAGATATTATCCCATCTCGATAGCGCAAGTTGAAGTAGAAGACTCTTATAAGATCAGGATAAATGCATCCTTTTTGTTCTAACAGATGCGTTAACCCCTGCTCAGCAAAAGTGTTTGGAAATTGAAAGCCATAGAAGCGGAAAAAATCAAGACGAATAAACTTTACCGCCATGATCTTCCTTTCTTGCCAAGAATTAACAAAGTTTGCATGTTTTCCTTGATCTGAAATCCATCCATCTATGTTTGCAAGACGTGGTTGAGAAGAAGAGGAGGCTCCAGCTGTTCTGCGACGGTGCCTTCTTGATTCAGCCATGGAGGAAGAATGGGAAAATGAGATTTTGAGAAGGTGAAGAGAAATGAAGAAGATTTGAGCTCTAGATTTGATTTCAGCAGTATTTGGGTGCAAAGGAGTGTCTAATAATCGATTATGGGGGGCTATTTATAAGAAAAATGGAAAAACTAGCCGTTTATGGCCGTTTATAGCCGTTATGGGATGCTCCAACGGCTCTATTTTTGAAACTGTCAGCGCGATAATCGACTATGGCTCGTGATAATCGATTATCACTTCAATAATTACTGCCCAGAATTGCATGATAATCGATTATGCATAATGATAATCGATTATCTACTCAAGATTTTGCAGAATTGAATTTTATGCATGAATAATCGATTATAACTTAGTGATAATCGATTATGAATCGTTAAGTTTACGAAAAATGCAAAAATTTCATAGATTTTGATTCTAAGATATGTCTAACACTCCTAACTCTCTTCTAAGCTCAAAAAATCTATCTTTAGGTAGAGCCTTGGTAAAGATATCAACTAATTGATGTAAGGTATCAACATATTCAATTTGACAATCCCCCTTTTGAATATGATCTCTTAAGAAATGGTGCCTAATTTCTATATGCTTAGTTCTTGAATGCATTATGGGGTTCTTGGTCAAATTTATCGCACTAGTATTGTCACATTTTAGAGGAATTTTGTTAAGGAAGATATCAAAGTCTTCCAATTGTTGTTTCATCCACAAAATTTGGGCACAACAATTTCCAGCTGCAATATATTCAGCTTCGGTGGTAGACAAAGCTACACATGCTTGTTTCTTTGAGTGCCATGACACTAAAGAACATCCCAAGAAATGACAGGTTCCACTAGTACTTTTTCTATCAATTTTACAGCCACCATAATCTGCATCAGAGTATCCTATTAAACTAGGTGAGGCATCAGAGGGATACCAAAGTCCAAATGAAGTAGTTCCCTTAAGATGTTTTAGAATTCTCTTAACTGCAGTCAAATGAGATTCTTTAGGATTCGCTTGGTATCTAGCACATACACAAACACTCTGCATAATATCTGGTCTACTAGTAGTTAAGTATAACAAGGATCCTATCATGCCTTTAAACATGGTTTCATTCACTCCTTTTCCAATTTCATCCTTATCTAAATAACATGAAGTACCCATGGGTGTACTAGCTTCCTTGCAGCTATCCATACCAAATTTCCTAAGAATTTCTCTACAGTATTTAGTTTGGGAGATGAATGTTCCACCATTCATTTGTTTTATCTGTAGTCCTAAGAAAAAGTTTAACTCACCCATCATAGACATCTCAAATTCACCTTGCATTAATTTTGCAAACTCTTCACACAAAGAAACATCAGTTGACCCAAAAATGATATCATCTACATAAACTTGCACGATTAAAATCTGTTTTCCTACTTTCTTAACGAATAAGGTTGAATCAACCTTTCCTCTAGAAAATTCATTTTCAATTAAAAAGGTACTAAGTCTTTCATACCAAGACCTAGGTGCTTGTTTAAGACCATAAAGGGCCTTTTTCAACTTGTAAACATGATCAGGAAATTTAAAATCTTCAAAACCAGGAGGTTGACTAACATACACTTCTTCTTTTATAAAACCATTTAAGAAAGCACTTTTTACATCCATTTGATATAGTTTAAATTTCATCAAAGATGCATATGCAAGTAATAATCTAATTGCTTCTAACCTGGCTACTAGTGCATACGTTTCATCATAATCTATACCTTTCTCTTGACAGTATCCTTTAGCAACTAGCCTTGCTTTATTCTTTGTGATGTTTCCATCCTCATCAAGCTTGTTCCTGAATACCCATTTTGTTCCTATGACTTGGAATTCTTCTTGTTTTGGAATAAGTTCCCAAACTTCATTCCTTTCAAATTGATTTAGCTCTTCTTGCATAGCAATGCACCACTTGTCATTTTGAAGAGCTTCCTTTATATTTTTAGGTTCTACCTGAGACACAAAAGCAACAGTTAGACAAAAATTATTTAAATTATGTCTAGTAGTTACCCCTTTTGATATATCTCCTATGATGTTGTCCAAAGATAGTCCTCTTAGTTGTTGATAGCTTTTGGAATCAACAACTTGGGGTGTTTCTTGAAGCTCCGGAGGATAATTTTCATTTAGATACATCTCCTCAAGGGTTTCTCTTAAGTAATCCTCATCACCTACAATGGGTCTATTTGACTCAAGAGGATTTACCTCAAGGTCTACAATCTCATCAAAGACAACATGCATTGATTCTTCAATTATCAGTGTTCTTCTATTGAACACTCTATAAGCTTTGCTAGTCAAAGAATATCCTAGAAAAATTGCTTCATCAGATTTTGCATCAAATTTTCCAAGATTATCTTTTCCATTATTTAAGACAAAGCATTTGCATCCAAAAATTTTCAAATGAGATATATTTGGTTTTCTACCATTTAATAGTTCATATGGAGTTAATTTTAGAATTGGCCTAATAAGCATCCTATTTAACACATAACAAGCAGTACTTACTGCATCAGCCCAAAAGTATTTTGGCACATTAGATTCATTCATAAGCGTTCTAGCTAATTCTTCTAATGATCTATTTTTCCTTTCAACAACACCATTATGTTGGGGAGTTCTAGGTGCAGAAAAATTATGTGCAATGCCAAATTCTTCACAAAATTTTCCAAACGATTCATTTTCAAATTCACCACCATGATCACTTCTCAAAGTTTTGATTTTCAAATCTTTTTCATTTTGAATACGTTTAGCAAAAGTTTTAAATGCTTTGAAAACTTCACTTTTCAGAGTTAAAAAGAAAGTCAGAGTAAATCTAGAGTAATCATCAACAATTACAAGAGCATAGTAGTTTCCACCAAAACTTTTAATTCTAGATGGACCAAACAAGTCCATATGCAAAAGTTCTAAAGGTTTTGATGTTGAAATCATGCTTTTAGATGAAAATGAAGATTTGGTTTGCTTACCCTTTTGACATGCAGAACAAAGTTTATCTTTCTCAAATTTTAGTTTAGGCAAACCAATCACAAGATCCTTAGAGATTAATTTATTTAAGTGTTGCATGTGAATATGTGCAGCTCTTTTGTGCCATAGCCATGGATTTTCTTCTTTAGCAACTAAGCATGTTATACTATGACTAGATGCACTCTCAATATCAATCAAATATATGTTATTATGCCTAACACCTTGCAAAGCAATTTCAGCAGAATTTTTAAAATAAACAGTACATTTGTCACTCTCAAAAGTTACCTTGAAACCTTTGTCGCATAGTTGGCTTATGCTTAGAAGATTATGTTTGAGGCCTTCAACGTATAAGACGTCTTTTATTGTCAAAGTGTTTCCTCCTCCAATGTTTCCAGTACCCATTATTCTGCCTTTGTTGTTATCCCCATATGTTACAAATCCTTGCTTCTTCTTCTCAAAAGAGATGAATCTTTTCTTGTCACCAGTCATGTGTCTTGAGCAACCACTGTCAAGATACCACAGTGACTTCTTGGACTTAGATTGATCCTACAAAACAAGTTAGCAAGAGTTTTAGGTCCCCAATCTAATTATGGGTCCTTGGGGTTAGTTCATGCGAGTATAAATCATTTCACAACTTTAACCCATGCATATTTACCATTTGGAATACCAAAATGTTTAATGTTGCATTTGTTTGATGTGTGACCATGCTTCATACAGTAAAAGCAACAAGCATTACTTACTTTGTTTTTAACAAAAGTCCCTTTTTCAACCCAAACTCTACGAGTTCTTCTTACTTTGGACTTATTTCTTTGATGCATATTTCTATTTTCAACATTGCTTCTATTAAGGTTTGTCTTAGCAGGTGAAATTGTCTTGGTTGCCTTTGCAAGTAAGTTTTCAAGTATGTCAATATCAAACATATGAATCTTACAAGACAAGCATTCAACAGGTTCAACAGTAGCATTTGCATTAGATAATTTTGTTTCTAAAGTATTAACTTTATTTCTTAAGACAACTTCATCATCAAGCAACTTTTCATAATTCAATTTTAATTCATTGTGCTCTTTCTTAAGTTTTTTATGTGCAGCATCAAGTTTTTCAGATTCAATCAACAATTCAAAGAAGGCCTTTTGCAAGTCTAATTCACTAGATTCAAAGCTGGAATCACTTACTTGGCTTCCAGTATCTTCTGAGTCAGCCATTAGACAAATATTGGCTTCTTCATCTGAATCACTTGAGCTTGTTGAGCTAGATGCATTGTCTTCCCAAGCTATGTATGCTTTCTTTTTCCTTTGAAATTTTCTTTCCTTCTTATCTTCACTTTTCTTACTTTTTGGACACTCAGATTTTACGTGCCCTCTTTCTCCACAACCGAAGCACTTTACGTTTGATGGAGATTCTTGACTTTCTTTCCTATCTTTGTGAAACTTGTCCTTTCCCTTTGCTTTCATGAACTTTGCAAATTTCTTTATCATCAAGCTCATGTTTTCTTCATCATCAGAATCATCTTCTTCGATCCTCTTAGAGCTTTTTCCTTTAGATATTTCAGACTTGAAAGCTGGAGTTTTCCTTTTGCCTTGATCCTCTTCAGCAGTCAATCTCCTCAGCTCAAGTTCATGCTCACGGAGCTTTCCAAATAAGATTGGCATTGACATCTGAGTAAGATTTTGTGACTCCGAGATGGCAGTCACCTTTGGTTGCCAAGACCTGTCCAGAGATTTCAGAATTTTCACATTAAGTTCATCAGTATCAAAAGTCTTACCCAACCTTGTTAAATGATTCACAATATGAGTGAATCGTTTTTGAACGTCAGAGATCGTTTCTCTAGGTTGGTTTATGAACATCTTATATTCCTGAATGAGAGTGTTCTTCCTAGCGCGCTTCACGTCCTCTATTCCTTCATGAGTGACTCTGACGACTTCCCACATTTCCTGTACTGTCTTACACACTGAAATTCTATAAAATTCATCAAGTACAACAGCAGATGAAATTATATTGCGAGCTTTAATATCAAACTGAGCTCGTCTATTTTCTTCAGCAGTCCAATTAAAATAAGGTTTTTCAGTCTCTACACCATCAACAGTATTCATAGGAATATAAGGGCCATTTTGTACAGCTTCCCAGATACCTCTATCAACAGACCCCATAAAAATCTCCATTCTCACTTTCCAAAAAGCATAGTTATCACCAGTAAATAATGGAGGTATGTTAATGGAAGCACCCTCAGCATATACATGGTTTTGATTGTGACCGGCCATTTTCGCAAATTTTGAAAAACTATCAAAGCAAGCTCTGATACAAATTGTTGGTATCGGAGGGGGTATTTTTCGAAGAGTATAGCGCAGCGGAATTAAGACTCAGAGAGCGGAAAGCGTGTTCGATCACAATTAAAATTAATTTGGTCCTTTTAGTAAAAATAATTTTCTTTCAGAAAATTAATCAAACAGTTGATATACGTAAAATAATATGAGTGTAGGGAATAGAAAAATCACACAGATATTTTTATCCTGGTTCGATTCAACAGAATCTACGTCCAGTCGTTAATCACTATAAATAGTGATTAACAGTTCCACTAAAAAAGGTTTAACAGATTACAATCAAATGAACATGAATAAAACGAAAAGAACCACTCTACCAACTTGAAGAGAACCGCTCCGGCAATTGACCAACGATTCACAAGCTTCTCCTTTCACAAGACCAGACAGAGTACCTTGCTAACTTGAAGAGAGTCTGCTCCGACTATCGACACACGATACGCGAGCCTCTCCTTTCACAAGACCAAGCAAGGGAACAATGAACAAAAAGCTCTCTAAGAACGTTCCTCTGATACACAGTGTTCTAAGCTTTCTCAGTTCAAAAACTGTTGCCTTCTGATTTCTCCAAATCAAATTATATAGCCAAGTACACTAAATGCCAAAGGTCAGCTCCCAACTGCCATGAATAATCGATTATTGTAAGTGATAATCGTTTATTCAAGTATGACTTGTGATAATCGATTATTGCTTCATGATAATCGATTATTCTAGTACAAAAACATGGGATAATCGATTATTGCTTAACCATAATCGATTATACTAGTAAAAATTACAATGTTTAACATTTTCCTACTACATTCAAAATCTACAAGTTGCTTTTTTTAAATATTTTCCTACTACATCCAAAATCTATAAGTTCCAGCATCATCAAAACACATCTTCAGGTTTTACCAATACTCCTTATTGGTAACAAAGCTAAGGAGAAGGAGAGATCTTCCCGTAAGTGCCGCTGAGTGGCAAACTACCGCTGAGCGGTAGTGTCGCAGACGGGGCTTAGGTTGCCCCTCAGCGGAACCCGAGCCCATTAGGGGTATTTTTATACCCTAAGTTGCGCCTTGGCCTCTCTTTTTAGATTCTTCTCTGCACACACACTCTACATACTTTTCCAAGGTTTTCTACAACTTTTCCCTCATCCCTTTTGAGAAAAGCTCTTTTCCACTCACTTTCTCACTTGTTGTCCATCTAAGTTTGGGGTTGGGATAGAGCATCATTGATAGGGATGAGTTTTTCAAAGCACTAGAGCAGGATTTGTTTTATCATTCATTTTTGTTTTTAGAATAGGGTTTGATGTACTCAATTGGAAACTTTATATGTTATGATGGTTTGCTGATGATTGTGATTGTTTGATAAGTAATGCTTGAATGATGCTTTGATATAGATTGATGTTGAGATGTGCACGTTACATGCTTATACAGGTGGTTCACAAGCTTCGTGAACAAATGCAAGTTATTGTGATTGTGATTGTGATACTAAGCTGGATGTGTATAGGTGGAATGTGAATGAGCTTATATGTGAGGTTTTGAACTCCAGAGTTTTTGTGATTGAATGCTATTACTTTGAAAGCATGAATGATTTTTCCTAGGTTTTCTATGGTTGAATTACTTGCTTGTTTGCATCATATGATCAAGGCCATTTGTTGGTAACCCTTGTATTAGCCAATTTCATGAAATTAGCCACTGAAAGAGAACACTTTGTGTTCTATCCTTTGAACCCTTAGCCTTGAACATGATTTGAAAACCCTTATTGAAAAGCTTTACCTTGAGTTAAGTAGAAAATATTATGTGGTATTGACAAATGTTCAAGTTTGGGGTTGTTGGAAAATAAAAAGGGAAATTGAAAGCATTGAGCTAAGGGCTAAGAAGTAAATATGTGAAAAGCAAAAGAAAAAAAAGAGAAAGAAAGGAAAAGAAAAAGCAAAGCTCAATGCAAAGGAAAGTTGGGAAAGTAAGAATGATTGTGTTTATATGATTCTCTTAACTCAAGGGTTTTGTGATCTAGAAAAACCAATTTTCCCAGCCACATTATAAGCCATTGAAAGTCCTTGTGATAATGCATGCTTGTGAATTTATTTGATTGTGGTTAAATGAAAGGCAAAGTTAATTCTTGTGACATTGTGGTAGTAGAGTGAAAGAGTGATTACCTCTTATACACTTGTGTTTGAGTGAAACACTTTACCTAGTGAGGAGATATTCCATGAGCACATGAACATCCATGCTTAGTTGATTTATCATTCATGAAAAATAGCATTTGTTGGATATTAAGTGATTTTGTGAACACCCAAAGCATGTGCACATCTTGATTGAAATCTTTGTCATGAGTTTGATTGAAGTTTTTACTTATCTTGAAAAGAGGATTTTTGAATGAGTGAACCATTGTACAGATTGGTAGAAGATTGAGTTACATTTTGTTTGCTTGAGGACAAGCAAAGTTCTAAGTTTGGGGTTGTGATAACAGTTGAAAAACTGTTATTTTCAAGCTTAAATTTGATACTAAAAGCAACCTTTAACACTTAGAAACTAGCTTGAAATCATGTTTTTGGTTATATTTTCAGAAATAAGAGAGCTGGACAGGTTTATGCTTGATTTCAGTGTTTTATGCAGATTTTAAGGTGAATTTGGTGAAAGAAGTGAAGAAGAACAGAAAGGGAATCAGAAAAGACATCAAAAAGTGCAAAAGGAGAAGCCGCAACCACCGCTCAGCGGCAGTTTACCGCTGAGCGGCACTCAGAAACCCACGTTAGCTCCGCTGAGGGGTGAAATGGCTGCTGAGGGGAAGAATCGAGCTCGTGCACTTACCGTTGAGCGGTAGTTTACCGCTGAGCGGCACTATTTTGGGCTTGGGCCTAATTTTCTGTATTTTACGAATAGTATATAAGCTTTAGGTTTTCCTAGGGTTTGTATCTTTGGCTGGGAGGAAGCAGAAACACACTTTTCACCCCTTGGGGGTAGATTGGGAGATGGTGATGGCTCTCCTCTTCTCTTTCCAAGGTTTTTCTATCTCTTCCATTCTTTCATTATTGTTCATCTAGATTCACCATGAATATGGTGAACTAAACCTTGTATTGTTGTTGGGGGATCAATGTAATCTTGTGAATCTCTCATATATGGAATTTGTGTTTAAACATCTTATTTGAGATGCATGCTTTCTTTCATCATTAGTTAGGGTTTTTCCTCTTTGCTCAAAGCATGCATTGTTTAACTCATTCATTGTCATGATCATTGATTTTGTCGATATGGGAACGTACGGGGAAGTCTAGATCCGGGGAATTTCTCCCAATAGCATATTGGTTGCCTTTAAGCTCCTGCACTTCAGAATTAATTATTAGGAATGCTAGGAATCGTATGAACTCGTAATTAAGGATAGGCCTTCTTGACAAGGTAATTTAGAGAGTGGCATTAACATTGATGAAAAGATTGATGAATTCCTAAAGTATATGAGAGTGGATAAGATGAAATTGATAACCCCAACAACATACTCATCCATATCATTCATTACGTGATTGTTTTACTCTTTTTGCCATTGATCAAATTCATGCATACATATTTAATTACTGTCTTTTGCATTAAAAACCTACAATCAATCGTTCATAAGTCTTAAATAATCAACAAATCAGATAACTAACTAGGCCGTGAGTCCTTTGGGAAAACGATACTTGGTCTTACCTAGTTTTATTACTTGATACGATTCGGTCACACTTGCCGATTGTTAAACAAGTTTGTGGCGCCGTTTTCGGTGTTCATAAATTTGTCATCACCCGCACACCTAAAGACATATTACAGTTGAAAAAGACCATGGAGATGGCACCAGAGTTACTAGATTGTAACATGATAAAAGACTACAGAGTTGAGACTTGAGTTACTATATTGTAACATAAGAAAAGACCACGGAGTTGACACTCGGATTACTAAATTGTAACATGAGAAAAACCACGAAGTTGACACTTGAGTTACTATATTGTAACTTGTGAAAAAACCACGGAGTTGACACTCGAGTTACTAGATTGTAACTTGAGAAAAGACCACGGGATTGACATTCAAGTTATTAGATTGTAACCTAATAAAAGAGCACGAAGTTGACACTCGAGTTATTAGATTATAACATGACAAAAGACCTCCAAGTGAAGCATAAAAGGCCATCCAAGTGAGGCAAGTCATCAAGTCAATCAAACAAAGGAAACACTGAATTATTAGAGCTAAAACAAAGCATAAGATCAAGTACAAGAGCAAATCACTATTCTAATATCCAAGTACAAAAGTAAGAGCAATTTAGTATTATAATACCCGAGTATGAGAGTCATAAAATTGGTACTCTCCTCATCCAGAACAACATCAGCCTCAAACCCGACAACCTTTTGATTTAGATAGATCACCTCCTCATGAAGAGCTTAACACTTGTTTCTCTATTAGATTTTAGGGCCACCTTTGTCCTACTCATCGGTCTTTCGGACATCAAAGTCGCCTTCCTCCTATGCTTGTTGGAATTCAGAAGTCAACTGACCTGGAGTTTTGTACCAACCCAAGTTTTTGCCTGTTAGGTTTTTGGCCAACTTCAACACATAAGCCAGCTAGGCTGTCCATCTCAATCTTCACCTCGATCGTTTTTCCTTGAAGATTCTTGAATTTTTTTTCTCGATCCCTTTCAGTTGAGACAGCTCCAAGTTTTCACTAGTTAGTTTCTAGTTGACCTTCGAACATAGGCTGGCCTGATCAATCACCTCGACCTCTTTTAGTTTATCCTACAATAGGCAATTTCAAGAAAGGACAAGCTAAAAAAAAAGACTAAGAATAACATGAGAAATACTGGAAGAGGGTGCTCAAAGTGAAGTAACGCTAAAAAATTTAGTACAGAAGCAAGTTAAAAGTAATCATCAATTTGGCAAAAAATGAGCATCAGGATCTACCCAAACCATCAGCATCTAACAAAATTCGTCTAAAGTTAGCAGCATCTAATTGAGTCTGTCCAAGCCGGTAGTCTAGCATAATGGCTGCTTAAAGTTAACAACGTAAGACAAAGGGAATATTCTTACACAATGATGTTCGAACGAACTCGACCGAATGGCCAATTTACATGCAAGCTCGGTCGAATAGCCAAATGACACACGAGCTCGACTAAATGGCCAATCCACGTGCAAGCTGAACCGAATGACCAAACAATATATGAGTTCAGCTGATGGTCAATCAACCTACTAGCTCGGCCGAATGGCCAAACCATATATGAGCTCGGTTGAATAGTCAATCCACTTGCAAGCTCAATCGAATCGCCAAATGATGTGAGCTCGACTGAATGACCAATCCACTTGCAAACTCTACAAGTCGGTGTCGACCATAAGAACAATCAAGAGCATTCCTCACGTTAAATGAAACTTCCGTGATTAGAGGGACTTATGTACATATCCGACCGAAATGTGCTAAGTGACATAGCCCAATAAGGATCCTTTACTAAATCTCGATAGTTTTATTATAACTTTTAATAGTCATCAATGTCTTTTAATAATATGTCTCTAACAGATGATGTTGCCTATTTAAATCACATATATGACATAGGATCTTGAGACCTTATAAATACATATGGTATTTCATTAGGAAAGAGACTTTGAAGCTCATACTTGTTATTCTATACATAAAATATTTCACTGTCTTACTAACTTAAGCGTCGAAAAATCTTTTACAAATAGAGTTTCCCAAACTTTTCAACCATCACGAACATAATTAGGATTCTCCAATCCAATCACATACCACCTCTCTAAAGATCATGCTCTAGATTTCGGTAAGGACATTAATAAATAATATTAGAAATATTTGAATAATTAATTTATTTTCTCTCAATTATATAGATTGACATTTTAATTTTCACTTATTATCTTTATAGTAATGTGTAGTAAAATAGGTAAACAATTTTATTGATATAATATTGTTATAAATAAATGAGTTGAATATATTGTAACTATATTATAATAAATTATGTAAGTCAACAATTTAACTCATTAATATGTAATGAGCTGAACCTGATTACAAAAATTTTCAACTTAATAAAACGTAAATCGATTGAATTGACTATTTTTTATTCAATTTATATCTAATCAATTCGTTACAAATAAAAACTAGGATATTTTTTTTCTCCTAATGATTCGAAGATAAAAGAATCCAAATGCAAATACAGTGAACAAATGTAGTACAAGTGACCTTATAAAGTAACAAGGAAAGTAAACAAACCAAAAAATAGTGAATCGAGAAGTATCTTGCACACACTCTACTTTCGGATGAGGAGAAGAAAGGTTTAGCACGGTCCCTTTAAGCCAAAATTTGGCTCATTAATAGAGAAATATCTGAAATGGTCACAAAGAACTGGAACAAATCTATTAACAACTCTCTGCATTGTTTCTGTGTCAGTGTCTTCTAAATTTAATTTACTTTTCTCTTTCATTGAATCATTAGAATTAATTTAACCCTTGCTGATTGTGTCGGTCAACAACATTGGAAAGATGAATCATATGTTCGATGAAAAAATGAGTGATGAGTTGCACATGATGAATAAATGTATGGTTGGTCCTTTGTGTGTGCAGTTTGGAGACCGCTGCGAGGAAGCCCCTCCACACAAAACTGGCAATGTTTGTCACAGCCTTACCCTCCATACCATCACATCATCATTCCTTGCCTTCTCTATTGTCCTTTGTTAGGTCACCCATTGAAACTCTATTGCATTCATCTCAACTACCTCTTTGCTAATAATTTTAAGATTTACAGTTTACAGACAATAATAATATTTTCTTATTATATTTTGACGAAGTGTCTCCTAAGATGGAGTATAGGGTTTTCAAGAATTAAATTGTTGTCTCCATATTTCAAAGAAGAGGAGAGATTCACTTACAAAATACTTTAAATAAGAAAGTAAGGATATGTTTTATAAGTTAAAAATGTAAATTTCATCTAGGAAGAAAGTTTATGCATATTAGTCATTAGTAAACATTAAATAAAAGGCCATATGAATGGCATTTCCCCATGTCACTAGGAAAATAATAAAATAACTAAGTGTATAATAAATAGTATTAATGGGATCCAATATTATTTATTTATTATGATGGAAATAATATTATATAAATATGGACTATTATCATCACTAAGAAAATATAAAATTAGTTTTTAAATATTAGTGTTGATAAAACGTTATTAGAATTAGCTTAATTGATTTTAACACAACTCAAGATTTTTTTAAATTGAAAAATGTAAAATTACTTTTAACTCTTTCAATAATAAATATTATTTTTAGTTTGGGATTATCATTGATTAAACTCACAATAATTAAAATAAATATTAAACATAAATAAGGTTAATATTTATCAAGTTAAAAATAATTTGTATAGTTTTGTTTAAGGAACAAGAATTTGTCCTAATTAACGTATAACAGACATCATAATACATATGTCTTCTTTGTTAGCGTCTTTATACATACATTGTAAGGTTTCAAGGTCACTGAAAGACAACACCTAAGTAAATAAAGCGCCAAAATAACAGGAAAAAAAACTTATTAATTATCACATTGCTTAGGAACAGCCTAAAGGAAAATAAGTCATATACTTGTTAAGAAGAGCATATAGAAACTTAGCCTTATTGTATTGTTCATTGATTCATAGTAAAATCCATTAGCATTAACAACTAATGAAACAACACCACCTTGCAGTTGGCTTAAAGACGTTGTTACCTCATTAAACTTTTACGTCAGTATAGATTCGACCTGTAAGAAAAGTATTTGATAAAATTAAAAATTAAGATGGTATTCTAAATAATGTTTAAGAGCTGAAAGACATCCAACTGACTTAATAGTTAATGCTTATATTTTGTACAGAAAATCATAGTCTTTCCTATCACAAATCATCAACAATCGGGAACGTCCATCCACATGTCTTACTAACAATTGCTTCAGAACCATTTTGTCACATTGATCACTTTTATATATATATATATATATATATATATATATATATATAGTTTGCTAACATATGTAAGCTCTTTTTTTAGTTGATACATTTTAGCAAAGTATACTGGATTTTAGTAGACAAAAATACTCTCATATATTGTGGATTCTAAGTATAAAGGTTAAGGGTATTTGAATAATTTTCATTCTCAAAACTCAAAAGAAAAAACAAGAAACCCCCCAACCCGTTACTCACTCCTCTCTCATCTCTCATTCCTCTCATTTCTCTCAACCCTTTCTTTTTCATCTCTCTCATCCTAACCTTCTCTCTGTCATCCCTACAGTAGTCCCAACTGAAAAAATAAGAAACACTCACGTAACCCTAATTCACCTTCCTCACTTATCCAATTTGTCTCTCTCTCATCTCCATCATCTTCGTCATCTCTTTCACCCACACAGAGTAACCCGCGACACCGCAATTTGTTGGTCTTGCTCTATTCGTTCATTTGTTTTCCACTTTAATAACAAAATAATTGATGATGTTGATGTTGATTTTTGATTGGAGGGTTATATTTTTTTCCTTCTTATTGTTATTAAATTTCGTTTTTAAATTTTAGAATTAGTAGTTTATCTTCAGAAAGATTTGATATTTTGACTATTACGTTATCTGCAAATATTTTTCAAAAGAGAAAAACCATTATGTGGAAAGGGAATTCCGGAAGGGGTAAGTTATTATCCAGAAAATGGATTTCTGAAATCATCTCTTAAAAATAATTCTAAAAACATATTTTCCGCTGAATACAATATTTCGGAATATACTTTTCACTTTCCTATATATAACCAAGATTAAAACACAAGAATGAAGCTCTGCACATCGTACTAAATGATTTAGCAGGAACAACTTATTGATGAGAGTTATGAATAGAGAAAATTGTTGTTGTTGACTCTTTCCCCTTATTCAGAAAAGAGACCACTACTTGTTCCCTTTCGAATGTTTCATATTGATAAACATATTTTTATTTCATTTTTGTAAAAAAAATAAAACTATTTTAACAAATTACACATCTTCTAGATTTGAGCAGATTGGAGAATATTAAGTAGTTTTCAAGAAGAACTGCATTGATATACCAACTAATTAAAAATCAACCAGAAATTAGTAAACTAGTCATAATGAACCTGTTAGCTCTCAATTGAACCAGAAAACTACTTACCAAAGTAAATCACATCATGTAAGTTTATTTTAAACAATTCACATCTACAACTTGTTTGGTCAATATAAACATGATGTTGTCATTCTGATTTATCATTTGCCGCAGAAGTGAAATTAAGAAAAACAAAACGCACTGAATTTCAAATTGGAATTTAAACTTAATAAATTTTTTACCATCACACTAATAGTTTAACATCTACTCCTTTCATTTCTATGATTTTATCAAAATTGGTATTAAGAAACTAAATGCTTTGCAACTATTATGGATTGATGTTAACCTCTTTCATTTGGGGGTTTCTTGCTTTTTTTTTTTAGTTTTGAAATTATTGAAATTATTGTAGACTTTAGTGTTTTACAAATTTAATAACAATCAGAAGGGAAAAGATATAACCCTCCAATAAGAAATCAACATCAACATCATCAATTATTTTGTTATTAAAGTGGAAAACAAATGAACGAACACAACAAGAGCAACAAATTGTGGTGTTGTGGGTTGTTGTGTGTGGGTGAGAAAGAGGATGGAGATGAGAGAGAAAATTATTGGATAAGTGAGGAAGGTGGATTAGGGTTAGGTGGGTGTTTCTGATTTTTTTTCAGTTGGAGCTACTGTAAGGATGACAGAGAGAAGGTTGAAGTGAGACAGATGAAAGAGAAAGGGTTGTGAGGAATGAGGAATGACAAAGAGATAAGTAAGAGTTTGGGGGTTTCTTGTTTTTTTTTTAGTTTTGATAACGGAAATTATTTAAATACCCTTAACCTTAAAACATAGAATCCATAATAAATGAGGGTATTTTTGTATACTAAAATCCAATACACTTTGCTAAAATGTACCAGCTAAAAAAAGACCTTATGTATGTTAACAAAGTCATATATATATATATATATATATATATATATATATATATATATATATATATATATATATATATATATATATATATATATATATATATATATATATATATATATATATAATCAAGATATCTTCCAAAAAAGAGTTTTCAAATCCCTCTACATTTGTTCATAACAAAGACTTCAATAGTATATCACAACTATATAGAAGAAAACCAATTAAAAGTTAAAAAAATAATAAGTAACTCGAAAAGACTATGAATATAGAATTGATAATCTAGTAAAGGATAATGAAAAGCTTGAAAACGATCTTGAAATTGCTCTAAAATCTACAAAGACAGTTAGGACCGAAATACAAATTGTTGAGAAAGAGAATGTGATAACTGTCCTGTACACATTGAGAAAATTGATTACTTAACCAGCACATTAGCAAAATTTACACAAGGAAAAGAAAATCTTGATGTTGTGTTAAGATCATCTGGAAGAGCTATTAATAGGCAAGGTATTGGCTATAAAGCAAAGAGTAGTAGGATTAATTCAAAGAAGTTTATTGATCTCAGTAAGCCTATTACAAATGCTTGTTTTTATTGTAATACTGTTGGCCATAATGTTAGAAACTGCTACTACAGAAAGGTTGGAGTTCCAAAGGGAAAATTCAAATGGATTCCTAAGGAACTGTCTCATGTAACTGACAAGTTAGGACCCAAGTTCAAATGGGTACTAATGTCAAAAACGTTTAATTGTTTTGCAGGAAAGTATTTGCAACTGAAGTAGTACAGTGCTCAAGGATGAACTACAAATGAAAAAAAATCACAAGTTATTGAGTCAATGAGTATGGTAACTGGAACAAATTTCTTATGCATCATGCAACATAAGCATTTGTATGATTGTCTGTTATATGCATGTTTGTTGTGAGTTCTGTTTGATTGACTGAATTCTGTGGAAATATAGTTGCGCGATTTTTAGTCGATTATGTTATGAACTGAGTCGATTATAATATGTGAATGTGTTTCTCTGTTTTTGGTAACACTCTGTAATACATGAGTTGACTTTGTCGTTAATGAAACCGATTAATAATCTCTGTTTTTGGAATTTTCTAGTTTGAAAAACTTAAGTGGGCCTGATTGTATGTGATGGTTCCCTTATAAAAGTTTATGTACTTTAAAAAATGTCTCAAAACTGTGACGCTCAAAACTCTTATCTGGATCAAGAAGTCTCTACAATTTCTTGATCTACCATGGCTGCTGCATCTTCACGTCCAGGGAAGCGTCCTGCATCTTTAATCAGAGAAGCAAACCCTTTTGGCTGGTTTAGTGATGACGATAAAAGAACCGACTTCATCTATCAGTGGGGATTCAAAGAAGTGATCAGACATAAGCGTCTAAACATTGTGTTCTTTCGCTCAGAAGGATTCTTGTTTCAAGAATGGCTAGTTAAGTCTAGTCTAACAAAGTTTCTTGAACTCAAAGGTGATTGTTATCCTACTCTTGTGAAAGTATGTTATGCAAACTTAAAAAGGGAAAGGAACTATTTGATTTCCAGAGTAAAGGGTGTGATAGTTCGTATTGATGATTCCATATGGAAATATATTGTTAGATTCCAACCTGGAGGACTGAAACACATCATGGTGTTCCGAGGCTCAATAAAGTTGACATTTATAACAATTTTTTGAAGGATCCGAATATGATAAGGAAATATGACTCCTTCAGTACTGATCATCTAACCAAAGAAGAAAGAATGTGTGCATATGTGATCACATGGATTTTACTTCCTACAAGTGAAGATCAGTCATTGCTGAATGCAGAAGATGTATATCTACTATATGCATTACAAACAAATATTCATTTACCATATGTTGTCTTCATTAGCAGAATTTTGAGATTACAAAATGTTGATATAAAAAATGAGATCACCATTGGTGATAACAAAAAGAAAGTGATTGAAAAATTATTCTTGGAACACTCGGGGCTTAGAAAAAGAAAAGAAGGCTGGATTTTCAAGGACAAAGTTTGCCCTGAAACTGATAAGGTAGATCCTGTCAATATTGACATGTCAAAATATGAGTTCAGACCTCAAACAAAATTTGGGGAGTTTGTAGAAGTAAGATTTAAAAGACTTGATGAGAAAATGCCAATGCTTCAAAAATCCTTTACTAAGCTGCACAAGAAGATGGATTATTCATTAAGGATAAATGCATTTGGTGACACCTCTGTAGATGATTCTGAAAGCGAGAAGAATAGTGCATATGAGAAGATTGTAGAGCCATCTGAAACAGAATAAGGATTTTGTGGTTACAGTTTAGAGCTTTATGTTTTTCTATTTTGTTTTGATTGTTTTCTGTGTTGTTTGTATTGTTGGCTTTATATGCCAATTCTAGTTTGGTTTGATCTGATTGTACTTCTCGATTAAATATCAATGAAATCAGAGTTTATGATTAGCTCAATTTGTTAATGAAAAATTATATTTGTGATTGAGTAAAACAAATAGTACTTAAATCGATTACACAATGATTGTATCCAAATGAAGTATTATTTACTGTTACATTCATACATTTGCATACTCATATAGTATCTGTGATAATTCCTGCACTATTAATTCTAAAAGGCTTGATCTAGAAAGGCCATGAAAGGTTTTGCAGGAACATCAATTGTTGACAGATATGATATGGAAAATCAACTTACAGAAAGCAAGAAATCGATTACGATTGAGATCAAATCGATTAAATACCAACAGGGGTTAAAGATCCCAAACTTTGGGATATCTGTTATCTTTAAACCTTGCTTTATAATATGTTGTATCTTTGCTTTATGATGATAAGAGAATAAACTATGTTTAATGATTGAAATTGTATCAATTATGGTCTGTTATTACTGTTTCACATTTACTCTGATACAATGCTCATACATGCTTTTACATGCTCTGATATATAATCTGATTACTGCATTGTGCATCTGTGTTTTGAGATTGAAATATGCATAATGACAGGGGATCATTACATATCATTGATCTATTTCGCATGTATTCATTTCAGGGGAGAAAATCCTAAATCATGTGAATAGTATTGCAAGGGGAGCATCATAATTTGTTTTGATATATCTGATGCATCTCTATGTTACTGATTATCTGTATATCAATTATTGTTTGCTTACCTTTTTTGCTAATGCCCAAAGGGGGAGAATTATGATGATTGGTAATTGATTGATAATCTATATTGATTTGTGCAACATGGTTGTTTATTAATCATGGTTGTGCATCATCAAAAAAGGGGGAGATTGTTGATAGGGGGAGCAAACATTTAGCTTAATCCACAATCTCAGTAATATGAGTTTTTTATGATGACAACACATAATTAATAACACATGTATATTTAATGTTACATTTTCCATATTTACATATTATATGCTTTTGATCATTGTGTTAAATCTGTTTAAGCATATATAGAGCATGTTTGTTTGTGGTTTTCATTGCATTTCACTGTGTTACATATGTGTTTTTATACGTGAATGCATGACACATGATGTTGAAAAGGAAACCCACAAGCACTTATGTTAAACTTTAAATGTGTGGCAAACCAACAGTTTTAAGTCGACTCCATTATGGGGTGAATCGATTAAAACTCGTGTTTTTGCACAAACCTTTTTCAAGTGTGCTGTGAGAGTTTTCAAAGAGAAAGTTTTTCAAAACTATGCTTAACACTGTTGAATAATCGATTGCATGCGTGTTGTATTCGATTAAGTTAGTTATTGTTTTGAAATTCTCTTAATGCTTGACATAAATGTCTAACGGTCATATTTTTGAATGTGTTGACCAAGCATTAAATGTTAGTCGACTGCATTAATTGTGCATTCAATTAATTGTCGTGATTCTTGCTAACTATTATTACAAAATTGTTATATTCGAATGCATTAGTAGCTAAGTCGATTAAAACGTGACTGAGATGAGTTATTCTATAAATTGACGCAAATTTGATTTCTGTAAGAACTTTTGTGATTCTAACATTTTCATATCTTTTGCAGAAAGCTGTGATCTTACAGAAAGTAAAGAGAAGCTCCAAGAAACAAGAGTGGTCGTGGTGATCATCTACTTGTGATTTCTTGAAGAGCAAGATTGCTCTGTTTTTCAAAGGCTAATCAACTTGCACATTTGGGTGTTATTGAGAGATTAAAATCTACAATCTTTTGAAGATTGGTTTGAAGTTCCCTGTTGTGATTACAAGAAGAAGAGCGTGCGACGTTCTTGACTTTGAGAGTGTCTCAAAGGGTTTAGACAGCAGAAGAGGGAATTCTTGTTGTTGGTCATGTTGTGTACTGTCTATATTTTGATTAGAGGATTAGAGAGGTGTTTTATATTTTTGAAGTGAGGTTGCTATATAAGCCTTGTTGTAAAAACCTTGATCATTATAGTGCATTGGCTTCCTGTGGTTGGAAGGACATTGGATGTAGGCTTGGTCGAACCAATATAAAAACATAGTGTTTGAATTTTCTCATCCCTACTCTCTTTATTCAGTCGATTATGTTCTGTATTCATTCGATTAAATTTCCGCTGCATTATAAATCTTTTACCTTGTGATTCAAGAAAAGTATCAAGGCATCATTTTTGTGAAAAAGATTTTATTTTTACATTTCACCAATTCAAACCCCCCCCCCCCCCTCTTGGTGTGAGAAATTGAGTCATTTTATTTTAATAATTTATTTGTAACAACGTCGAAGTTATGGATCCAAGGCTAATGCAAAAGTAAAATTTCTTTTTTGTATTTAAAGTTGTAACAATCTTGGGTTGAGCATATGAAATATTGTAGAATTCTCATTGTTCTTGTATGTGTAAAAATCCACAACAAATGTGACTGGAGTTAGTGTTAGGATCCAAACAAAATCTCACATTGGATAAAACATGAGATGGACATGCGTCTATATACACATAAGATACCTCCTTTGGTAAGAGGCCTTTTGGAGTGGTACCAAAGGCAAATCCGTGAGGGTTTGGTCCAAAGCGGACAATACTTACCATTGTGGAGATCTATGTGTGTGTTTTCCCTCCCTATAGTTAGCCTTGTAACTAACTAAGTTCAAACTCTATATGTATTTGTGACCCTAGGCAAGGGGCCAAGTCCTTGGAGATGGAATTCATGTTCAAGTTTCGTGCTTTCAAAACTTCTTTCTTGTACAACAATTCACTTCTCTAGTCCAAGAGATGTGTGTTCTCTATAAATTGAACTAATTTGGTTCAATCTTGGCCAGAAAATACTATTATGTTATTTGTAATTTCTTTCCAAATCCATTTCAAAAGCTTGGGAGGACAGAAACAAATTCCTTGGGATGAGAACTCATTTTAGCTTGTGCAAGATGGTAAGAATATTATTTTCTATATGACCCAACTTTGTTGTGAAATCAATGTGTAATTAATGTCCTAGGGTTTGTGTATGGATTAATCTCTTGTTGTCGCAAGTGAGGTTTTTTGCATGTTGATGTCCATTCAAGAGGCTTTAAAGATTAGTTTGTGGTATATCAGTCTAGGTATCAAATATCAAATTAGACATAATTTGGCATAGGAAAAGTACTTTGACACAAAATTTTACAAGTTCAAGGAATTGTAAGTGAGTTTAATGCTCCTAAAGAGGGAGCACTAGTAAAAAAAAGAGGGATACTAACACACCCTTTATGCTTCAGTTTACTAAAATTCGAAGCATAAAATGGTGCGGTGGCATTTTTGAAATTTTTGCAAACGTATATGCCTCGGTTGAGAAGGGAACCGAGGGAAAACACCCCATGTGCCCAGTAACATTCCCTGCCCTCTAACTCTTCAACTGCCAACTTTTTGGGAAAAGGGTACGGCCTCGGTTCTCTATAGAACCGAGGCCATACACCCCCTACAACAACTCACATTCCTCTTCTAGAACCTAGCGTAATCTCTGTGCAGAGGATATGACTTCGGTTGCTTGTAGAACTGAGGCCATAGAACCCCTGCCCTCGCTAACACTTTGTCTGCCCTCAGTCTGTTCAACTACTACATTTTTTGGGAAAGGGTCTATGGCCTCGGTTCCCTGCAAAATCGAGGCCATAAACCCTGTTTTGACTCCCCTTTCACTTAATTGAAATATTTAATAAATATTTTTCATGTTTTGGACTCGGTTTGGCCGGGAACGAAGGCAGAAAAGTTGAGTGAAAATTGCAAAACGACCATTATATATTAAATTCGAATATTTTTTAACTGGCTTTAGGCGTCGGTTAAGTGGACAACCGAGGCCATAGCCCCCTTATTGTCTCGGTCATTCAATGAACTGAGGTAGTAACGTTTAAGTAGGTTTAAAAATTATAACACAGAGTGAACAATTTCGTCTTCTTCGCGAAATGAAACTATTCAAACTCTCTGCAAACTCCGTCGCGCATTCCTCATCGTTTGCATGCATTTCCACCGATAATTTTTTTTTCGATTGTCGTGGTTGCCTTTGTGATCATTTTGGAAACATTTACACTGATCAAAATCGATTTTGAAGCATTATTGTGTCGTCGTCATCGCCGTGGTTTCTTATTTTTTTTTGTTTGCATTTTTGGATTGTTTTGTTACTTTTTTTTATTATTTTGTTGCATTTTTTATTTTTTTGATGATCAGACTTACATTTTGTTATATTTTTGTGTAGGGATTGTGATTTTGCTATGAAATTTATTACGTTTCAAAACGCGAGTAGTCGTATCTTCTCCGTTGTTGTCTATTTTTTCTCGCTCTCAAGTTATATTATTGTGTTTATTATTATTTTTTTGTTTATTTTACTTTTTTGTGTGTTGAATATATGTAATTATGTACAATTGAATGTTTGAATTGATCATTTGAATGCTTATTAATTGTATGACTGTATGTTGAATATGTATAATTGTATGATTGTATTATTGTAATTTTGTAGAATATTATAGAATATTTATGTATGCATCGAAATTTAATTAATTTACCACGCATTATTGCTGAGTACGAGAGATGGGTAGAGGAAATTATAAAATTTGCGCATTGTAATAAGGGTAGAAGTGATGATGAAGTGAAGTTTAGATGTCCTTGTGTGAACTGTTTGAATGGGAGACAGTTGAACACAACCCAAATTAGGGAACATCTTATCTGTGATGATTTCTTACAATGCTATACAACATGGATATGGCACGACGAAGAAATACAATTTCTGATTGTCTCCCAAACTAAAAATGTTATTGATTCCACCATGGAAGAAGATCGACCCGATGAAGACAAATTAGAGGACATGATCCGCGATGTTGGCGTAGAAAATTTTGCCAAAGTTCACATGAGATGGTGTCGAGTGATGCAGAAACACCTTTGTATGTCGGTTCAACTAAGTTCACATAGTTGTCATCGGTGTTAAGGCTCATGAATTTGAAGGCTACCAATGGATGGACAAATAAGAGTTTCACAGAATTGTTGACATTGTGGAATGAAATGCTGCCAGATGGAAATACACTACCTATTCATAATTATGATGTGAAGAAAATTCTTTGTCCAATAGGTATGGAGTATAAAAGGATACATGTTTGTCCCAATGACTGCATTTTATATAAGAAAGAGTTTGAATTTTTTAAAAAGTGTCCAAAATCTGGGTTATCACGATACAAGTCAAAAAACAATAGTGAAGATAATGGTCAGATAGAAAAAAATGGATCTGCTTTGAAATTAGTTTTGTACCTTCCAATTGTTTGTTTGCGAATCTAAAAGATACTAAAAACCTTAGATGACATGTAGATGAGAGAAAAATTTACAGGGTGCTTCGTCATCCAGGTGATTCAAAGCAATGAAAAAATATTGATCAATGATTCCACCAATTTGGTCAAGGGCCATAAAGCATGTCCTATATGTGAAGAAAACACTGTAGCTCAGCAATTGAAACACGGAAGGAAGACAAAGTATCTGCATCATCAGAGATTTTTAAAATGTAATTATCCATATCGAAGGTTAAAAAAGCATTCAATGGATATTAAGAGAGGGATGAAGCACCAAATCCACTTACTAACCTTCAAATCCTTGAAAAAGTTAATAAAATACATCATGTATTTGGGAAGACTTCGAAGAAGTCATTTGTAACGACCCCTTGAAAGAAGAAATAAATATTCTTTGATGTTCCATATTGGTCAAAGTTAGATGTTAGACATTACATAGATGTGATGCATGTAGAGAAGAATATGTGTGATAGCTTGATTGGTACACTACTCAACATTCAGGGAAAGACAAAAGATGGAGGTTTTGCTTGTTTGGATTTGGTTGACATGAAGATCCGAGAAGAGTTGGCACCCAAGAAGATTAGTAAACGTACTTATTTGCCCCCTGCATGTTACACAATGTCTAGACAAGAAAAGATAAGTTTTTTCCTTTATTTAAAGAGTATCAAGGTACCACAAGGATACTCTCCAAATATGAAGAGTTTAGTGTCGATGCAGGACTTAAAGCTTGTTGGCATGAAGTCTCACGATTGTCACGTCTTAATGCAACAATTGTTACCGATGGCTATTCGTGGAATTTTGCCCAAAAAATTTAGGCAGACCATAACTCGGTTGTGTTCATTTTTCTCGTCAATTTGTAGTAAAGTCATCGATTCTACAAATTTAGATGAACTTCAAGGCGAGATTGTTATCATCTTGTGTCAACTAGAGATGTTTTTCCCTCCATATTTTTTTGACATCATGGTACATTTACTTGCTCATTTGGTTAGAGAAATCAAGTTGTGCATACTAGTATACCTAAGATGGAAGTATCCTATTGAGCGTTATATGAAGATTTTGAAAGGGTACGTTAAAAATCCATATCGTCTTGAAGGTTCAATGATTGAAAGGTATATTGCTGAAGAAAGTATCGAGTTTTGTTCTGATTACATGACTTCAACAAATCTAATAGGAATTCCTCGCACATCATGGTTGAATAAATGTTCTACAAGTAAAAGTCTCTGAGGTGTGAATGTGGCGACGAAAGAATGTGAAGAATTGTTGCAAGCACATCTTTATATGTTGAACAACAAAAATGAGGTGATCCCTTTTTTGCAAACACACAAAGCCATTGTGAAGAATAAAAATCCAAGACAATCAGAGAAATGATAGTTGATGGAGCATAACAGAACCTTTATGTCTTGGTTCAAATCTGAAGTTGACAAAGAGCCACATTCTTCTTATACTTTGTTATGGTTTGCAAATGGTTTAAAGTTTGATGCCGTATGTTGTACATGTTTTGAAATCAATAATTGCACATTCTATACAAAGACTTTGGATGATAAAAGCACAATACAAAATAATGGAGTTAGTCTAAAAACTAAGTCGCTCTAATTTTCCACATCAAAAGATCAAAATCTTATACTTGGATCAATAAGATATTATGGTATAATAGAAGAGATATATGAGGTTGATTACACTAAGTTTTTTGTTCCATTGTTCAAATGTAAGTGGCTTGACAATAAGAGTGGTGTAAAAATAGATGAATTGATTATGACACTAGTTGATTTTCGAAAGGTGGGTTATTGAGACGAACCATTTATCATGGTACATCAAGCATCTCAAGTTTTTTATGTTAAAGATCCTGCGTTTGATCATTGGTATGTCGGTCTTCAAGGCAAAAAACAAATTGAAGTTAACAAAGACAATTTGATTAATATTCATATTGCTCACAACCATTCATTTCAAACAACGACAAATTTGGATGACCACCCTCTAGTTGACGATGTACATGCAATTCAATCATATCATAATGAGGGAATATACATATGACTAATCCATATCTTTATGTATTAATTTGAAATTTGTGTATAAGTTTTTTATTAATATTACATAAGACTTTTATTAATATTTCATATGACTCCTATTGCATGTTTTGTTAAATTATATGATATTACATAAGTCTTTTATTAATATTTCATGTTGTTATTTATTTTGACAGATATATGGCTGACTACCCACATTCATCAAGGGATGAGGCTCCCTCATCCAAACCTACTAAAGGAGCCACCAAGTTGAGGCAACTGATGGTCAGAAGAAATAATGGTGAAAGAACACCTATGGATGTTAATGTGGTCACTGGTGTGGCATTTGGCCCAAATGCAGATGTCTTTGGATCATACCTAGGAGTACTGGCGCATGATAGGATTAATATTCTTACTCCATCTTTTAACCATGTGTCCGAGGTTGATCGAAGCATTATATGGAACGATCTATTGGTAAGTTAATTACTATCATTTGAATTAAATTTGTTTATATTGATAATTTTATACGGATACAACTTTATTATGTTTATTGCAGATGACATTTGACATTCCAAATGTTGCAACACTTAGAAATAAGTGTTTATCATCTATTCCTGAAGATTTTCGAGGTTTTCAGACTAAGTTGACCTCGAGATATGTATTTGGAGCCAAAAAAATGAGTCTCCATGTGAAAAATATAGGACCATTGATGAGGAGACTTGGCGCCTCTTTGTATAGAGTCGGACATCAGAGGCATGGCAGGTTTGTATAGTTGATATTATTCAATTCCTCATTAACAAATTTATATCATTTGAACTAATTCATTATATGTGACAAGCAACAAGAACCAAAGAACAAGGAATGAGTGCTCAAAATAAAACAAAACTCCACCTATTATCTCGTGGTGGGTATAAGAAGCTTAAGGAGAAAATCCTCAAGCAAAAGGCAGAAGGTAGACCCTCATCTGAGGGTGGTAGCCCCCAACCTCCTTCTCCACCTTCTCGGCATGAGAAGTGGAAGCTGGCTCGTTTAAGATAATCGAGCGCCTACTCTTCTAAGACTGCACGAGAAATACCTGAAAAAATTGTAAGTTATCTCTATTCCTAAAATAATAATAGTTTCATTATAGATACTACATTGAACTTTTTAAAGAATAATGATGTTTTTTTATGTTACAGGACTCCTTGGTTGAGCAGAGCTCCCAAGGTCAATTCACTCTAGAGGGTCGACAGGATATTCTTACAACTACAATTGGACGACTTGAGCACACTGGATGAGTGTGTGCTGCTGGTAATAGAGTAGGCAATAGATATTTTTTTGGGAGTTCTTCGCATCATACTTTCTATGCATACAACGAAGAACAAGAACAAAGGCTAACACAAGAGATCTCAAACAATCTTAGGGCAGAGCTTAAGGCGGAGTTTAGGGCAGAATTGTATGATGAAGTCACTACAGAAGTGACTGACAAAGTTATGCGCAAGTTCTAGCAGCAGTTTGAGAGTTATGGGATGCGCCCACAACCATCTCCATTACAAGAACATGTTGTGTCTCCCACAAGTAAAATTAATAAACATTTTTGTTAAATAATTTATTATTTGTATAATCTAACATTTACTCTGACAGGGAGAAGCGGGAAAGGAAGTTGTTCAGCACCAGTCATCCCAGGGGATGACATGGACAATGGTAGTCCATGTCTGCTATACATTTTAGATGATACCAGGATGATGCTGGTAGCTCGTGGAACAGTGTTTCAGGCAGCGACTGTTGTTCATGGTATGAAGTATCAGAGGATGAGGTGAAGGTCTCAATAGTTATCATACCAGATGCCTCAATTCCTCTGCCCATAGATGAGATTTTTACTGTGACACAGACATTCCAGTCTTTTATCGCTTAGCTTAAACACTTGAATGGTTCTGTTTCTGACCCCCTAGTATGGACTCCTACTTTACACTCCTCAATGTTAAAGTTTACATGTTATTGATGTCAAACCTTATCTTATTTTTCCATGTAACAACAGACGCATGGACAAGAGAAGATTTGTTTATCTGAGGACGATCCTTTTGGTGCTTTGCAACAACTTTGTGACATCATTTGCAAGAGGTTGAATATGAGACTTTTTCAGATGTTTTGGATTTGATAGGTTACCAATTCTTTGCTCAGACCTAATTTTATGAAGAAAAATTCATAAGAGGTTTTGACTTGAACAACATGAAATAGTACAATAATAATAAAAAGAGAGTTTTGACTTTCAATTTTTGATATCATAACCATATTAAGTTAATTTTGAAAAGTGAACGCTAATTAATGAATTAATTTTCATGATTTTAAAGTTCATTGTATATACAATACAAATCTCACACTGTTTAAAAGCTAATGTCACTTTTTTATTATTAGTGTGAGATTATTATTGGTGTGAGTTTTTCACCGATATTAATTTCCTTATGCTGACAGTAGTGTTCTCCTTTCTTTTTATTTTCCAAGTTGAAAACATTTTCTTGGAGTCTTCTATACTCTACTCTGTTAATTTTTTTCGTGATTAATGGAGAAGAATACGATTCATGGATTTATCTACTTTTCCATGCACCTGCCATATAAAAGAAAAACAAAATCTGCACCTAGCCTATGAACTAATAACAGTGTTTATGCAGCTAAAATTAAGTAAATTTTGAAAAATTATTGTTCATAAATTCGTTTTCTTCGGGAGTCTGGAATTTTGGATATAACATATTGAGAATTTCAATTTATTAAATTTCTCTAACGGTGACTCTATGTAATTCCTATCTCTCACGTGAGGTTTTGATTTAATTACTTTTATAATATATATATATATATATTTTGAAATTTCTATATTAAGTGAAAATTAAAAAGTTGAGTGATATCTTTTAAGATGCTTTAGATTTTATGTTAAATGTGGTTGTATAAATGACCGTCTAGTCAATTATGAACCAGACGGTTAACTAGTTTATGATTCTACATTAGTTGATCGGTAAATCGGTCGGTCAGACTAAAAATATAGTTAACATTAAGAATAATTACATTAACTATAAGTTAGATAATTATCGATTGAGCCATAATTAACCCAACATTAATCAGAAACTGTTCCCAATATATATAAATATATGTTTAGTATTCAAGTAGTTGGTAACATTAACTGAACATTTATTGCCAGCATTATCTTACAAACATTGACTTTAGCATTGGAGTGTTTTCTGCAGGTAACATTCCAGTTTGACCAAAAGGTAGCGAGAGTGGATTGGAGATAAAACCTTGACTTGGACTTAGAGATTTGAGACTCTTTTAAGAAGCAAACATAACCTTGCAATGAGCGACAATGATAGCGAAGGCGCTCGATTGACCATCATCGTAGGCAGCCATGAGATCTGAAATAAAGTACAAAACTTAGATAAGTTAAATACGACTGTTCTAAAACACTACATAGTAAAAAACTTAACGAACACTCTACTACACAGAGTGTTTGAGTCAAGGTAATTTATGAGGTCGCGGGAAGAGACTTTGTGAGGTAGTCGGTTGATCAAGTCAATCGTCTCCTTCTTCGTCAGCGTATCGTAAATTTCACCCAAGAGGTTACCCTCTTGGGATGCTCAGTCTAGTAGAAAGGAAACTTTGATTGGTCATTATCCAAATAAAACCTTGAATGATAGACCTCCTTTATTGCAACCTTTATATAATTGGTCTTAAATCCTTTGTAAGAAGTGTTGAAGAGGCTAAACAAAGTCTAATATGTTATAATATAATTTTCCTTGTTTCCCTTAGCAAGAGAGGGGAGGGGGGCGAGTGAATTGGTGATCAATAAAAACAATTGCTTTTCAAATCTTTTTGCAAACTTAGAATGATCTTGAATCTATCTTGCAATCCAAGTAATAAGCGCATGCAATTGAAAGTAAAAGAGATAAGGAAAGAAATAGAAATAGAGGATTTATAATGGTTCGGCCTCAATTACTACATCCAGTCTCCTTCCAATCAACCTTAGATTGAAGGTTCTTTCACTATAATAATTTAATTTTTACACCAAAGGTTTTACAAAGAACTCTCTCAAAATGTAAACACCTCTCTCACTCAACAATCAAATATAGAAAGACAACACCTACATAAAGAAACACACATCTTCACTGTAGAACCCTTTAAGAATCCCCTCTCAAAGTACCAAGAGTTCCTCACTCTTCTTCCTGGCCGCACGCACAGGGAACAACACAATCCAAGATTGCAGAATCGCGATTCTGATCAACATAGAAACACCTTAGTAGTGTATAGAATAATTAGCCAATACGTTTACATTTCCTCGCCACAATAATCCTTCAAGTTTCTTCTAATTCTTTGAGTTCTTGATTCTTGGAGCGTTTCAGCACACCTGTAATTCTTTCCTTAATTCACAATATCAGATATGAAAGTTTAGAAATGATCAAAAGTCTTTTTGAGATGTGTGCAATGTGTCAATTTATAGTTATATCATATCAGACGCAAATCAACCGATTACATTAGTAATGTAATCGGTTACATTAGTAGCAGATGTAACAGAACTTCAACCAAAACAGTTCTAATTGAATGCACAATTAATGTAATCGATTCGCAATAAATGTTAGTCAACATATTTGAAAAATATGACCGTTATCAATGTTATGAACTAGCTTGAAAAAAAAATTTCAAATAATAATAGACTTAATTAATTACATAAACAGTGTAATCGATTAAGATTTACACTTAAACAAATTCTGAAAACTTTTTTCTGTTCAAAAACTCATCATAGCACAATTCAAATGATATTTGTAAAGACACGAGTTTTAATCGATTTTACACTCAATATAATCGGTTAAAATTTGTTGTTTTGCCACAGTTTAAAACACAAGTTGTTTGATGAACTTAATTGATTACAACTTCACTGTAATCGATTAATTCATTCAGAATTGCTTTGTGCTTGTTATCACATTAAAACATTTAGTATGCATACAGAAGATATAAACAGTATTATGATCACAGTAGTATGCAGACCAATCCACATATCATCATATGTTTTAATCACAACAAAACATCAACATATGTATTAATCACAAATATGAATTTTTGTTGTGTCATGAAAACATCACTAGTACAAAAATAGCGTATAACGTCACGCGTTCAACATTCAACCACTGAATAGCCAACATTAAAAATGATCGGTGACATTTTTGTAAATAAAGGCAATTATTAAACGTCGTTTAGAATTATAATTCGACGTAAAAGGATATAAAACGTCGAATGCCCCAGCGTTAGACATTAAAAGGTTAGTGAATTCAATAAAAATTTGAGTAGGAGATTGAAAATTCATTCACTTTATCTTAGCGCGCGAGACCCTCTTCTCTTCTCAAACTTTTCTCGAATGAAGTTTGACGACCATCACATGTAATCTTTCTTTCATTTTATACAAATGCATGTTAATTAACTACTTTATGTATGGTTTTCGTTTGTTTTGATCGATTATTTTCGTGCTTTTGTCCTTCATAGGCGCATTCTACTTTCTCTATCACTAGTGACACACTTTATTCCGACGAACTCACCTTTTGAAGGTTAGTTTTCGTTTTCGTTTTCGTTTTGAAGAACTTATTTGTTGAACTTGTTTGTTATTTTTTCGTTGAACTTGTTTGTTGTTGTTTGGTTGAACTTGTTTGTTGTTGTTGTTTGATTGAACTTCTTTGTTGTTGGTCATTGTTGTCTGTTTTTGATGAGGGACAACCATGACTTATTAGGGTGTGGCCAGGTCTGAAAGAAGTAAAGGAAAGACGCTGGCATGGAAATTAGATTCAGCGCCTTACAAACGATGATGAACGCTTGCCTAAAGGTCCACCCGTTCGGGTGCAGATAGGTAGGGGCCATGTTCAACTCTCGTACAACACCCATCTGAAATTCGGAAAAGCGCAACCAAACGAACATGTCGCAAATATTGTCGTGTACGCATGAAATAAGTCTTATGGGTAACCCTCCCTCCCATGGTATGCCCGTTCGTCCCATTGGCAAATGACGAGCTTAAAACACTCAACATTCACAACCTCATGAACCAGGTTAATTGTGCCTCTGAAATCCTTCAAGGGTCGACCGGTAGAAGGGGGAAACGTAGTTCCCAACCTCGTGGGGAGCCCAATTGTACCCGGGAACAGATGGTAGTGGCGCAAAAGACCCTGTTCCTCGATCACATCTACTTCCACGGCAATTGTCGCACCCTTTTCAACAAGAGAAACATCATTATTTATGTACACGGTTGCTCCTCCATCAACCAAAGCCTCTCCAAACTCAATTGACCTTAGGATTGAAGAACCAACGAACGACGACGACTTTAATCCACCGTCAGCGTACCATTAGCCTTCAATCCCGATGGACTCCTTAAACGAAGAAAACTCCATAGTCGACATTATTACCTTAGACAAGAAGTAGAATGGAACAATAAGTTGCAAGAGTAGGGAAAATAGGAAGCATGAAAATGACAACAATCCTACCCTTATTTATAGTCGTAAAATAGGTTTCGAGGAGGGAATCTCAATCGTTGAAGTCGTGATCCAATGATCCACAAGGCATGACCTTTCGTTTCAAACGGGCTGACGAATCCCGAAAAGCCACTTCTCTCACTCGCATCAGTTACATATTTTAGTAACCACCATGGTAACTACCCATGCAGGCAACTATTCCTGGAAGAGTGACTCAACGAAACTCATTTCACCACCAATAGCACGCATGGTCAGTTCCTTACCTTAAATAAACCCCTACGCATCTCACCGATGGATGACATGCTCGGGCTTGGGGGTCTGTATATAGTATGACCGTCCGGTCAGCCATGTACTGAGCCATCACCAAGCCTAAGATCTCACATGAATTGGTTGGTAAATCAGTCAATTGGGTTAAAAAACAGAGTTAACACTAAGAATAATTACATTAACCCTAAGCTAGATTATTACCGTTTGGGCCACAAGCCCAACACTAATAAAAAGTTCATTCAAAAATCTATAAATATAGGTTTGGTATTCATGTAGTTGGTAATATTAACTACACATTTATTTCTAGCACTATCAAACAAACATTAACTTTAGCATCAGAGTGCTTTCTGTAGGTAGTATTCCAGTTTGACCAAACGATAGCAAGAGTGAATTAGAAATACAACCCTAACTTGAACTTGGAGATTTGAGACTCTTTGAAGAAGTAAACTTAACCTCGATCGCATAAACTGACACAGTGATATTAAGTTTTTTACGTGAATAAATCATATTTTAAACATGGTTAATTATTCTAGTAAAAAAGATTTCAACAATGATAGAATCAAATTTATCTTACGTAAAAGCAAATATTTCCATTATAACAAGACTGAGCCATCAATTTATCTCAATAAATGTGAGAAAGACACGTTTTCTGCTTATCATTACAGCTGACATTATTATCTTTGCCCACTGCATATTTTATTTGTTGCTTTATTGTTAGTTTGTTAGGATGGTTATTTTGCTTTGCTGCATATTCTATTACAACTGGCCCTATTACTTTTCTAGAATCGTCTCTTGCCTCTTTACTTTTGGTTGTATAAATTGTACATCACACAATACTTTTACCGGTGAGTTGAATAATGAGAATGAAGAACTTTTGAAACCAGAATTACCTCTACTTTCTCTATCATGGTATCATCGCTGAAAACTCACCTTTTTTCTAGTTAATGTTCTTCTCCTCTTCCTCTATATTCAACAATGGCTTCCATTAGCCAAATTACTTCCCCAACACCGGATCACATGGTGAATCCGACTCATCCATTCTACCTACATCCTAGAGAAAACCCAGCTTTGGTGCTTGTTTCACCTCTTCTCACTGATAGCAATTTCCACCAATGGGAGACAGACATGGTAGTCTCCCTTGAAACCAAAAACAAGGAGCGCTTCATTCATGGCACTCTTCCTTGTCCACCCACCACAGATCCCCTATATGAAGCTTGGCGTAGATCTCATCGCATGGTAATGTCATGGCTCACTCGTTCCATGACTCCTTCCATCAAGAAATCTATGATGTGGATGGATACAACTTCTGAGATTTGGTGAGATCTCAAGGATCGCTTCTCTCATGCTGACAGATTTCGGATTTCTGACCTTCAAGATCAGATTCTTGCTTATCGTCAAGGTGAATCTAGTGTTTCTAAATATTATACCCAGTTGAAGATCTTGTGGAAGGAAATGGAACTCTATTGCTGTGTTTTGACCTTTACTTGTTTGACACCTTGTGTCTGTGGCCTCCTTTCTAAACTTCACAAACAACGCGAGGATGATTATGTGATTTGCTTTCTTCGTGGTCTCAATGAGAGTTATGCCTAAGTTCGTTTTCAAATAATGATGTTGGATCCCATGCCTTCAATTGTTAAAACCTTTTCTATGGTTCTTCAGCATGAATGTGAATTTATTGGCACTAATCTGAAGCCCTCTATTCCTGATTCATTGGCTTTTGCTGCTCTCTCCAATGATTAACCATGTTTTCATTCTTCCAATAGGCTCACTTCTACTACTAGCAAGACCACTTCCAGGAACAACAAATTTTGTGAACATTGCAAGAAAACCAATCATACCATAGAGACTTGTTACTTTCATATTGGTTTTCCTGCTGGTTACAAAAAGTCAAAACCCACAAATAAAACTTTTGCTAGTTTGGTTACTGTGGACTCTTCTACTTCTCCTTAGCCATTGAATTTGGATGGTAATCACACCAATGATCAGTTCATTTTCTCTAAAGATCAATATCAAGCGATCTTGGCCTTACTAACACACTAAGGATCATTCATCCTCTGTCAATCATTCTTCTGTTCATAATTCAGGTACATCCCCTTCTTTTCGTCATTGGATCATTGACAATGGTGCCACTAACCACATTTGTCCAATTCAATCCTTATTTCATAACCTTCACCCACATTAAACCAATCCATATTAATCTACCTAATCACACTACTGTCATTGCCTCATTTTCAGGGACTATTCATATAGGTGCCTTATTACTTGTTGATGTCCTTTTTGTACCTGAATTCTCAATTTCTCTCATTTCAGTTCCTAAACTTGTTTGCACTATAAATTGCATGGCAATATTTTGTGATTCTCACTGTTTACTTTTTTAGAGGTCTCACCTCACGATGATTGAAGCAGCTAGGAAGGTTGATGGCTTGTATTGTTTTGAAGAATCATACAATTTGAATCACAGCAAAGTTTTACAATCTTCTCCTATCACCGAATCAAAAATTTATGTTGAAAATGCAGTACATAACAGTGCAATGTGGCATCATAGACTAGGACACACTTCTAATTCCATTTTACAATTGTTATCTTCTCAACATTCTGATATTAAATACCAAAATTTTATGCCCTGTGACATTTGCCACTTTGCCAAACATAAGAAATTACCCTTTCCTGTTAGCACCTCCAAAAGCTCTCATCTCTTTAAACTGTTACATGTTGATATTTGGGGTCCCTTACAAATTGTTTTCATTGATGGTTTTAAATACTTTTTAACACTTGTTGATTTCACATTGGTTCATCTTTTAAAATCCAAAGATGAAGTCAAAATTGTTCTTCTCAAATTCATCAATATCATTGAAAATCAATTTGATACAAAACTAAAAAGAATAAGGTCTGACAATGGCAAGGAATTTTTCTTAACTAATTTCTTTTCTCCTAAAGGCATTTTTCATGAACCTCATGCATTGAATCTCCTCAATAGAATGGGATAGTTGAGCACAAACATCAACATATTTTGAATGTAGCTCGCGCCTTACTTTTCCAGTCTCACTTGCCTTCTGTTTTTTGGTCATATGCTATCAAACATGTTGTCCATCTCATTAATAGGCTCCCTACTCCTTTTCTTAAACATCAATCTCCTTATCAGTGTTTTTGGAAGCCTGATAACAGTTGAAAAGTTGTTATTTTTAGACTTAATTTTGACCTTAAAGACAACCTTTATGACTTAGAAACTAGCTTGTAATCATGCTTTTGCTTATGTTTTGGAAATAAGAGAGTTGGATGGGTTTTATGCTTGGTTTTCCTTGTTTTTGCAGGTTTTAAGATGAATTGAATGGAAGAAGTGAAGTAGCCATAAGTTGGAGTCAGAAAAGGAAGAAAAAGTGCACAAAAGAAGAGTTGCAAGTACCGCTCACTGGAAATTACCGCTGAGCGACACTCTGAACTCTCGCAGTCACCGTTGAGGGGCAAAACTGGAGTTGAGCGTCAAATAGAAGAACCGCACTTACCGCTGAGCGCCATTTTAATGGGCCTTGGGCCATTTTTCTGTAATCTTTAGGAGTCTATATAAGGTTTTGGTCGACCTAGGGTTAGTATCTTTTGGCAGAACGAAGCAAAATCACACTTTTTTCACCCCTTGGAGGAGGATTTTGGTTGCTTAAGCTCCACTCTTCAAATTCTAGGGTTCTATCTTTCATTTTTTCATTATTTTTCATCTAGTTTCACCATGATTATGGTGAACTAAACCTTCATTGTTGTTGGGGAATCAATGTAATCCTTTGAAACTCTCATGTATTGAATTGGTTCTTTAATCCATATGCTTTCTTTCATTAATTGTTAGGGTTTTTCTTTTATATTCTATGCATGCTTTGTTTAACTCATTCAATTGCATGATCATTGATTTTATTTGTATGGACACATATAGATAAGAAATTCTCCCAATAGTAATATTGCCTAGACATAGGGATAGGAGGATTGGTTGCCTTTAAGCTTCTGTGCGAATGTAATGCATGAATAATTGCTAGGGAGACAAGACATTGTAAACTAGTAATTAGGAGTAGGCTTTCTTAACCAAGACATTGGGTTTAAGGTAAATTAGAAAGTGGCATTAACATTAATGAAAAAGATGAATTTTTGAATACATGAGAGTGGATAGGATGAATTGAAAACCCCCAACAACATTATTATTCCATATATCTCAATCACGTTTTGTTTCTTTTGTTCAATTGATCAATACATGCATTCATATTTACTTTTTAGTATTTGCATTTAAATCTACAAAACTCCGTTCATAATTCTAATTTAATCAACAAATCACATAATTGTTTAGACCGTGAGTCCTTTGGGAAACGATACTTGGTCTTACCATTTATTATTACTTGATACGATTCGGTTACACTTACCGAGGGTTAACAAAGCCTCCCTGATTTTTGAACACTTAGAGTTTTTGGTTGTTTAGATTTTGCTAACACTATCATGGCTGGCAAAACTAAGTTAGACAAACGTGCCTTTAAGTGCATTTTTCTTGGTTTTAAACCAGGGGTTAAAGGCTATCTTTTATATAATCTTCATAACAAAAAATTTCTTCTGTCTCAAAATGTAGTTTTTTATGAGTCTCATTTTCCATATGCTCCTGATTCTCAATCCATTTCTCATCACCATAACACTAGTCTTACTGCATTACAACAAATTTTTGATTCTTTAATTGCTTTTGACACACCTGGTTCTGATGTTTCTTCTCTCAATATTGATAACACTATTGTTGAGCTAGTTATGCAATTCAATGATGATTGTAATAATGTTGTGCAAACTATTGATCACCTTCCTAGAGTTTCAACTCGACAGAGGAAGCCCCCTGCTTATTTGTCTGCTTATGATTGCCCTACTTTTTCTTCTACTAACATTTCCTATAGTACTCCTTATCCATTACATTCATATTTATCATATTCCAACTCTCACACTGCCTTTTGCATGTCTTTATCTACCACTATCGAGCCCACTTCCTTTAAGGAAGCTTTTCAGCATGATCATTAGCAGCAGGCCATGCTTGCGAAAATACAAGCTCTATAGAGAAATTGAACTTGGTCATTGGTCAAATTACCACAAAATAATAAGGTTGTTGGTTGCAAATGGGTCGATAAGACTAAATTAAGTGCAGCTGGTTCCATAGAGAGACATAAGTCACGTCTTGTTGCCAAAGGATTTACAAAAATGAAGGCATGGATTTTGTTTGAGACCTTCTCCCCTATTGTGAAACTCACCACTGTCAGATTTCTCATCTCTATTGTTTCTCGCAATTGGTTTTTATATCAACTTGATGTTGATAACGCCTTTTTACATGGTGATTTAGATGAAGATGTTTATATGAAACCTTCTCCAGGATTGCTTCTTCCTGAACCTCATTTAGTTTGTAAATTACACAAGTCTCTTTATGGCCTTAAACAAGCTTCTCGACAGTTGAATTCCAAGCTTTTTATGGGTTCTCAAGAAGTTCTACTGATCATTCTTTGTTTACCCATCATTCTTCTGACTCTTTTATTGCTTTATTAGTTTATGTTGATGATATAGTGCTCACTAGAGATAACGTGCAGGTCATTATTGATGTCAAACAATTTTTAGATCATAAATTCAACATCAAAGATTTGGGCTCTCTCAAATTTTTTCTTGGTTTTAAGGTTGCTCGATCATAACAGGGTCTTGTGCTAATTAATCAAAGAAAGTATTGTTTGTAAATTCTGGCAGAATTTGGTCTAACTGGTTGCAAACCTACTACTTCTCCTTCGAATCCCACTGTTAAGCTTAGAGATGATGAGGGTGATCTTGTTTCAAATCTCACTGCTTACAGAAGATTGATTGGTAAGCTGCAATACTTAACTAACATTCACCCAGACATTTCCTTTGTTGTTCAGCAAGTTAGCCAATTCATGTCCAAGCCACGACAATCTCATCTCCATTCTGCTTTTTGAATTCTGAAATACCTCAAAGGTTGTCCAGGTCTCGTTTTATTTTATCCTTCTTCCAATCCTCACAGAATTCAAACTTTTTCTGATTCTGATTGGGCTACTTGTTCCTTCACTCACAAATCCATCACGGGCTATTATGTTTTTTATGGCCACTGTCTTATTTCCTGGAAATCTAAGAAACAATCCATTGTTTCTAGAATCTCTATTGAAGCTGAATATAGAGCTTTGGCTTCTATTGCTTGTGAACTGCAGTGGTTAAAATATTGATGATGACTTGTGCCTTCAAATTCCACTTTCATTTCCCACTTTTTGTGATAATCAATCGACAATTCAGCTGGCCAAGAATCCATCCTTTCATGAACGAACCAAGCACATTAAAGCGGATTGTAATCTTATACGTGCTAAGATTCTTGATGGTCTCATTGTCATTTTACATGTTCCTTCCAAGCATCAATCGACATATATGTTAACTAAGTCTCTTTATCCTGGACCCTTTCATGATAGTTTGTCCAAGATGGGTTTGCTAAACATATCCATCCATCTTGAGGGAGGGTGTGAGAAAGACATGTTTTTTGCTTATCATTACAACTAACAATTATCTTTGCCCATTCATATTCTATTTGTTGCTTTATTGTTAGTTTGTTAGGATGATTATTTTGCTTTGTTGCATATTCTATTAGAGTTTGGCACTATTACTTTTCTAGAATAGTCTCTTGTCTTTTTACTTTTGGTTGTATAAATTGCACATCACACAATATGGTGAGTTGAATAATGAGAATAGAGAACTTTTGAAACTAGAATTACCTCTGTTTTCTCTATCATAAAACAACTCTAATAATAATATTATAATAGATAATTTATTTGAGTCACTCAGCAAGTATGTGTCACTGGTAGGATCCATGTGCAATAAAAGTATATTTAAGATAAATAGATTGAATTTAAGTAAGCTATTTTGATAAAACTCAATGGTCATCCTATCCCAATAAAAAACAATGGTTTGACGTAGAAAATTCACATTAGTTCTTTTGTTTAGGCAATGGGCATTGATCATTGAGCGTCCTTAGAAATGACTTCACCCTTCAGTGGAACCAGCAATGTATCTTGCTGAATTTGGAGAATCTAGGGCTTCAGCTTTTGACCTAATTATGGCTTACTTTAGAACATGCTTGGTCGGGCTTTGGCTCATATTGGGATTTTGCCTCTAGTTTTGTCTCGTACCGTGTAAAGAAAGTGAGTGTACATAAATTTGATTTTGTAATAGGAAGAGAATGTAAAAAGAAACATGTTTTTTTTTCTGTTAGTCAAATACAACATTTGATTATTCTGTTCTGATAAAAAAAATGATTATTCTGTTTTTCTCTTTATTTTTTTTTTCCTTCACTACATCAAACGTCACTCTAAAATTTGAGGAAATAAAAAACTTTAATCTGAAAACGTGATATTCAATATTAGTTATATTGATGTATTTTTATCATTCTTTTATAAGTAAAAGTAAATATATTAAATAAAAACACTGGGATTGATTCATATCAATAAATTAATATGTAAAAAAAAATATGAAAGACGACAATATAATTCCTCCTTTTTTTATATGACTATGCAAAAAATATTTTTGTCATAGCATTAAATATCAACTTTATCAAATATTAAACTTAAACTTTACTTTGCAATCCATATCTTATAATAGTCCAAATAACATATACATAGAAGTGAATCTTTCATGCGTACTTTCCTCCCGTCACAGTAGGAAATAGTACTGAATCAATATAATTATTTTCATAATATTATGTAATGTGTACATATTCTTATAATTATCACAAAATATTATACAATAATAAATATAATTATGAGTATAATATGCTAGAAATTCTATTAAATTTGATAAGTGATATACATATATAAAGGTAACAAATTAAATAGAATATAATATATCAATAAATGATATTATTAAGGCATAATTTTTCTATCAATAATATTATTAATTAATTATCTTAATAATCTATATCTATTTATAAATACGACACATTCTCAAAATTTGAGCATCCACTTTTAATCTCAGATATATTTTTCGATACTCGTATCTTATCTGCAGGTTGATTTTTTCTGAATTTATTCACATATAAACGATACGTTTCTATGTCACTTCGGAGTTTCTACATTTCTTTTGATAAAAATAATATGTGTATCAAATTGAGAAATGGTCTTTGTTCTTCCATCCTCAAAAACTATAATTTGCATTCATCATTCTAGATTTTGTGATGACCTTTGTTTAAGCTTTTAAATGATAACCTACGGAAACAAAATAAGGACGTATACTATTAACAAGTTTAATTATTTCATGTATTATGATAAAAAAAAAAGAAACATTTTTCCATAACTTTTTAAGATATTAAGAAAGTCGTAAAACTTGTCATATCTGTAGTTTGAATAATAGTACACAGACTAATTTTGAGGTTATTTGGGACTAAACACAGGTTTTAAAACTGGAATTAGAATAGCACAAAGATGTTGCACTAAAGTCAAGGACGGTATAATTAACATAATTTTTCAATACATTATTTACATGACAATACGGATGACCTAATAAAGAGATTTGAAATAAACTCTAATATGATATTTGTACTTTGAATTTATTACGTACTTAATCTCTAAAATTACTTTATAAATGAAAATTATTTTCTTTATATAGATCATTTCATCAAATGCAATATTCTCCCACACAGATTATTAATAGGAAACAAAGTGGTCATCATGTCTTAAAGTGGCAGATGAATGTTGCAGGTACGTGCATCTCACCTAATGCTTAGGAGAAAACAAAGGAAAAGAGATTAACGAGATTAGGTATGATATGATCAACAAAAGTATTTTATGTTCATCATTAGTGGTTAATGAATTTACGAGAAGATATGAACTCATTTGGTGGAGTCAAATCCCCATTGAAAAAAGTGATGGAAACATATAACAATGGTTGCATTTGAAATCATTTCTGTGTTTAATCTTTTCAAGTTCGTTATAATGACGTTAATTAGTGGTGAAGTTGAAGAAATCACACTCGATTGTAGTACAAGGAATTCGGGGTTTTGATTTGAAGAACTTTTGAAAAGAAATGTCTTTTAGGGGAAAACATCAAATTTGATTAATTAAGTAATGAAAGCATTGATCCATACATATAAGAGATTGGATTTGTTTGGGACATTTTCTAACCAAGTTCTTGAACAAATATACAAGTAGCTAGCTACTCAGAGTTGTTGATTCTATGATGTTCTTGCCATCTTGGATAATTGTTTTTGTTGGACTTGAGATATGTTCTAGACCAAACATCTTTAGTAATTATAAAAATATGTTTATTATTATTATTATTATTTATTTCATTGTTATCAATCATTAATTAAAGACTTGTTATTATAATAGAGATTATAATAATGACAAATAAATTTTATATAACTTTAATTTAAATTATTCTTGATCAGAAGATTATTGAAAATAGAACATCATTAATATGGATAAATCAATATATGTAGTGGTCTTTATCAAATAATGATTAAAATATTTTTTTTTTTTAAATTACATATATATATATATATATATATATATATGATCATTGAACTCACTCAAAGATAATTTCTAATGGTTATATTTAAATTATCAATGGAATATTTTTTGAAGAAGGAAAATATATTTTTTCTTAGATTTGAGATTATCATATAATTAACTTGCTGTTATACTTTGATATTGGACATATAATGCTTCGTGATGTTAGTTGAATGATTCTTGATTATGATTAAATTTTTTTGGGATTAGTGGTTAATCAATAAAGAATCAATCAACTTTTGATAATGAGTTTGAGCTTTATAAAACTAGACTTTAGTCCGAGTATTATGAATGAAAGAAGAAATGAGTTTCCTAAGTCATTCATCATAGTTAACTTATTAGAATTCGACATTTATGTCATATTCTAGAGTTAGGTAAAAGGGGTAATGACGATGGAAATAAATAATATATTAATCTTCTAATGGTTTTAAAGTAAAAGATACTTTATTATATTCAAACATCAAGAGGAGTGTTATTAGATTTAACCTTAATTAGTAAAATAATATGTTAATTTATATTACTCGTTTAATAATAAACTTATGAGATTACACACTAACAAGTGTTTTATCTTTATTGAATGGGAAAATATTATTGATTAAATTAAAAAATTTAATTTTATATATTTTATTTATTTGAAATATTATTATACTCTTTTAGAAAAAAAATTAATTATCACTAGTGCAATACACAGAAATGACATCGGTTAGTTTCGTTTATACGCATCGGTTTTACAACCGGTGCATATAGAGGCGAGGTAAAAAGAATACGTTTAATGCCTCGGTTCTAAACCGGGTCAAAAAAGGATCTATTTTTGCCTCGGTTATCTTTTGAACCGAGTTAGTATCTTAAAAAATTTAATAAAAAAAAAATTCAGAAAACTGCAGAACCATTTTCTGGGTCTTTTCCTCAATCCTTTAACACAGGAGCATGTCTCAATGAAGAATTCGAACTCAAGCATTTTCAGTTATAATTCCAAAACACAAACCAACTCCAAAAATCAGAATAAGATACATCACAGAGCAGATAAAACCACAAATCAGAGTAGGATACATCAATGAACAGATAAATCAAGCATAACAAATGGAAAAAAATGAAAGAAAATCGCTTCCATCCTCGGCCCCCATTTCCCAGCATCCTTCCTTCTCCCCCATTTCCAGTACAAAGAACTCTCCTTTTCAATCGGTAGAACCCAGCCTTCATCCTCATTGACGCTGCCATCCTCGGCCTTCGAAGCGGAGCCGGACGGTCCCACAACAGCTTCATCCACGGTGGTTGAGGGCTCGGAAGGGGGCTGGACCAGGTGCTAGGCTAGCGGCTCCACCACTGGCACGGGCCGTACCAGGCGGTCCACGAACAACACTAGATCTGAGATCGCGTCCGCTGGTGGAGTGAGATCGTGTCCGATTGGTGGTGGGGTTGGGGTTGCGGGGTGGGAGGCGTGACGGTTTGGGGTTGCGGGGGGGAGGAGTGACGGGTTGGGGTTGCGGGGTGGGAGGCGTGACGGGTTGGGGTTGCGGGGTGGGATGCAGCCATGGCAAAGCAACAGAGAGAAGAAGAAGAAGAACTGTGAGAAGGAGATTTGAGCGAGAAAGAAGAAGAGGAAAAGTGAGAAGGGTACCTTGAAAGGAGATCTGAGCGGCGGAGCGGCGGAGCGGCGGAGTGAAGGAGATCGCGTGAGCGAGAGAAAAGAAGAGGAAGAGTGAAGGAGATCGTGTGAGCGAGAGAGAAGAAGAGGAAGAGTGAAGGAGATCGCGTGAGAGAAGAGGAAGAGTCTGAGCGTGAGAGAAGAGGAAGAGTCTGAGCGTGAGAGAAGAGGAAGAGTCTGAGCGTGAGTGAGAGAGCAGAAGAGGAAGAGTTGTAATATGTATGAGTATATGCCTCGGTTAATATTTACCTGAGGTAAGAGAGGGATACTGACTCGGTTTTAAGATAACCGATGCCTAAAGTTTTGAAAAATAATTAAAATTTAAAAACATATACGGGTTATATGCCTCGGTTGGCGCATAACAGATGTTGAAAATCTTTTTGGCTTCGGTTCTACTGATACCCGAGGCATATAAGTTGTCTAAAACTACGAAAATGCCACCGCGCTTTTATACGCTTCGGTTTCAATAAAACCGAGGCATATACCATAGTGTATAAAACTTTAAAACGTTGAATTGATTGAGGAAAACTCAATTAATTAAGTTAGTCAAAAAGTAAATTGTTTTTAAATGCAATTTAATAACAATATGATTTATTACTAAAACATAAAACTTTAAAGAGAAATAAAATGTTCCGCATTACAAGGAAATGTCTAAATATTAACAAATTTTTAAAGACAAATAATTAATTATTCTGACCTTTTTAAATACCAATTTATAAATTAAAAATTATTAGTATTTAAAATAGTCTTTATTATAAATAAAAATTATAATTAATTTGTGAATTGATCACTAAATTAGTTTCTAACATTAGTTACTAAAATTTTGACTATAAAAAAATAGTATTTAAATTAATTTTTAGACACTAATTCCTTTGATAATCAAAACCTTGATAACTAGAAACTAATTTAGTGATGAATTCACAAATCAATAGTAATTTTTTATTCATAGTAGACAAGACTAGTTTAGATATAAATAATTTTTATTTTATAAATTAGTATCCAAATTGATTATTATATTAAGTAATTATTTCTAGTATGCTATTTAGCCAAAAAAATTTTCATGGTGGTTTCTATTGGATAATAAAATTAAAATATTAAAATTATATAACCAATGCATGGGTAACTGCTTCAAGTACACATTGTCTTCAAAATTTCTCTCAAAAGATGGACATGAGTTTATGTAATTATTTCACGAAATTTTGGAGTTTTACTGTGTTGGATACAAACAAAATCACACATCAAATAAAACAAGAGATGGATATAAGTTTATATACACAAAAGATATCTCTATTGATAAGAGGCTATTGGAGTGGTATCAAAAGCAAATACGTGAGGACTTGTCACGAGTGGATAATATTTCTTTAATGTGGAAATCTATGTGTGTTGAATCTCTTTACACATTGATATAAGTCTTGATGTGGAAGGTGCTCATACTTTTGAAGGAGAAATTTTTTTAAAACTATCATTACAAGCTAAGGTGTTTTTCTTAAATATTTTTTTCTCCTTATTATTTAATATACATGATTTATCCAAAATAAATTCATATTTTTCATGTTAAAAATATGATTTTTAACCTCCAACATATAATTTCAGACGTACATGCATCTATCTAAAAAGGGATGCACTTGGGTACACAAGATTTTTAATATTTATTAATGTGCTATATTTAAGTAGTTATAATTTGTCTTCAAAATTGATACTGAAAATTAATGTATAATATGAATATTATTTCCAATCTTTTATATTTTTTTATTAGTGGACAATAATATAACTTTATAATAGATATGGGTACCTAGTTGGCCAACCCTCCAAATATATCTCTTATATCAAAATCTGAACACAATATACGGAGACAAAGTGAATCTCAATTAGAGGAGTATACAACCGTAAAATATTATATCAATAAAGAATATATATATATATATATATATATATATATATATATATATATATATATATATATATATATGTATGTATGTATCAAATCTAATTAAAAAAATTATTACGATTTTATTTTATTTCTTGCTTAAATTATTAATTATTAATTCAAATTATTATTATTATTAGTATAATTAATAATTAATGTAACATCCCAAAAATACAGTTTAAAACTATATAGTAGAATAATCACATTTAATAATAACTCAGATCAGTCTTACACTAAACAGAACGTACGGTTATGGCCGAACGGCCTTACAAAGCAGTACTAGAAATAAAAGTTGTACAGAGGTACACTTCTGACCGAACGGTTTACAAAAGAAGATACCGAACGGTCATACTAAAATAAAAAGAGAATGTGATCGAACGACCACCTTAAAAATCAACTAAGCTACTAACCGAACGTCCTATTGTTCGGTCTTCACTTCAACCTCGACCAGGTTCTCTTCCTCCAGCGTCTCTTCCAACAATACGTCTTCTTCTGCTCACATCCACCCGGATGATCATTGCAATGACAAAGACGGACGTACAAAACAAGACAAGACAAGAAAACACAGGGTAAGCTTATGTAATTTAATTCATGCATAAACATACATTCCAAACAATCAAACACTCAAGATAAATTTCATCATACGTTTCATACAAAACCTATTACTAGACTGACTGTCCGGACTGTATGAAATCTGTGTAGCTACGACGTTCGTGCACCCGGGTGATGTAGTAACTAGGATACCCTCAACAGCTGCCACCCGAGGTTAGTCCTATCTATCCAAATTAACCATAAGGACTAGGACCTCCTGCCGTTCCCACACATGACCTACCCTCCTCTACGTGAGGACGAGTACTGGAACATCAGGATGAACCGCCAGCTTAGCATGCCCACATTCATACTTTACCAATTCCAATATTCATCCATGAGTCGTTCCTCCCCGAAACGCTCGTCCATAAATCCAAAACATTTCAATCCATATCATATTCTCTTATCTTTCATTATTATTCATCTCACTTAAACATTTTTTTCACAAAGATCCGTAAGGGTACCTAATACCGAACGTTCAACACTGATTCAGAACGAGACCGAACACTTGGAGCGAGACGGAGAGGTCTCCAGTTCCAGAATGGATTTAGACTAAGAGGGTACTATCAGGTTGAGAAAGAAACCGAGTACAATCAAATATCACAATAACGAATGGAACAAACGTTAGTTACAAAATGAGTCACTTAGATGAACTGACTCTTGAGGACTTCAACCGAACACTGAAATGACCATGCCTAGTACTAGGGCTCTATGTCGTAACCAATGGATATAGACACTTCGAGACCTTCCAAGAATAATACTTAGAAGAATTCCCATGAAGAGACCGAACGCTTATGAAAACTTAGCTTATTTGGGTTTAGTATCAAGAAATTCGAATGCCAGTCAAAGACTGAACACTATAATGAGCGAACCCTAGTGGGCTTGAATGAACGCTCTTATTATGAAGTTAGCTTAAGGAACTAGAACGAGTACCTAGTGTAAGACCAAACACTTGCTTAGTACGAACACTTGGTATAAGACCAAGTGCTACTAAACTTATAGAGAAGAGGCTTGATAAATATTCTAAGATACTATTGGAGTAGTGTTTAAGAATAACTAAAATATACAATTACATATATATATATATATATATAGTTAAGTTTATAACAGAATACCAAAACCCAACTATGCTTGGTCGAACGCTCATGCACAGTGTTTCGAAATGAAGACGCTCGTTCTCAATTAGGATTCTTCCCAAATGAAAGAATCCAATTCTAATCAAGTTAAGTAGGAAAAACCGAACGGTCAATGACCGTTCAGTAACGAACGTACCCTTTCATAGGGGAAATTTAATACCAGAATCATTTATATTCAACTCATTTCTCAACATATATCTATTCATCACTTTATACATTCATATCATAATCAATTTTCATACTTTATACAATCCAAACATATCAACAATCATACTTCGTATAATTCATCAACTCAACGAACATACATGTCATTCAAACATCATACAAATTAAATCATATAAGCTTCCCTTACCTTTTAGAGTGAACGAACGTTCCTAAAGACAGAATTGAGGTTCGCTTGACTACAATTCCTTCTACCCTCACGTTCAATAACTCTTCAAACTAAATCAAACAATCAGACTAAAGTGGTTCAGAATAAAATTATGAATTCATGCAACCAGAACTTGGTTTGCATGTGCCAAAGAACGAACGACTAAGGGAAAGAAGAACTTACCAGTTCAGAACTCGAAACCGTTCGGTTCAAACTGAAGCCCTGGGTGCCAGAAGTGCTTCTACGGTGCCTGAACGGTGATCGGAGAAGAGAAAAAGTGAGAATTGGTAGAGAGAAGGGAAAGCTTTTAGAGAGAAGGAGGAGAATTTGAGAATTTCAGAGTTTGGAGAAGAAGGTGCATGTAGAGAGTGTGACGTAAACTTTCCAAAACTCAGTTTTGCTTCCCACGTCAAACGAACGTCCACTGATTTGCCAACACCTGCCTTCCACTATCTGATTTCTGAATCCTCTTCGCTTGACATCTGACGTCCGTTCAGAGGGGTTTGAGTGTGTTTTTAATGATTCTGACAATTAATAATATATAAGTAATTTTAATTTATAGCAGGAAGTTAGTTTTAATTAAGTTTTATTAAGTCGTAAGTTCTAAATTCTAAATATTTATTAAACATTTTAAATCCAGTTTTTTCAATTTTAAATACTTTTCTATTTAACTATTCTATTTTAATTAATTTTAGTTCCTGCTTAAACTATTAATTATTAATTGAAATTATTATTATTAGTATAATTAATACTTAATAACATATAACAAGAAATTAATTTTAATCCAGTTTTTCTAAGTTGTAAACCTCAAACTCTTGCTAAACATTTTTAATCCAGCTTTTCAACTTTAAATTAGTTAATTATTCAATTTTAACTTATTTACTATTTTTATTTTATTTCTCGCTTAAATTATTAATTGTTAATTGAAATTATTATTAATATAATTAATAATTAATAATATAAATTAATAATATAATAAATCTATAATTTATAAAATATGCACCTACACAATTAATATCTCATAAAATATATTATAATGTAATCTAGTGTAATATTCGTATTGCTCTGGTACAATGTGTAAAAAAACCCTAACCAGTATCCTTACTAAACATTTTTAATCCAGTTTTTCAACTTTAAATTAATTTCTAATTAAGTATGATTTTTATTTTACTTTCTGCTTAAATTATTAATTATTTATTAAAATTATTACTATTAGTATAATTAAAATTTATTAATATATAAATTAGTTTTAATCTATAAGAGGAAATCAGTTTTAATCGAGTTTTATTAAGTCGAAAATTCTAAACCTTACATCCTTAACAAACATTTTTAATCTTGTTTTTCAACTTTAAATTAGTTTTCTAGTTAACTATTCTATTTTAACTATATTTACAATTTTCATTTTAGTTCATTCTTAAACTTTTAATTACTAATTGAAATTATTATTATTAGTATAAATAATAACTAATAATAAATAAATTAATAATATATTAAATCTATAATGTATATAATCTATACAATATTATATATATAGACCACTAAATTTGTTCCAGCTTTTTCCAATATGAGTGAGCGTTTAGTGACTCCGACATGCATTTGAAAGCCTAATAACAATCATTAAACAAGCACTAAAATAAATGAAAAGTCAAGTTCTTCGACCCCATCTATATAATAATATTGAATATCAAGTTGAGTAATGAAATATTTTCTTCATCCTTAATAATTGATTAGTTTGTTTTTATTTATTGAAAATGTTAGTTATTAGTATTTTTAAGTTGAAAGAGTTGAAATCACAATATTTTTTATTTTCTTTTTCATAATCATCAAACTAATTTTATATTTCTAAATGGTTAGTGGGGAGTTGAACTCAACCTCTTTCATCTTCTTTCAAATTTACCATTAAATTATTAGTGCAAAAATTTTATATTGGTTTAAAACTTTCTATATTATTTCAAAACTGGTATAAAAGTAGACACATATTTCTTAATTGATATAAAATGTTTTTTTTTGTTAAATTGATTAAGGTCATAATCAGTATAATAATCTGATAATCACCTATGAGTACACCACCAACAACTTTTTGTTTATGTTTACTCTGTGTCAAAAATTAGATACTAAGAGTTTTTTTTTGTTCAACTTTACTTTCTGTACTGATTTTAGATTAATCGATATAGAAAAATTATATAATTTATTATAGTTTTATCACTTTTATACCTGTTCTGGTTCAATCAGTATAAAAGATTTCATATTATTTATAAGATTATCATCATTTTACTTTTTATACCATAATAGAACTGATACAATATGTTATTATAAAAAACTTATTTTGGGTGAGGAGATTAGATTGCTTGCTGCTGTTTTTCTTTCATGGATTTTCTAGGGCATTCAAAAGGTTGTGCATGAGACAAAAGTGATACATATATAATATTCAATTATATATAATTAATTGCTACTTGTTTATTTCTAATCATATTATTCGGCATTTTAATAAGTGATTGGATGTATAGGTACAATGATGCATGCATTAGCCTCCATTTTGCAGCAATACTGAAATCACGTGGGATGATTGCCAAAAACTCAACATTCAATTGGTTCTGAGAACATATGCAGTCAAACAATAGCCAATTATAGGACTATCGAATGCTTTATCTCAATTGTTTCTTTTCTTCATGTGGTTGAATGAGTATTCTTTTCTGGTTTCATTGCCTTTTAGAAGATTAATGGCATTCACTTTTGTCTTTCTCTTAAATTACCTAAAAATAAGTGATAAACTTGCTTGGTCAAGGGATCATGGCTGCATGGTCCCATTCACATAATTATTTTTCTTCAAGAACAATGCAAATAAATTGAATCTACCTATATTTCTCTTAAGGATCTCACATTTATGATTTGATAGTGATTATGCTTTTTGAATGGAGAAATGTTATGCTTTTTTCCCATAATTCTTTGTGTTCTTTAGATATTTTTTTATCTCGATTAAAACTAGTTTAGGTTTATTGTCTTTGAAGTTCATACAAATTATTTCACGTAACTTGTTATGCTTTTTTATAATACAAAATATTTTTCATAATATTTTATGATTTTATAACTGCTTACCTGTATTTATATATTTTAATTATTATTGGTGCATCACAAACAAAAGAACATATATTTACGTATAAAAATTTAAGTTAAATAGAAATTAAAATTTAAGATATATAAACTACTAAATTTACAAATTTACATATATTATTGGTATATATATATATATATATATATATATATATATATATATATATATATATAACATTTATTAATATTATTTATTATTAAATAAGTATCAAATTACATAAATTATTTAATAAATGAATTATATGTTGTCAAGATTCTTGACGAGTTTTAAAATTGAGTTTGATTTGAAGATACCTCTTATTGAAAAAATTGAGTACTTTTGCTTTCACTTGTAAATTATATAAACTATTTAGTAAGTTCATTTGAATTTATGTATATTATTTTCAATTTATTTTTTAAGAGAACCATAACTTTTTTAAATTGTTTAAAAAATGTTATAGAACGTAATACTTAATTATGTTAATCAATTAAGTTCTATTTATTCAGGTTACGTATTTATAGATAATCTATTAATTTATATTATAATCCATTAATATAACTGATATATAATCAATTATCCTAAGAATCAATATTATATGAAGTTTGCTTTAAATAAATTTCATTCATAATAAGTTATTTACTAAAATAACTAATTAAGTTAATCATATTTAGTTTTCAGATTAAATATTAACCATATTATTTATTATCTTGAAAAGCAATTTATTATATTAGAGTATTATATCATTTTACATGAAAACAAAATACTTCATAAAAATTCGAGGCTACAACTTTGAATCCATTTAAATGAAGTTCTCTATCTTTGAAGAATCCTTCAAGATAGGTAAAAGCTTTTTCCAAATAAATCTTATAAAAGGGTTTTCGTTTTAAATAAGAGTTTTCATTTTAAGGAAACTGGTGAAATAATTGTATAATCGTTAGTTTAATTATCTTAGCAAGAGGGTATATATTTCAATGTCTTTTGTAATATAAAATTATTTTTCAGATTTGGTGTTTTTTTGTGTAATAGATTTTTATACGGTTAAGTAGTTTTCTTAAGATATTTTTAATAAATTTATGTATTTTGTATTATTGTATTTGTATCTTGTCGTATCTAAAATACTGTTTATTTTGAAATTTAAAATTTTATCACATTTTTATTTTAAAAAGTGTTTCGAGGAATGAAAGAATAAAGAGTATTTAAACTTTTTTTATTTTAATTCTTAAATTATGTAAGACTACGAGAACAATACTCTTAATTATTTCGTCAAAGTTTTAGAAAAAAATGACTTTAAGAATTTATTAACCAGTAAAAAGTTTTAGACACACCAATTTGTCCATGTATAACCTAATTTTCTTTATAATATCATGATTATTTATGTTTATTTTTTAAAATTTAATTTTTATTAAATTACTAACTAAACGGTGATATTTGTGTTTTTTTTAATGCTATTTGTTTTCCTCTGGACTGAGACTGGCCCATTCTACCAAACCCACCTATTATGTGTTTCTTGCTATAGCCCACAAATTTTAACTGGGTCGTTTAAAAATGTCGAGCCCAAAACAAAAGTGATATCCAATGGTCAATACCTAAGGAAGTCTTGAGAATTTTTTAAAGCGAAAAATGACAAGTAAAAAAAAATTAAGCTTATCCATAAGATCGAAATAGTTTATACACAAGCTGAAAAAAAAATAAAAAAATTGAAAAAAATTAGTAAGAGAGTTTCTACAAATCAACTTAGACATAAACTAATTTTATAATTTATGGAAAATCTCATTTTACTTTTCTTATTTTTCTCTCCTAAAAAGAGTTTATCTAAACATATCTCTACTTACATATTTACTTAAAAGATATTTTATTAATATAAATTTGCCTATAGAAAATATATATGTTCAAATGTAATTTTACAAAAGCTTCACATTTATGCTTACAAGTATGGGGTTTAATAAAGCGTAAACATTTTTAAAAATTACTTTGAAGGTTCACAGTTTTTTTTTTCAGTTGGGTTTGAGAAGATCTTATACGGGGTTTTCTTCTACACCCCACCTTTTCTTCATACACCCCCAAATTTTGCTTCTTTGACTTTGATTATGGTAAAACCCTAATTTTTATCCCGTGAAGCCCTCACTTCTCACACTTTCACTTGCGTTGCACTCACTTCTTTCTTTTCATTGTCTCCCCACAAACCAACCCTGCACCCCATAATTTTCTCCCACTCTCTACCCTCACAACCTCATTGCCTTCCCTTCTTGCATCACAATTTTATTCATCTTCTCCGCCTACTACATACTCTTTGTACTAAAGTAAGTTGCATTTTTTTTTCATTTTTTTAATTAGTTATTTGGGAACTTTTGCGAAAAATATGTATAAGATTTGGACATAGATAATTGGTTTAAAGGTTGGTTTAAAGGTTGGTAAGGGAATTTAGAAATTTGTTTTTGTAATGAGATCGGTTTATGTGATTGATAGATTTAGAAATCAAATTTAGATAATTATTGGATTTCGAAATTTTATTTAGGATAGACCAAATTTGGAAAACATGGTTAGGATAATGTCAAATTTCAAAATTCGATTAAAATAAGAGTTTGATTTCAAAATCCAGTTAAGGAAAATAATAAATTTCAAAAAATTGTTAAGAAAAATAGTGGATTTTGAAATTCAGTTTAACTTAGTATCAAATTTGGAAATTAGGTTAAGGTTAGTACCAGATTTTGAAATCTAGTTAAGGTTAGTATCAAATTTCAAAATTCGGTTAAGGTTGGTATCAAATTTCAAAATTCGGTTAAGGTTAATACTAGATTTCGAAATCTGATTGTGTTTTTTAATGTGTTTTTCTTTTGTTACTAAATTTTTAAAATTTTTAGTTACTTTTTAAAATTGTAGTTATTTGATGTGTTCTTCTTTTGTTTTTATTTTCTTTTTAAGTTTAGTTATTTGGTGTATTGTTTTTAATGTTTGTTAGAATTTTTTGTCATAGAAATGGCAAGAACAAAAGGAGCGCCTTTACATATTAGGTTGAGAGCTATGCATAGGGGAAGTTAGAAGGAGACTCATGATATATGCTTGTAGAAGAGCGCCTTTATCTATCATGGTCTACTACTGTTGAAATGTGGTTCCTTAGCCAAGAGCATTATGACCACCTTGAGCGAAATGGAAGCCATGTGTCTATTGAAAAAGCCGATCACTGGAAACAACCAGATTTCCAGTTGTGTGCCTTATTATGGCAATCAGTGGAACCCAAACTTCTTATATCTCTAAGGGATTTCAAAACTTGTCACTCCTTTTGGAAGAAAGCTCAAAGCATCTATGCCAACGATATTCAACTCTATATGACACTACGAATAAGCTTACATCTCTTAAAATGGTAGACCATTAAATTGTGTCCTTCATGGCCGAAGCCCAATATGTTGTCGAAGAACTCAGGATGTTTTTGGAAGCGAACCCATTAGAGGATATAAAAAAGAAACTAGACAAAGTTTACATGGTCTTGATCCTTCGTGCCTTACATCTCGATTTTTATCATTTCAAACATCAACTTCTGATTAGTCATGAGGTCCCCTCCATGGAAACATTGACCACTCGCCTTCCTTGTGTTCCGATATCTCAAACTCAGGAAGCGCGTGAACTAGTGGAACCATCTATCATGGTTGTCACACCAGGAAAAGGAGAACGTGGCACTATGATGCCTCGTTCCAACTTGTGGGTGGATTAGGAGGCAATGGATAAAGTGCTTGTGATTTGGCAGTAGCAGACAGAGATGAATCAGTGGATAAAAGTGGTGGATGAGGAGCTCAAGGTAGGGGAATACTAGCTTAGACAACCTTCACTCTGAGACGAAGCTAGGTGGTGAAGGAAAAAGCTCAATTGGAGTGACTTTTGTGCAGAGTATGGGCTGGGCATGACAAGAGAGTATACTCATATATTTATCATCAAAATTGTCTTTACAAGGAGAGCAAGTGATGAATTTATAGGAGAAATTCACCTCCTAATCCTAATCTCTTCGGTGTTAATCATCAGCCATCATTTGTGGATCAAATGCCACATATAATGGGTGCAAATCAGGTGTTGGGTCATCATAAACACATGAACCACATGTTGAATGAGTTGGTTAGACGACTCCCGCGCTTGAGCTCCTCGTGGCCTGCACTCCAACAAGCAATGGAGCTCCCTGGATTCTGTAGTGCAGCGCGTGCTTGAGCAGTGGAGGATTGATGCTTAGGCGCCACCCGGTTGAGAGTTCTTCAAGTTGCTATCCTTCTCCATGGGCTGATATTGATCTTGTTGGTCCGTCTGGTTGGGCTTCCAGCTTCCATTTAAAGTGTGTAAATAATTCCTTTTGCTTCTTGGGATAGTTCTTCAAAGTCTCGTTGAATCTTCTTAGGCATTCCCTGAGTAATGGGTCCTTGACTTGTTGTGGGACCCAAGTCATCACACTAGAGGAGGAGGACGAGGAGATTGGGGACATCTTCAATGCACATACTGTAAAAGAGTGGATCACACTCAAGAGAATTGCTACTCCGTACATGGTTTCCCTTCCAAAACCCACATGGACCTTTTCGGTGTGGACTACATAAGGACTACATCTAAGCTTAGGCAAAGTTGTGGTTCCAACGTAAGACTAAGTTAGTTGAATAATTGTTGTGAGAACCAACAATGGGAGTATGTCAAATGGGCTAATTTGTTGCATCTTGTTGGATGCACAATTTTCACGAGTAAGAACATCACATGCATATGTGTGTCATGCTCGATTTTCTTTAGAGATCTGTAGTCATGTGGCAGATATGCATAGGTAGTTTATGCACTTGAACACTTGTACAAGTAACTTGGAGATGCTAGCTTTGTAGAGATAAAACAATTAGTTGAATATCTGACTCTTTTACAGGTCACATATATCTTGTAGTTTGATTTCCCTTATTATTTCATGTTTGAAATACATTTTCACTTTTTATAGAGTTGGATATATGACCACTTCTCTATGATGGGAATGACGAAATTGTTTGGTACTTATGATGATACTAGACCTCAAGCGACACATTTTGTGATTAAGAGGAAGGTTTGCATCCTACATGATGTCAGGGCATAATTAGATGCTCTAACATACGATGGATAATCTAGGCCCCATATAGATCACATTGAGTAACTTGTCCGCTTATGATCTATATGGGGCCTAGATTACCCATCCTTTGACGTCCTCTCCATCTATGTACATGTGTTTAGGGATACTTGCAATGGTTCATAAGGGTTACCCATCCTTATGTTATTTATGGTATTGAGTATGAATTATAAGTAAAGAAAAAAACATTTGGGAGAAAAAATAATAAGACATTATAAGTAAAGTATAAATTATAGTAGAAAGTAACTTTGATTGTGAATCGACTAACAAAGACTTCTTTAGTAGACCTTTGAGATCAATGAACTTTAGTATTCTTTGGACCTTTTATCTTAATTTCATGCAATGAAGTAACCATTGATGTCCTAGTAGGACAAGAAATTTCGAGTAACTTTTATTTGATCGTCACCTTTCTTGCAATGTCCATATATTTTAAACAATTTAGCATCTAATGAAGTCCCTTTTGATAAAATAACTTTACCTTCGATTCATTTGATGCAGTATCTAAAAAGCTCAATCTATTCCACATGATATGAATTTCAAGTGAGGAATCATCCTAATATCATATCTAGCTAATTCATAAGCACATGGTAGACCGTATGTTCGTCTCAAAATGCAACCACAATGTTCACTATCAGAGGCAATATTCTTAACTTGTTTGAACTTTTCAACAATGAAATTCAAAGTATGTTTTGATACAAATATCATCAATCTTTTATACATGTTATGCTTAAAAGTCACTTATCAGATTTATATTTTTTTTCAATTGATGCCTTTATATCATCATGTTATGAATTGCATCCCAACACAAGCACAAGTCTCTTATACTATTTCCCTATACCTTCTTTAGACTCTAGTGAATAGACTCAACTTGGATACAAATGAAATCAACAATATTGTAGAGCATCTAAAATAATAATTAAATAAAAACATATGGAAACATGCTTGTTTGATGTTGTATTTCTTAAATACATTACTTTGTTTGTCTATGCCTTCACAAAGTATTTCTTATAAGAAATGATCCATGAATCATTGACATATTGAAACACTAAAGGCTATGAATTAAAAATATGATGACCATCAATAAAGGTTTCCTCATGTTCACAATCCATGACATTTTCCCATTCTTCCATGACAACATCTCACGTCTCAAGATAATTCACTAACATTTTGCTCTTGGCTTACACATTTCTCTGAATCTCGAAACAAAATAGGAGATGATAACATTTAGGAAAAATAATGCTAATGACATTCATCAAAGATAGGTCTCTATCAGTAACAATGACTTTAGGACCACCCTCAGATGTAAAAAATAATCATTTTAGTCTTTCAAAACTCCAAGTGAATTTATTGTGTCGTTCACGTGATAATAATAAAAAGACATCTAAGAAAGTCAACTCTGTTGATGTCAAAACAACTATCTCTAGTAACGACAAGCTATATTTGTTAGTTTTGTAGGTGATATCCATCAAGAAAACAATGTTAGATGAATTCAACAATATTACTGCATTAGGATGTGTCCAAAAGAGGTCACTTACCACCTTAGATTCATTTACACAATACTTCAATGGATGTATTTATCACGTTTTAACAGAATCATTAGATTTTGTAATTTAGGTATAGAACATCTCAATAATTGTTTGTAGATTTCACCTTATTCTTAGTCATATCAACAAGCAATGAATGTTCACTAGGTTTTGGCCTATTAGCATAAAAGTGACAAATTAAAGTTTTTGACAAATATTGGTTATAGTATCCACACATTACCTTCAAGACCCACTCTTCTTCATTAATAATTTGTTTTCCTCTAAATTTAAAAGAATAATCACATTTTTTTGTGTCAAACATATTAGGTTGAGCATTAAATTTGTATTTCCTGTACTTTTCATACATTTCGCATCTTAACAATATATATGTCTTTCTCCCATGTTCATCATTAGCTTTATCAAATCTTATAATCACAATAACAAAACCAAGATGAAAAGAAATCTCTCGAACCCACTAAATTAACTCATTACGTATAGGAAAAATCTCATCAGTTGTGAAGTTATCAACATAATCTCCATCGCATATTTGATTTATAAAAAAAGAGAAATCTGATATGAAGCTCTCATTTACATGTGATTCCATAAAATTTACAAGATACATCTTAGATACCAACACTCTAACCACATACACCATGACATGAGCATATAATACCTCACTTGTTGAATAATCACTAGTAATTAAGGCACCTAATACGCCTCGGTTTTCACAAAACCGAAGCATATTAAAACACAGTGACATTTTTGTAATTAAGGCGAACTTATGCGTCTCGGTTTAGTGGGAATCGGAGCCTATGCACTCTATTGCCTCAGTTATTTACGAAACCGAAGCATAAAACCCTATGCAAGTCAGACTGATAACTTTTCGAAAAAGCCCTACTACTTTGGTCTTCTACGAACCGATATCATTGGGCATTTATGTTTCGGTTTGCCTTCTAATCAAGGCATATAGGTTATTTTGAATCTTCCATGGTGATTTATCTTCGTGCATATAGGTTATCTCTTGAGACTTTCCTCCCAATAGGTCCACATCTTCATTCACGGTTTCTCGAGGTTTCTTTTCGTGCAAGCCCTATTCTTCACCTCTATTAGGGTTCTTCATCTCTCGTCCAATTTCTTCCCATTTTGGTCGTTTGAACCATTAAATATCTTCATCCCTACCGATTAAATTCCTTCCTCCACTGATTTCACTGATTAGTTACTTCCTTCTTCATTTTCCACCGATTGGAACTTCCTTCATCGATTGTTTCCCTTTTTTCATCTTCCATTGCCATCTTCACGAAGCTCCGCGGTCACGGATGCTGGCCTGTCTACTGTCATCGCCAAGCCCAACGGCTACGGCGGCTAGTTCTTCTCCTCCTCCCTCTACTACCACTATTTTTTGCTAATCTCAAACCCTAAGGTTAATAAACCCTAAAATTGGGAATGATGGTTTGACGTTGTTGTGCGCTGCAATACTGTTCGTCTCTTTTCCTTGCTTCATCACCAACGGCGAAATCTTTGGGAGAGCTAGCGACAATTATTGTTCAGTGCGGCGCAACGGCAGAGGTGTGACGCATGGGGGTTTCGTGTTCGTACAATAGCGGCGACCCGCAGCGGCGACTATGACAGCGAGATGCTTTAGAGCTTGCGACAGTGGTGGCGTGTTCGCTGTTTTCGTCTCGCGACAGAAGAGGTTAGAGATTTGTTCTTGGAAGCGATGTTAAGACTCCGACAAGTGTACCGAATCGTACCAAGTAATATAAAATGGTAAGACCAAGTATTGTATCCTAAAGGACTCACAACCTAAACTGTTATGTAATTTCTTGATTAAATAGGACTTGAAAACAAACTCTTTTAGGTTTAGAATGAAAATACCGAAAAGTAAATATGCATGCAATTTGATCAATTGGACAAAAGTGCAAAGATAAACGGGTTTGATATTATGGAATGAATATGTTGTTGGGGTTAGATTTCACCTTGTTTACTCTCATGTATATGCGAATTCTACTTCTTCATTAATGTCAATGTCACTCTCTAAAACACTTAAAACCCAATTCCTCAGCGAAGAAAGCTTATCCTTAACTATTAGTTCATACGATTCCTAGCATTCCTAATAATTAATTATGAAGAACAGGAGCTTAAGACAACCAAAACTCATACCCCATTTCTAGGCAATATTAATTATGGGAATAATTCTCCATATCATGAATTGTAATCTACCTTCTGGTACTCATGCAAATCATACATCATGCTAAAGAATGAGTTCAACGAAGCAAGCATTACGCAAAGAAGAATTATCCTAACAATTAATGAAAGAAGAATATAATATCAAGAATCAATTCAATACATGAGAGTTCACAAAGGTTACATCATCCCCAACAACAAATAGAGTTTATTTCACCATGGACATGGTGAAACTAGATGAACAATGGAAAAAGAATAAAAGATAGAACCCTAGAAATTGAAGATACGAGCTTCTGCATCCAAATCCGCCTTCAAGGGAGTGAAAAGTGTGTTTCTGAGCCTATTTCGTCCAAAGATACAAACCCTAGGACGTGTAAGTCCTTAAATAGAACATAAAAATAACAGAAAACGGGTCCAAGGCCATAAGACTGGCGCTTAGCGGTGTACGGGTCAGAAGTTGCGCTCAGGGTCATCTTAGAAGGGCAAGCAAGCGTGGTGCGTCTCGTCAAAGTTGCACTCAGCGCCCCTGAAAAGGGAACTTGGGCGCGAGCTAGGAACATCCTGCGCTGAGGGCTCCAGAAAAGGGCAGCTAGGCGTGAGACAACTTACTTTAGCGCTGAGGGAGCCCAAAGTGGCGCTCAGCGCTGTTGAGATCTCTCTTCTTTGAGACTTTTCCATCTTTTCCTGAGTTCCAACTTCTTACTACTTTCAAATCTTCTTCCAAATCATCTCAATTCCTGTTGAAAACACTGAAATCTAGCACAAAGGCATTAAATTCACATTCAACTCTCTTATTCATCATAACCATGATTCCAAGCTAGTTTCTAAGTCAAAAAGGGTGTTTTTAGTATCAAAATTAAGAATCAAATAACGGTAAATTCAACCGTTATCACAACCCCAAACTTAGAACTTTGCTTGTCCTCAAGCAAACAAAATGTAACTTAGCTTTCAACCAATCCATACAATGGTTTCAACACATTTCAAAACATTTTCTTTCAAGACAACTAATTGCTCAAATCAACTTATCGCAAAGAATATCAGTCACAATGATTACATGCCTTGATTCAATTAAGCTCATTGTAGTGCTCATATAATCACAAAATATTCAACGGATGTTATGCTCATGAATGATCAACCAAGCAAAGATGAAATCATGCATACTTGGAACTATTCCTCACCATGAAAAAGTGTTTCTCTCAACACACAAGTGTATCTAGAGGTAACTCATTCACTCTACTATCACAATGTCACATAAATCAACTTTGCCTTTCATTTAACCACAATCAAACATACTCACATGCAAGTATCATCACAAGGGTTTTTCTATGGCTTGTAATGTGGCTGGGCTAAGAAGAAAAATTGGTTTTTCCGGATCACAAAATCCTTGAGTTAAGAAAGTATTTCATAATTTCCTCATTCAAAACACAATCTCTTGAAACCATTCTCACTTCTTCCCAACTTTCCCTTGCATTGAGCTTTTCTTTTCTTTCTTTTCTTTTTATTTTTCTTTTCATTTGCTCAACACTTAGCTCAATGCTTGTCTATTTTCCCTTTTCAAATTTCCCAACAACCCCAAACTTGAACCTTTATCAATACCACAAATATTCTCAACTTAACTCAAGGTAAAGATTTTCAAAAAGGGTTTTCAAATCCTGTTTAAAACTAAAGGTTCAAAGGATAGAACACATTGTGCTCTCTTTCATTGGGATAATATCATGCATTGGCTAAAAAGGGATAACAACAAATGACCTTGATCATATGGCACACACAAGCAATTGATTCAATCATAGAAACCTTGGAAAAGTCATTCATGCTTCTAAAGTAATAACAATCATTCAAAAAACTCTAGAGCTCAAACCTCTCACAAGCTAATTCAAGTTCCACATTTAGATAACATCCTGCTTAGTAACACAATCACACATCATGCATCTGTTTCACAATATCATGAGCAACCACTTGTATATTAGGATCATTCATCCTCTCAACATCAATCAATATAATCAACATCATGAAGCAATACTCATTAGCATCAAACCATTGCATCTAGATAAAGTATCAAGCCAAGTACATAACAAAACAAAAGAAAATATAGTTCAGCAAACAAAACAAACAGTCAAAGAAATAAAATAGCATCCATCAGTAGATGCTATATACAATGCTCAATCATAATCATCTGAGTCCTCTTCTTCTTCATCTTCATCTTTAGCTTCCTCCTCCATAGTTGAAGCTTCAGCTGCTTCAACTCTAGGGATGGCAAAAAAATCCGCGCCCGCGGATATCCGCAGATAAAATCCGCGACGGATAGTTGATACCCGCAGATATTTACTACCCGCAACCCGCGGGTAGCGGATATTTTAATACCCGCTTATAAACGGGTCGGGTGCGGATATTATACTATCCGTACCCGCGGATACTTGCTACCCGCAAAAATTAAAATAAAAATTTAATTTATATTTTATTAAGTTAAATTTAATTAAAATTAACATTAATTTATATTTTACAAGATTAAATTTAATTAAAATTGAATTTAAATTTATATTTAATTTAATTTATATTATATTTTATATATTTTTGTTAATTCTATTTAAATTTTATTTTAATAATTTATTAAAATATTTTTTTTTTAATATTTGCGGGTATCCGTGGATATCCACGGGTATCCGCGGGTTTTAAAATATCCGCGGATATTATTTAAGCGGGTATCCGTGCGGGTAGTGGGTCGAGTAGCGGGTGGATTTTTTTTTGTCGGGTCGGGTTGCGGGTAGGCACTATCCGTGCCCAACCCGACCCGTTGCCATCCCTATTCAACTCCATCATCTGTCTGTGGCGCCACAGGCCATGATGCAAAATCCTCCTAAGATATGAACTATCTCTCAGGAAAAACGGACGTTAGTGTCCTCAGTAACTCCTGCTCGCCCCTGTATAAAGCATTCATCCTCTCCTCCATCAAGAACATGTACATGTCCCTCGTCTGGAATGGGGCAGCCTCATGAGCTGGCTCTTGGGCTAGCTGCGGTGCTCTCCTATGAACCCTAGGGGGCCGTGGTGATGGCATTGGGTGTCCTGCCTCATCTAGTGCACAATACTGAGTATAATAGGAAGCATCAATTTCCTTCCTAGGCCTCTCCAATGGTGGTGCGGACACATTAACTCCTGTCATCTCACACAGATGAGTGATCAATGAGGGATGTCCAAGGGAAGATTTATTGTTTGCAAAAGGGGCACAATCTTGAATTTCCATGGCTATCACTTGCCCAATATCAATATTTAACCCCTTGAGAATGCAATAAAGGAGTATGGCCCTGTGTAGTAATATCAGAAACATGAGAGCAGGGCTGGATGTTAGCATGTGTACAAGACATTAAGTATTTTGCAAGGGCTGTCAAATAACACCGTCCGAGATGCATAGGTATTCCCTGCCTATTCCTCTGGAAATGCCCTCCAAGTAAACATAATACCCTCTCCACATCATCAAAATCAAGGCCTTCTTCAACAACTAATTTAAACTAGCACTGCTCTCCAGCCCATTCAATACCTAAAGACCTGTTAATTGTGTCAGCATCATAGGGTATCCTCTTACCCCTCACATAGCTTGAATACTTATGAGTCTTAGTGCCAAACGCCCTGGCATTTGTATAGAACTCTCTTACCACTACTACATTCGCCAATGCTGGGTAAGAGGCCATGTTCTCCCATCCTCTTCTTGCCAACTCTCTTCCAAACTGTGGGGCCAATGCTTGTATAAGTCCCACTTTTCTCTCAATCAATAATCTTTTATCATGCACGATAAGGAAGTATCTTTCAGGTGCAATGGAAAGAAATTTGTTTGGCTCCTTATCCTTCCTCTTATGTCCAACGATCTTCACCCTTTTCCTTGATGACGAAGTCATTCCTACACCACACAAATTCACAAAACAACAAATATCATCAAGCATCAGTACTTGAAATTAAAACAACTCAGAACACTGCTTCTTAACAGCGCTGAGGGAAAAACAGTAGGCCCTCAGCATCACCTGCACTGAATCAAACAGCCATGATCACGCAATCAACCACAAATCACAAAAACCAAACCTGCAGAGTTGCGCTGAGCGCCCCTTAGAAGGGCCCTCAGCGCCAATCAGTCCAACCCTAAAAACGACCCTTTTTGGCCTTAAACATTATCCAATCACTTCCTACTCATTCTCAACCATTAATATTGAAATTCAATCGGTTCAAACAGCAAAAAATCCAACACAACATGCATAGGCATCAATACTCATCAAGAATCAACTTTCAAATGCTTTAAATCACAAAAGGCATGCACTTACTTGGTTGGGACTGCAAAATTAGTGAAGAATGCTTAGAAAAATTGTAGAGATTAAAACCCTAACAACACCACAAGCAAAAAACCCAAACTTTGATGGAAGAATGATGCCAAGTGAGTGGGATATAGGGTTTTTGGTGAGAAAGTGAAAGGAGAAGTGAAGAAAGTGCTTAGGGAAAGTGTTTGGAGTGTTTAGAAAGGGTGAAATCTGAGAAAGGAGGCTTGGGCGAACCCTAAGGAGTAAAAAGAGTGAAGTGGGCTGCACCCTACGCTGAGCCCAACTCTTAAAACCCTAACAGCCAAAAGTCGCGCTCAGCGCCCCTCAGAAGGGAGCTGAGCGACGTGCGTGACTTTTATCCCTTATCTTTTTGGCTTGTCTTGGGTGTTCCTAGTTAAGGTCCCTCGACTTCAACTTCAAATTTTCAAAATTCCATGTATTTTTCACCCAACTCACACATCAACACTCACTCAAACTTTGAATCTCTCTACACCCCTCAAACATTCAACAATCAAGCACACACACAAAAATATGAGTTAAGAAAACTGGGTTGCCTCCCAGTAAGCGCTTATTTAACGTCACGAGCCTGACCCAATAACTCTTCAAACACCCATCAGTAAGTTTCTGGTAGCATAGTATCCTTCAGTAGATACTCAATCACCTAGATGCTTCTGCCAAAGCAGGCTCATAACCAAAACAAATAACAAAAGTTCAAAATTAGTCCACCAAACAACAAAAATGAAAATGTTCAAATCATTGGGTTGCCTCCCAGCAAGCGCTTCTTTAACGTCACTAGCTTGACCCAATAAAGCTCACGTCACTTCTTTCATGTTGATGTTCTTCTTTTTCTTTTCACCCCAAATCATCGACATCTTCTTGGTCACTTTTTTGACGCTCCTTGAGTACGGAGCTTCAATCTCTATGACTCCATTATCTTTAAGCTCTTTAACAACCCATACTTTGCCCTTGAATCCCACTGTGCACCTAGTTTGAGTCGTTCATCCTTCGAGTCATGATGAACCATCTTTCCTTTACCATCTTTTTCTTTGTCTTCTCTTTCCTTACCCTGTGACAAGAAACAATTTTTACCTTTGACATTCGGCTTGACAACTTTAAGGCTAGTCATTGGTGCATCTTCATTAGCAGCTTTATGACTAGTCTTTCTCACTTGATTCTGCGGCTCATCATTGAAAACATCAAAGATTACCTCCTATTCTTGGTCTTTAAGTGCTATCGTCCCATCATCCACATTGATGATTACCTTGGCCGTTTTCATGAATGACCTTCCAAGAATAATATGAATCTTCACGTCTTCCTCCATCTCCATCACAACAAAATCAACCAAGAATCTAAGTTTGTCTATGCAAACCACAACATCTTCCGCCACCCCATAGGGCTTTTTGGTAGATCCATCTGCCAGTTGCAAAGTAACCTTAGTAGGCTTCACTTTAAGACCACTAATCATTTCAAGCACATATAAGGGCATCAAATTAATGCTTGACCCTATATCAATTAGGGATTTTCCTATATCAACATTCCCTATGACGCAAGGAATAGTAAAACTTCCTAGATCTTTAACTTTTGGAGGAAGTGCCTTCTGCAAGATAACACTACAATTGTCCTATACATCAATAGTTTCCTCATCTAGACATCTCTTCTTTTTGAGGAATCTCCTCAAAAATTGTGCATACACAGGAACTTGTTGCAATGCCTCAACCAAACGAATTTTTCTCCAATTTCCTGAAGATTTCTCTAAAACACCCTAATTGCTTCTCATTTTCTTTTCTACTACACTCCTTAGGGTAAGGAATAATCTTTTCAATTTTTTCTCTCCCCTCTTCTTTTCTTTTTCTTTTCTCTCAACCTCACCTACTCTCTCTTCTTTTTCTTCTTTCAACTCAACTCTTTCTTCTCTCTCCTCTACTCTTTCATCACTTATGCTCACAATAGCTTTACATTTTTCCTTAGGGTTAACCTCAGTATTAGCCCTAAATTGTCTTTCAACTTTATCCTCCAATTTCTTGGCCACTTGGCCCACCTGCATCTCCAAATTCCTTATAGCAGCTTCAATGCTCTTATGATTGGAGAGAATTACCTGCATAAATTGTTGAAAAGTTTCTTCAAGCTTTGAAGTTCTGTCAGATAATGCAGATATCTACTACCATTGTGATTGTTGTTGCGGTGGTCTATTGAATTGTCCTGCTTGCCCAGATTGCACAAATTGACCTTGACCCATACTTGGGTGAGGTTTCCACCCTATGTTGAAGTTACCTTGGCGGAATTGATTGCCCATATAGTTGACATCTTCTTGGGTCTCCACTGGAAAAACACATTGACCATTGATATGATCACCACTACATAATTCATAGAGTTTCTGTTGAACCTGTGAAAAATTCTACATTTGAGAGAGTTTCTTTGTCAAATTCTCCAATTATTGAGTGATAATTTTTTTCTGTGCAAGCAAAGCATCATGAGATTGTAACTGTAGGACTCCCTTCTGCTGAGATGGAGCTCCTCTTTCATTATGCATCTCATTATCATTAGTAGCCATGTTGTCAATCAATTCATAGGTTTCCTCTAGAGTCTTGCACTTGATATTACCTCCAGTTGAGGCATCTAACATCAATTTGGTTTGTGAACCAAGACCTCCAAGGAAAAGAATGACTATTGTGGCTTCATCAAAGCCATGCGTAGGTGTCTTTCTCAACAAGCTTTTGTATATATCCCATGCTTGACCAAACGCCTCCTCCATGCCTTGCTTGAAAGAAGAAATTTACTGCTTACCTTTGTTGATTTTCGATTGTGGAAGTATTTGTTCAAGAACTTTGCAACCACATCTTCCCATTCAGTAAAGCTATCTTCTGGGAAAGAATTCAACCATAACTTAGCATTGCCTCCCAATGAGAAAGGAAACAAACTAAGTTTTATAGCATCATCCAGCACTCCATTGATCTTTACAGTGTTGCAAATCTCATTGAAAGTTGTCAGATGCTCATATGGATTTTCATTAGACAGTCCATTAAATTGGTTCCTATTCACCAATTGTATCAACGCAGGCTTTACTTCCATGTTTGCAACATTGACCCTCGCCCTTGCAATGTTATTAAAATGATGAGGGCCAACTACTGTTGTGTAATCTGTTAGAGTACGTCTACCATTATTTTCTCTAGCCATCTCTTCAGTTCTCTGGTCAGATCTTTGTGGTGAAGGTTGTAAATGTGTCTCTGGAGAAGGGAATAATTCTCTAGATGTTCGAATTCTCCTTCTCCTTCTACTCTCGTCCCATCCTTCAAGAAAAGGTTCCGAAGTTTTCTTGCTTCTAGTTCTAATTGTATCCTGCATACACAAGAAAACAAAACCCTAGAAAACTTTGTTAGAACAAAACAACAATAAAAAGATAAAAAGATAAAAAATAAAAATCAAGTCAAAGCTAATCAATAATCACACAAATAAAATAGTTAAACCATGAGTCCCCAACAACAGCTCCAAAAACTTGTTAAACAAATTTTTTTATCCCCGACAACGGCGCCAAAAACTTCTTAAGACTTTGGCACGTGTACCGAATCGTATCAAGTAATATAAAATGGTAAGACCAAGTATCGTATCCCAAAGGACTCACGGCCTAAACAATTATGTGATTTCTTAATTAAATAGGACTTGAAAACAAACTCTTTTAGGTTTAGAATGAAAATACCGAAAATTAAATATGCATGCAATTTGATCAATTGGACAAAGTGCAAAGATGAACGAATTTGATATTATGGAATGAATATGTTGTTGGGGTTAGATTTCACCTTGTTTACTCTCATTTATATGCGAATTCTACTTCTTCATTAATGTCAATGTCACTCTCTAAAACACTTAAAACCCGATTCGTCAGCGAAGAAAGCCTATCCTTAACTATTAGTTCATACGATTCCTAGCATTCCTAATAATTAATTATGAAGAACATGAGCTTAAGACAACCAAAACTCATACCCCCATTCCAAGGCAATATTAATTATGGGAATAATTCTCCATATCATGAATTGTAATCTAACTTCCGGTACTCATGCAAATCATACATCATGCTAAAGAATGAGTTAAACGAAGCAAGCATTACGCAAAGAAGAATTATCCTAACAATTAATGAAAGAAGCATATAATATCAAGAATCAATTCAATACATGAGAGTTCACAAAGGTTACATCATCCCCAACAACAGATAGAGTTTAGCTCACCATTGAGATAGTGAAACTAGATGAACAATGGAAAAAGAATGAAAGATAGAACCCTAGAAATTGAAGATAGGAGCTTCCGCATCCAAATCTGCCTTCAAGGGAGTGAAACGTGTGTTTCTGAGCATATTTCGTCCAAAGATACAAACCCTAGGACGTGCAAGTCCTTAAATTGAACATAAAAATAACAAAAAACGAGTCCAAGCCCATAAGATTGGCACTCAACGCCCCACTAATGGCGCTCAACGGTGTGCGGGTCAGAAGTTGCGCTCAGGGTCATCTTAGAAGGGCAAGCAAGCATGGTGCGTCTATGCAAAGTTGCACTCACCGCCCCTGGAAAGGGCGCCCAAGCGCGAGCCAGGAACATCCTGCGCTGAGGGCTCCAGAAAAGGGCAGTCAGGCGTGAGACAACTTACTTTGGCGCTGAAGGCCCCCAAAGTGGCACTCAACGGTGTTGCGATCTCTCTTCTTTGATGCTTTTCCATCTTTTCCTGAGTTCCAACTTCTTACTACTTTCAAATCTTCTTCCAAATCATCTCAATTATTGTTGAAAACACGGAAATCTAGCACAAAGCCATTAAATTCACCTTCAACTCTCTTATTCATCAAAACCATGATTCCGAGCTAGTTTCTAAGTCAAAAGGAGTGTTTTTAGAATCAAAATTAAGTATCAAATAACGGTAAATTCAACCGTTATCAAGCGACAACCTTTCTCCATGGAATAGCTCGCCAAGGTGATTCATGGATTATCTTGTGGTGTTTGTCGCCACCAAAGGATGGCGAATCTTGTTCGTGTTCTTACTTTCTAGCGGTGGTGCAACGTCAGTGTTTCTTGTTCTCGTGAAAGCCTCGCGATGAAGAGCGATCCTGCATAAAGTGGCAGCTTGGGGCTTGCGGAAAGTGATACAAGCCCAATCTCGGAAGGTCCTTTAAGGCCGAATCTGGGAAGGTTCAATAAGGCACAATCTGGGCTGGGAAGGTATAGGGTAAAGGCATAATAGGGCGTTTGAAAAATCCTCTGGTACCTGTTGATGCCATATCTTTCTCGTGAATACTTTTCTAATCCTCCAAAGTCTCTTTATGTTGCAGAAGTTGATAATACAATTGGCTTAAAAATGTTTTCAGATCCTTTGTTTCAACACACAAAAAATGCTTTTAGTACTTTTAGAGAGATTAAAATTGAGTACTAATACTTGTTTTGATGTTTGCAGTATGAACATAAATGACTGGGATACCATGATTGCAATTGGGTTCATTGCTGCTATAAGGTGGTCTTTCTTATTGTTATGTTCTAATAACACTAATAAAGAAAAAAATGTTTACTTATGATATTGAAGGAAAGGTTGACGGTAAAAAAAACCCCTTTATTGATGAAAGGTTGACGAAAAAAAAATCCCTTCTACTGTCTCAATTCAACTCTAAATTGAGGCATAAGACCCCTCTACTGCCTCGGTTCACCAGCAACTGAGGCCAAAAGTCTAGCGAAAAAAAAAGTAAAAAAGTAACACCCTCTACTACCTCAGTTGCATTTGAACCGAGGAAAAAAGTGGTAGACTTTTGGCCTCGCATGTATATATCTCGGTTGTGGAAACGCTACGGATAGGAGAAAATAACTGTTGTCGTTTCCCTTTACTGCACCAGTGAATAATAACTAAAATAGAGATCACACTAGTGCAAAAACAGCGTATAACACTCGTTCAACGTCAAACCACTCAATAGCCAACGTTAAAAATGATCGGTGACATTTTTTTAAATAAATGCAATTATTAAATGTCATTTAGAATTGTAATTCGACGTAAAAGGATATAAAACGTCGAATGCCCCAGTGTTAGATGTCAAAATTAGTGAATTCAATAAAAATTTGAGCAGGAGATTGAAAATTCATTCACATTATCTTAGCGCGCGAGACCCTCTTCTCTACTCAAACTTTTCTCGAACGAAGTTTGACGACCATCACATGTACTATTTCTTTCATTTGATACAAATGCATGTTAATTTACTACTTTAGGTATGAATTTTGTTTGTTTTGACCAATTATTTTCTTGTTATTGTCCTTCATAGGCGCATTCTGCTTTCTCTCTCACGTGTGGCAACACTTTATTCCGATGAACCAAGGTTAGTTTTCGTTTTCGTTTTGAAGAACTTCTTTGTTGAACTTGTTTCTTGTTATTTTTTGTTGAACTTGTTTGTTGTTATTGTTTGGGTGAACTTGTTTGTTGTTGTTGTTTGATTGAACTTGTTTGTTGTTTGATCGGACTTGTTTGTTGTTTGTCATTGTTGTTTGTTGTTGATACTATATTACACGTTCATAGGTCATGCTTTACAAAATACCAAAAACTGAAATTTGTTGTTTTTCTGCTTTTCAGATCTCGTAGAGTTGTAAAAAAGGATCACAATTAATTTAAAAAAATAAAAAAATTGATTAATGTCGTTTATTGATAAAATTCGACGTTAAATTTAACGTCGAATTTTTTAATATTTGACGTCAATTTAACGTCTCCCGATATGACGTTGTTATTGAATTCGACGTGAAAGACCCAAAATATCCGACGTTGTACGCTGTTTTTGTACTAGTGTCAATAAGAAATTCATAAAATAAAATATAGTAAATATTTAAAATTTAAACAATTATAACAAAACTGAGAGATAACAAAACTAGATGTCAAATTTTAGGAGTATAGAAAACTAAAATTCGAAATAGAGAGAATTCAAAATTTTGGAGACTTTTAGATTGGATTTTGAAATCAAATAGATTATGAAACGGATTTCAAAAATCTATGACAATTTAGAACTAGATTTCATCATTTTGGACACTCCTAAATCATATTTCGAATTCTAAGGCACTCCTAAATCATATTTCGAATTCTAAGGGACTCCTAAACCATATTTTAAAATTTGAGACCCTCTTAATTTGGATTTCAAAATCCGAGACACTCATACATCAAATTTTAAAATTCAATATTTTTGAAAATTTTCATTGAATGCTTTGTAAAATTGACTTAGAGAGGCTGATAGAGTAAATATAACACAACCAATAGTAAATACGAGTAAGTAAGCAATAATATTGCTTACTTAATTAATTTAATATATATATATATATATATATATATATATATATATATATATATATGAGTTTGCTAATGCGCGTACGCCTGTTTTTCAGTTGGTACATTTTAGCAATGTGTATCGGGTTTTAGTAGACAAAAATACCCTTATACATGGATTCTAAGTTTTAAGGTTAAGGGTATTTTAATAATTTTCATTCTCAAAACTTAAAAAAAAAAACGCTCAACCTTTTCTCACCTCTCTCATTCCTATCAACCCTTTCTCTTTCATCTCTCTCACTCTAACGTTTTCTCTGTAATCCCAACTATAGCTCCAATTAAAAAAATTAGAAACACTTACCGTTAAACAATTTGCCTTTGTAAAGAGTTGCGATATTGACATATTTACCTTCAGGCAAAGGTTCATGATCTCTTCAATTTCATCATCTTCACTAACCTCTCTAATTTCATCATCTCTAAAAAAAATCCTCCAAGTCAATTACCAATTCTTTCGGATATTATTATGCTTGTGAAAATTAGATAAAATTACATACGACAAAAGTTATAAAATGAAAACTCATTATAAAATTATTTTTCGTAAGAAATTGTTTAACAATGAGTGTTTCTGATTTTTTCAGGCCAATTACTAATTCCTTTGATGTCATTGTGCTTCTGAAAATTAGATAAAATTAAATAACACAAAAATTATAAAATGAAAACTCATTATAAAATCATTTTTTCTAAGAAATTGTTTAACAGCGAATATTTCTGATTTTTTTCCAAGTCAATTACCAATTCCTTTATGCTTAAATTGGATAAAATTAGATAAAACAAAAATTATAAAATGAAAACTCATTATAAAATCATTTTTTTTGTAAGATTGTTTAACAGTGTTTCTGATTTTTTTCAGTTAGGGCTACCATAGGATGACAGAGAAAATGTTGGAGTGAGAGAGATGAAAGAGAAAGGGTTGAGAGGAATGAGGAAGGTGAGCAAGGGTTTGGGGATTTCTTTTTTTTCGTTTTGAGAATAAAAATTATTAAAGTACCCTCAACCTTAAAACTTAGAATCCATGATATACAAGGGTATTTTTGTCTACTAAAACCCGGTACACAATGCTAAAATGTACTAACTGAAAAATAGGTGTACGCGCGTTAGCAAACCCCATATATATATATATATATATATTAAGGTTATAATGGATATCATAGTAAAATTTAGAAGTACAGGAAGAAAACATGGGTGCATCAAGAAAGCCCCTTCTTATATTTTATATTGGGTTATTCGCACTTCCTATTATTACTAATCAACCCAAATATGTAATTTCACTATTCTAAAGAATAATTTAGAAAAAAAGTTCTTTCACTACAAAAAATAATGGAATTACATACGGAGAATTATATACGGTTTTAAATCCGTATATAAGTCAGACATTATATATGGAAGTTATATACGGATATTAGAAAAGGCTTTATATACGGATATTATATACAGATATTTATATACAAAAAAATCCGTATATAAATTTCGTATATAAAGTTTGCGCGTGGTGGCAGGAAAATTATCCAAGGATATATCCGTACATAACCCGTATTATCTATATGCAGTTAGAACCAAGTTGTTAACTGCGGATAATATATATAGATGTGGGAAATAATTTATTTAAAAAAATGTTTTTCTGATTAATTGGATGCTCGAGCTGCCTATCACTCTCATTGTGAAGCTTTTTCCCCTCTTTCTCGAACCCTAGAATTCTCTTCTCTCTTTCGTACTCTCTTACTCTGGAACCCTCTTCTCTGTCTAGTCCTCTTCATTAATCCTTCATCAAGCACTGTCACCTCTCGTCTCCAACCTTCAGGCAGCTCTCGTCTCGAACCTTCAGTCACGTCTCCTCTCGAACCTCTCTTATTTGCAGCTGTCGGTCGACTCCACCCCTCTTCTGCGAACCCTATCATGCCGTAAATCATTCCTCTCTCGAGCCCTAAATCATTCTTCTGTGGACCCTTAAATGTGGTAAGTGATTCTTCTCTTCCCTCATGTTTATGGTAATTTGTAATGCCTAGAAATCTTTAAAATTGAACCCTAATCTGTGTTAATTTTATTTTCATTGCCCCATTTTTGGTTCGTCTGGCAAGACGTAGTTGGATTTTGACGAGGCATCGATTGAGGCTGCTGTGTTGCGGTTTAAGTTGAGACATAGAACTTGGTGTTGCGAAGGCCGAAGGAACTAGAAAAAGGTGTTTTTAATTTCCTCTTTTGCTCGGTTTGGTATGCAATGTACTTTGGTATATATATATATGTGTGTGTGTGTGTATATATATATATATAATGTTAATTTTTAAGTATTGCTGACTGTATTAAGTATGTAAAGTCGTGAATGCTATGATACATGTTAGTGTAATGCATGGACATGAATTTGTGGCTATTCTGCATTGCTAGAGTTGGCTGCCTTGTATTATAGCCTTTTTTAATCTGAACCTGGTGTAATATGTTAATTTTATTTGGTTTAGAATTTTCTGGTGTAAAGTCAAAGAAGTCCTCCGGTTTAGAGGACTCTAGCTTGCTTCCTTCAGATCTTCCTTCCTTTGTTCCTTCATTATAAGGAACTTTTTCTTGTAGAGTAGTGCTAACAAATTAAGTATGCTCTCAAGAGGTGTCATATTATGGCTATTGTTGTTGTTGTTGAGGTACTGGTGTTGGATTTTACTAATTTTTTTAATGGTGGTGTTAGTTGCTATGGTTGTGGTTGCTCTTCTACCACTATAACTACACTAGATTCCCCCATTTGAAAAGGTTTGTCTCCAGGCCAAGCCATTAGGTTAAGAACATGAAACTTTGAAAATCTCCTTAGTTATGACATCTGCTATGTCCAACAAGTATCCTCTTTTGATGTAGTATATGAATTGGGCTTAAGCAATGGTGAAGCTAGGGGTCACATTAGAAATCAGAAAGGTGACCCATATTTGTGATAGTTTTCATGCTTTTCCTTTGGAAGTCTTTGAGGTTGTCCAGACCTCCCTAGCTTAGTGTCACTCCTCTTATGAAATCCTTGAACAATTCCCCTTCCTCATTGGATTTATTTCTAGTGAGCTACAAGAATCCTTGATATTTTTTTATTATGCATTTATCAATTTTCTCCAACTGAAGTAAATCATCAATTGAACTTTTAAATTCATTCAGCACCTCATTACTCCTAATCAAAAAACTAAGTTAAATGAATCTGAACTTTTGGTTCAATGCTTCAGCATGTAACAACTAATAAGATGCCTCATTTTAAAGGCTTAGACATCTCTTCCTGCCTGTGTAAGTAGTTTGATGTTTCAGCCATGCTAGAATTGGATTAATATATTTCAGTTACCATTTAAGTATAGCAAAACATAAAACTATAGCTAGTGGCTCTGATTAAATGACACAACTTACATTGCCCCTCATAATGCACAATGCCCTTGTATTAATATTTATCGTTAGTGTTTAAATATAGTGGCAAGGTAATTATTAAATTAGTTTTGTTTGAAGTTTTTATGTGAATAAATGCACACCAAGTTAAATAATAGAAATTGGACAGTGGCTCTGCACTTAGGAAAGGTAGATAAATGCATATAGTTCTAGAGACTGCAAAACCCTTTGTCCACTTGATTAGTATGCTAGAATCAATAGATGTCTGCTTCACAAGAAATGAAAAAATGAATCCAATCTCTTTCTTTCTTCTTAGTGAGACATGAAACCTACTATCTTCCATTGACATCAAACACCCCCTACAATGAAACTCAGCATGTGTTTGATGAGAAAAAATAATTTGACAGACTTAATCTTTAGGGACTTCAACAACCCACATCTATCAAACCAATTTAGACTGCTTTACCTAATCTTATAGGCTAAACAGAAGACGTAGGAGTGACATCTTAACTTGAGCAAAATTTCACCACCTTTTCATTTCACCTTTACTCATCATCAACCTCAATTTGTTCTGCACATCACCTTTCAATATTACTATTAACTCACATATTTAGAAATCTATAAGGAATCATCCACAACATATTTCATTTAGGGTGCTGCTTCCATTTTTTAGAATCATAATTAGATGATGTGTTTATTTTTTGTTGAAATCTATAAGGAATCATCCATTCTGCTATGATATGTGTTTATTTTTTTGTTGAAATTTTATTTTGACTTTGATACAGGTGTTGAAGTGGTTGAGAAGTGTGGGGTACCTCATTGGGAAGGCTTAAAGTGTTGTACAGTGAAGCAAAAGATCTATTAGAAACTGAAGCAAGGTATGTTTACTCCTGCGTTTTCCCCTGTGTTGTTTTCTTTGTTCCTTGTGTGTATGGTGTGGTTGTCCTGTGTCTGGTCTGATTTCTTAGGACTCCAGTAAGATGTGTTCATTAATTTGTTCTTTTATCTGTTTATTGTGGGGTGGGGTTTTCCCCCCTTAATAATCTGTGTTTTTATCATTGTATGTGATAACGGTTGAAAATCCGTTATTTTTATGCTTAAAATTGATACCAAAAGCAACCTTGGAGACTTAGAAACTAGCTTGAACTCATCTTTTTGCTTTAGTTTTGTGAATAAGAGAGTTGAAAGTGAATTTAATGATTTTGGGCAAGATTTCCTTGATTTTGTAGGCTAATTGAATGATTTGAAAGAAGAATGGAACTACCAAATGATTGGAGTGCTGAAAAGTCAACCAGAAACCAGAAAAGTCAACCAGTCAACCAGAAAAGTCAACCAGTCAACCAGAAAAGTCAACCAGTCAACTAGAAAAGTCAACCAGTCAACCAGAATGCTGAAAAATCAACCAAAACGCAGAAAAAGTGTGACCGAGTGGCGCTGAGCGGTAAAATACCGCTGAGCGGCACTTTTTAGGTGCCAAAATCACCGCTGAGGGGCAAAAACAACAGCTGGGGGCAAAATGGATCATGCGGTATTACCGCTCAGTGGTAAAATACCGCTGAGCGCCATTCTAAGTGGGCTTGGACCGGTTTTCTTTTGTTTTTATGGGCTTGGACTTGTTTTATGTTATTTTTATGCCCTATTTAAGGACTTGCACGTCCTAGGGTTTGTATCTTTGGCTGGGACGAAGCAAACACTCTCTCTTCCACCCCTTTGATGGAGGATCTTGGATGCTCAGGCTACCTCTTCACCTTTTTAGGGTTTTATCTTTCATTCTTTCATTATTGTTCATCTAGGTTTACCATGAATATGGTGAACTAAACCTTGTATGTTTGTTGGGGAATCAATGTAATCTTTTGAAGCTCTCATATATGGAATTTATGCTTGCATCTTAATCTAAGACTTATGCTTTCTTTCATCATTAGTTAGGGTTTTTCCTCTTTGCTCAAGGCTTGCTTTGTTTAACTCATTCAATGCATGATTATTGATTTTGTCGATACGGGAACGTACGGGGAAGTCTAGATCCGGGGAATTACTCCCAATAGTATATTGGTTGTCGTTAAGCTCCTGTGCTAAAAGAACTAATTATTAGGAATGCTAGGAATTGTATGAACTCGTAATTGGGGATAGGCCTTCTTGAGAAGGTAATTTAGAGAGTGGCATTAACAATGATGACTTGAATGTTGAATTCCTAAAATATATGAGAGTAGATAAGATGAAATTGACCCCCAACAACATACTCATCCATATATTCGATTGAAAGTATTTGTATTTAGTTTTAGCCATTGATCACCCTCATTCATACATGTTTATTTTCGTCTTTTGCATATAAAATCCAATTATATTGTTCTTAAGTCTTAGCTAATCAACAAATCACATAACTAAACTAGGCCGTGAGTCCTTTGGGAGAACGATACTTGGTCTTACCAAGTTTATTACTTGAAACGATTCGGTCATACTTGCCGATTGTAAAACAAGTTTGTGACATCATATTTTGGTGATCATAAATCTGTCCATCAAGTTTTTGGCGCCGTTGCCGGGGACTCGTGGTTTAACTGGTTTATTTGTTTGATTATTGATTATCTTTGACTTGTTTTTTGAATTTTTAATTTAAATTTCGAATTTTTTTATTTTTTCTGTTTATATTTTTCAGTTTTTATTTTATTTTATTTTATTTTATTTTATTTTTTGGTTATTATTTTATTTTATTTTATTTTATTTTCTGTTTTTATTTTATTTTATTTTATTTTTCTGTTTTTATTTCCTATCTTCTTATCTTTTCAATTATATCCTTTGATTTGTTTTTATCTATCTTCTCTATCTTTTTGTGCTAACAAATATTTTCTAGAGTTTTGTGCCTAATGTCTGCAGAATGCAATTTGATCAAGAATTTAACTATATGGGCACTCAATTCTATCAAAGTAATCTCAACCACTGGTGGGAACCTCACTCAAGCATGGATGAAAGCCAATTTTGGCAAGCTGCCGGACAATTAGAGAACCAACCACAACAACAATGGCAGCAACAAAGCTTTAAAATCAACAAAGGGAAGCAAGAGATCTTTTCATTTAGACAAGGCATGGAGGAAACACTAGGTGACGCATGGGACAGGTACAAAAGCCTATTAAGAAAGACACCCACGCATGGATTTAACGAAGGAGAAGTAGTCCTAATCTTCCTTGGAGGTCTTGGTTCACAAACCATGATGATGATTGACGCCTCAGTTGGAGGCAATATCTAATGGAAAACTCCAGAGGAAGCCACAGAAATAATTGAAAACATGACTACGAATGACAATAAGTGGAACAGTGAAAGAGGAGCTCCTATTCAACAAAAAGGAGTTCTACAGTTGCAATCCAATGATGCCTTGAGAGCTCAGAACAAGTTAATAACTCAACAATTGGAGAATCTCACAAAGATACTTGAACAATTGCCAAAAGAGTTAAAGACTGTTGCACAGGTTCAACCACAGATGTGTGAATTGATGTGTGAATTATGTGGAGGTGACCATATCAATGGTCAATGCGCCTTTCCAGTGGAAGCTTTAGAGGATGTTAACTTCACGGCCAATCAATTTCCATACTTTCAGGGAAACTTCAATGAAGGGTGGAAACCACACCCAAGTATTGGTCAAGAATAAAGTGGGCAAGCTGGACAATCAGGGAAATTTAACAAGCAACAACAACAACCCGTTCTATCAGGAAGTTTGGATAGTTTGGATGAAACCCTTCAGCGATTTTTGAAAAATTCTGACGCTACTCAGAAAAGCATTGAAGAATCATGTAAAAGAATGGAGATGCAACTTCGTTACATTAGTCAGAGATTGAATGATGAGGTTAATACTGAAGTTAACCCTAAGGAGGAAGGGCAAGCCATTATCACTGAAAGTGACAAGATTCTTGATGAGAAAAAAACAGGGGGTGATGAGGAAAAGATAGAGAGAAAAGAAAAAGAAGAGTTGAGTGAGAAAAATAAAGATGAAGAAAAAGAGAAAGAAGTGGTTGAGAGAGAAGAGAGAAAGAAAATTTGTGAGAAAATAAAGAAGTTGAAAAGAAAAAGAAAAGGGAAGAAAAAAATAAGAGAAAAGAAAAAGAGAAAATTTAGTGAGAGGAATAGGAAGAAAAAGAAGATGAGAGGAAAGAAGAAGAAATCATATGAAAGATCCCATCCTCATCTAAAGAAGAATCATAGGAAGGAAAAGAAATTTAAGTGCTTTATGGAAATCTTCAAGAAGTTGGAGATTAAAGTTCCTCTGATTGAGACACCGCAACATGTTCCTGGTTTTATCAAATTTCTGAAGAAGTTCAGTAGAAAGAAGAAAAAGAAGAAAGAACATGAGCTTTATTGGGTCAAGCTAGTGACGTTAAAAGAGCGCTTGCAGGGAGGCAACCCAATGATTTAAGAACTTTTAATTTTTGGTTTGGTAATGTAATTTTGAACTTTTGGACATTTTGTTGTTTTTGTTATAAGTTTGTTACAGGGTTTACATCTACTGATGGATGTAAGGCGGAAGAGTATCTACTGAAGGATACTATGTTTGTATACACCTACTGATGGGTGTTGATAAGGAAGATTTGCACCTACTGATGGGTGTTGGTGGATTTTGGGTCAGGCTCGTGACGTTAAACAAGCGCTACCTGGGAGGCAACCCAGTTGATTGATTTTATCTGTATTGTTTGTTTTGATTCTGCTTTAGTTGCATAATAGGGTTGTGCATGAGTAATTTGAAAATTTTATTGCATGAAGCCAGTGAGGGGTATGCTTAGGACGCATTTAGGTTAAGCTAAGGAGAAGGAGGGCACTTCCCGTAAGTGCCGCTGAACGGCAAACTACCGCTGAGCGGTAGTGTCGCAGAAGGGGCTTGGGTTGCCCCTCAGCGGGACCCGAGCCCATTAAGGGTATTTTTATACCTTAAGCTACGCCTTGGCCTCTCCTTTTAGATTTTTCTCTGCACACACAATCCTACATACTTTTCCAAAGTTTTCTACAATTTTTCCCTCACCCCTTTTGAGAAAATTTCTTTTCCACTCACTTTCTTACTTGTTGTTCATCTAAGTTTAGGGTTGGGAGAGAGCATCATTGATGGGGCTGAGTTTTTCAAAGCACTAAAGCAGGATTTGTCTTATTTATTTATGGTTGTTTAGGGTTTGATGTACTCAATTGGAAACTTTATCTGTTATGATGATTTTATGGTAATTGTGATTGTTTGATAAGTAATGCTTGAATGATGCTTTGTTATGGATTGATTTTGAGATATGTACATGCTTATACAGGTGGTTCACAAGCTTTGTGAACAAATGCAAGTTATTGTGATTGTGATTGTGATATTAAGCAGGATGTGTATGTCAAATGTGAATGAGCTTATATGTGAGGTTTTGAGCTCTAGAGTTTTTGTGATTGAGTGTTATTACTTTGGAAGCATGAATAACTTTGCCCAGGTTTTCTATGATTGAATCAATTGCTTGTTTGCATTATATGATCAAGGCCGTTTGTTGGAAACCCTTATATTAGCCAAATTGCATGAAATAAGCCACTAAAAGAGAACACTATGTGTTCTATCCTTTGAACCCTTAGCCTTGAACATAGATTTAAAACCCTTGTTGAAAGCTTTACCTTGAGTTAAGTAGAAAATACTTTGTGGTATTGACAAATGTTCAAGTTTGGGGTTGTTGGAAAATAGAAAGGGAAATTGAAAGCATTGAGCTAAGAGCTAAGAAATAAGAATGTGAAAAGAAAAAGAAAAAGAGAAAGAAAAGAAAAGAAAAGAAAAAGCAAAGCTCAATGCAAAGGAAAGTTGGGAAAGTAAGAATGATTGTGTTTATATGATTCTCTTAACTCAAGGGTTTTGTGATCTAGAAAAACCAATTTTCTTGTTAGCCCATCCACATTATAAGCCATTGAAAGTCCTTGTGATAATGAATGCTTGTGAATTTATTTGATTGTGGTTAAATGAAAGGCAAAGTCAATTCTTGTGACATTGTGGTAGTAGAGTGAAAAGAGTGATTACCTCTTATACACTTGTGTTTGAGTGAAACACTTTACCTAGTGAGGAGGTATTCCATGAGCACATGAACATCCATGCTTAGTTGATTTATCATTCATGAAAAATAGCATTTGTTGGATATTAAGTGATTTTGTGAACACTTAAAGCATGTGCATATCTTGATTGAAATCTTTGTCATGAGTTTGATTGAAGTTTTTACTTATCTTGAAAAGAGGATTTTTGAATGAGTGAACCATTCTATTGATTGGAAGAAGATTGAGTTACATCTTGTTTGCTTGAGGACAAGCAATGTTTTAAGTTTGGGGTTGTGATAACGGTTGAAAACCCGTTATTTTTATGCTTAAAATTGATACCAAAAGCAACCTTTAAGACTTAGAAACTAGCTTGAACTCATATTTTTGCTTTAGTTTTGTGAATAAGAGAGTTGAAAGTGAATTTAATGATTTTGTGCAAGATTCCCTTGATTTTGTAGGCTAATTGAATGATTTGAAAGAAGAATGGAACTACCGAATGATTGGAGTGCTAAAAAGTCAACCAGAAACTAGAAAAGTCAACCAGTCAACCAGAAAAGTCAACCAGTCAACCAGAACCAGAATGCTGAAAAATCAACCAGAACGCAGAAAAAGTGTGACCGAGTGGCGCTGAGCGGTAAAATACCGCTGAGCGGCACTTTTCAGGTGCCAAAATCACCACTGAGGGGCAAAAACAACAGCTGGGGGCAAAATGGATCATGCGGTATTACCGCTCAGCGGTAAAATACCGCTGAGCGCCATTCTAAGTGGGCTTGGACCGATTTTCTTTTGTTTTTATGGGCTTGACTTGTTTTATGTTATTTTTATGCCCTATTTAAGGACTTGCACGTCCTAGGGTTTGTATCTTTGGCTGGGACGAAGCAAACACTCTCTCTTCCACCCCTTTGATGGAGGATCTTGGATGCTCAGGCTACCTCTTCACCTTTTTAGGGTTTTATCTTTCATTCTTTCATTATTGTTCATCTAGGTTTACCATGAATATGGTGAACTAAACCTTGTATGTTTGTTGGGGAATCAATGTAATCTTTTGAAGCTCTCATATATGGAATTTATGCTTGCATCTTAATCTAAGACTTATGCTTTCTTTCATCATTAGTTAGGGTTTTTCCTCTTTGCTCAAGGCTTGCTTTGTTTAACTCATTCAATGCATGATTATTGATTTTGTCGATACGGGAACGTACGAGGAAGTCTAGATCCGGGGAATTACTCCCAATAGTATATTGGTTGTCGTTAAGCTCCTGTGCTAAAAGAACTAATTATTAGGAATGCTAGGAATTGTATGAACTCGTAATTGGGGATAGGCCTTCTTGAGAAGGTAATTTAGAGAGTGGCATTAACAATGATGACTTGAATGTTGAATTCCTAAAATATATGAGAGTAGATAAGATGAAATTGACCCCCAACAACATACTCATCCATATATTCGATTGAAAGTATTTGTATTTAGTTTTAGCCATTGATCACCCTCATTCATACATGTTTATTTTCGTCTTTTGCATATAAAATCCAATTATATTGTTCTTAAGTCTTAGCTAATCAACAAATCACATAACTAAACTAGGCCGTGAGTCCTTTGGGAGAACGATACTTGGTCTTACCAAGTTTATTACTTGAAACGATTCGGTCATACTTGCCGATTGTAAAACAAGTTTGTGACATCATATTTTGGTGATCATAAATCTGTCCATCAGTATGATCTTAATGTTCAATGTTATGGTGATTGTCGTTAGAGAGCTTGATATGATCTTAATGTTCTTTCTTGGTTATTGGTACTCTCAATACCCATCACTGATAACCACTGTTGCCACATCAATACCCATTGTCCCTACCACCACTCCTATAGTTAAAATATGTTCCAACTTTAACACTCTAAATTTTGTTCTTCATTCCAAACTGTATAAGTTAAATTAATTAGATTGTTTGAACCCAGGTTCAAAATGGGGATCTCTAGTGTGTGAGACTGGCGTGATAACCAACTACAAAACCTAGACCCTATTGTTACACATTTTTACAATATTAAATGAAAACTACTTTATAATTTTATTTTATTTAAAGAACAAAAATGTCATAAATATTATACAATTATAATTATTTTATAAAAAATTTAAAAAGTAATTAAATAATAAAATAATTTTACCGTTGTAATATGATTTTTCTTTCTTTTAAACCATTTGTCTCTATTTCAATGTTAATAAAAATTAAAATATAATTAAACTTAAAAAATTAAATTAACAGATAATTTTATGTACACTCATTCCAAATCTCTGTTTTAATTCAAGATTTCATATTCCACGTCTGCATTGGATTTTTTGCATTCCTTGAAAAGATAAAAAGTGAAAAATAAAACACAACAAATTCCTATTTTTTTTTCTCGTCTTCTTTTGTTGTGTGACAGGGACATGTATGGCTATAAAAATAAAAGGGATGAGAAAAGTTACTAATAGTTATTGCAATGATGATGACTTAGGATTGTATGAAAAGCTATTGTGCAAATCCAAACGGAATAATGGCCTCTTGTGACCTAATTAATCCAAGGTCAAATAACTAGTAGGTTTAAATTTTTATGATTAAAAAAATATAATAAATTTTTAAAATACTCGATTCAGTAAAAGAATATTAATATATTTTAGTTTTAGGGTAATAAAATATGTTAGGTTATTGGTACCCTCAATACCCAACACTGATAACAACATACCCATTGTCCCTACCACCACTCCTATAGTTAAAATATGTTCCAACTTCAACACTCTAAAATATGTTCCAACTTCAACACTCTAAAATATGTTCCAACTTCAACATTCTAAAATATGTTCCAACTTCAACACTCTAAATTTTCTTCTTCATTCCAAACTTAATAACCTAAGTAGAACTTCATAAATGTTTGATCTGCTTAGTTATTGATTTGCATATGTTACTTAGTGGAGGAAATGTTGTTAATATGTTTCCTATTGATATAAAAGGATTTGAAATTGATTGCCCTCTATTACTTTATTATAAATTGACATGTGATGTTGTTTCTTTTGTAGTTGCACTTAGTACCTACAATCCAGTATACAATAAGCTTATTTTGACAATCAACCAAAGCTCTTAGTAAGACCTTAACCAATAAATAATTGTACTTTTGCAAAGGTATGCTTATGCAACTGTATGTAACATATTATGAGGGTTATTTAGTTCTTTAAATGTTTATTTTTTGAATTAAAATTATTTAGCTAAACAATTAAACACATCAACCACTATCTACCCTAATTTGTTTCTTCTTTAACTATGTTTGGTTGTAGTGAAAGTTTTAGCTCAACGTTGTAGGTTGGCCAATATCCTTCTATATTCAAAGCTTAAAACAATATTGTACATAGTGATTAATATAAAACAACAATATTGTACATAGTGATTTACATGTACAAAACAAGTAGTAAGATAGAGACATGTTGAAAAACATTGTAAGATAGAGAGAAGAGGACCTAAATTAATTTAGGTTATTCGTTAGGAAGCCATTTGATAGGGCACGTGTCATAATATAGAGACGTGTATTAACCAATGGCTAATTGTTTTGTAATCGATTTGTGTACAGAACATGGATCGTGCTCCACTAAATCGTGCATGGATGTACGATAGGTGTCATAGAGGAAGAGGTTCTTTGAAAGAGTCTTTTGTATTAGGTGTTGAAGAGTTTATAACTAAAGCTTGTGAACAAGAATGTTATCGTAGAGATGGGGATCTTCGATGTCCTTGTTTAAAGTGCGATTGTACAAAGATTCTAAACGAAAGAGTTGTCAAGGTTCACCTCTACAAGGTGGGTTTCAAGCCTAATTATTTCATTTGGGAGGATCATGGGGAAAGAATGCCAGAAGATGATGTAGAGAATCATGAAAGTTGGATGGGTGTTCAGACGGAAGGTGATCCAATCAACCAATTTATGACAATGGAAGACATGGTGCATGATGATCTTAGGCAAAATGAGTCTTGCCAAGCAACTACTTCAGATAACATTGAAGAGGCTCCGAATGAAGATACGCAAAGGTTTTATAATCTTTTGTTGGATGCAAACCAGCCGTTGAATGAAGGAGCATCAGACTCGAAATTATCAATGTGTGTCAGGCTATTAGCTTACAAGTCAAATTGGAATATCCCTAACCAATGCTTAGATTTTATTGCAAAAATGGTTATGGATGGAACACCCATCAAATAAGGTTTGCCTAAAACATACTACGATGCAAAAAAGTGTGTATCAAAGTTGGGATTACAATCGCAGAGGATTGATTGTTGCGTGGATGGTTGCATGCTGTTCTATGATAATGAATATGGTAAGAATGATGGGGCGTTGCTTGAATGCAAATTTTGTGGAAAGCCAAGATATCAACCACGTAACACGGGAGCAATAACTACAAAAGAAGTTCTTGTGAAATCAATGTTCTATTTGCCATTAATTCCTAGACTACAAAGAATGTATGCCTCAACACAAACTGTAGGACATATGACATGGAACTATCAGAACAGGTCAACGAATGGTGTTTTGCGTCATCCATGTGATGGAGAGGCTTGGAAGCACTTTGATAGTGTATATTCTGACTTTGGTATCGAGCCACGCAATGTACGACTCGGTTTATGCTCTCACGATTTTAACCCATATGTACAGGCATCAAATATACCATATTCATGTTGGCCAGTTATTGTCACCCCTTACAATCTTCCTCCAGAAATATGCATGTCTAAACCTTATATGTTCTTGACATGTCTCATTCCCGGGCCATTCAATCCAAAGGTTGGCATAGATGTTTGTTTAGAGCCCTTGATAGACGAATTGAAGAAGTTGTGGACGGGTGTGATCACATATGATATTTCAAGGAAACAAAACTTTATTTTGAGGGTCATGTTGATGTGGACAATTAATGATTTTCCTGCTTATGGTATGTTGTCCGACTGGAGCACTCATGGTAAACTGGCATGTCCACATTGCATGGAGCATACAAAGGCTTTTAGACTATATCATGGGGCAAAAAATTCGTGGTTTGATTCCCATAAGAGGTTTTTACCGAATGACCATGCCTTTAGGAGGAATAGGAATGCTTTCAAGAAGGGGGGAGTGGAGATGGATGATGCACCACCATATCTGACGGGAGCAGAAGTTTGGAATAGAATCAATGGTTATCCTAAAATAACTGAAAATTGTGAACGAAGAATTGATGGATACGGTGAGTAGCATAATTGGACGAAAAGAAGCATCTTTTGGGATCTGCCCTATTGGAAGGATAATTTGTTAATGCATAATCTTGATTTCATGCACATTGAAAAAACTTTCTTTGACAACATCTTCAATATTGTGATGAATGTTGCGGGGAAGATAAAAGACAATGAAAAGGCACAAATTGATATAGCTTTGTACTGTAGACGAAAAGATTTGGAGCTAAAAAGTCATAGCAATGGAAACATGTATAAGCCAAAAGAAAATTATACACTTTTAGCAGGTCAAACAAAACAAGTCTGTCATTGGGTAAAAGATCTTAGGATGCCTGACGGATATTCTTCTAACTTGTCAAAGTGTGTTGATGTGAATAGGGGAAAGCTCATTAGGATGAAAAGCCATGATTGCCATGTGTTTATGGAATGCTTACTTCCTATAGCGTTTAGTTCTTTACCGGCTCATGTTCTAAATCCCATTACAGAGATAAGTCATTTCTTCAGAGATTTGTGTTCTACAACATTGAACGAGGATGACCAAGTGAAGATGGAAGAAAAGATTCCAATCATTCTGTGCAAGATGGAGAGAATATTTCCTCCCTCATTCTTTGATTCTATGGAACATCTCCCTATCCATCTTTCATATGAGGCAAGACTTGGTGGACCAGTCCACTATAGGTGGATCTACCCATTTAAAAGGTGACAATATGAAATCTTATTGTTCAATTTACTTGGCATAATTCAAAAATCCTAACATGTCACTTTCGTAATTGTAGGTTCATGGGATATGCTAAACGTTCGGTTAAGAATAAAGTTAGGGTTGAAGGATCTATTTGCGCATCATACTTTCACAAAGAGACAACTCATTTTTGTTCCTATTATTTCAAAAACTTCATGTTAACACCACAAAGAAGTAGAAATGAAGTAGACACTGAAACAGAAAGCCTTACGACAACATTATCAGTGTTTGACCAACCTGGTCGTCATTCTGGGAGGGAATCAACTCATTGGTTAAGTGATGAAGAATTGAGATCAGCTCATGTTCATGTTTTGATCAATTGCAATGTAGTTCAACCTTACCTTGAGTAAGCCTCCTAAATCAATTATATTTCCCAAATATGTCTTATTGATATATTTAATTGTCTTTGACCCAATCTCGTCATACATGTTGACAACTCATTCTTACATACCTATCAACTATCTGAGTCAAACAGTTTGACATACATACATGCTAATTTCCCTTTGTGGTTCAGGTAAAAAGTACGACTTCCAATCATTCTTACTCATTCATTTATTCCTTAATTATTTAATGATTACATTATTGAATAGTTTCATATCCTTTCTAAATGTAGGTTCATGACGAGCCTTTAAGTGTGAGGAACCAACATCTTAGAGATTTATCACTTGCTCCTTTAAGGTGTGTAAAGGAATGGCACACCTTCTTTTCTAATGGATACAAATTTAATACCCATGCATGGAGCCAGGGCAAAAGGACAATAAATAGTGGGGTTCATGTTAGAGGGCTAACAGAAGGAGGTCAAGATGATTTCTATGGTGTCATTAAACACATCTATGAGTTGGAATACAATTCAACAACCATTGAAAAGAAAATTGTATTATTTTATTGCGATTGGTTTGATCCATCGAGAGTAGGTACAAGGGTGGATTCAAAGTATGGCATTGTGGATATTCGAATGCATAAAAGATATGTGTTGTTTGACCCTTTTATAATTGCACATAATGTACAACAAGTTTATTATGTACCATATCCTACATCACGCACGGGCAAACGAGGTTGGTGTGTTGCGATAAAGACGAAGCCTAGAGGACGCATTGATTCTAATGATGTAGAAACCGATGTGCCATACCAAGTGGAGGAAATGTCACATGTTAATGACATCATTGAAGTTGAAGAAGTTGTCCGATTACAAGATGTAGAAGCTGGTCTTGAATAAGTGGACCCCAACAATATTTCATCATTTCAAGGGCAAATGGATGAAGATACAATTGAATCAGAAGAATACAATGAAGAGGGAGAAGGTGAAGATGACAACGGAGATGAATTTCAAAGTTCTAGCAATGAATAGAGTTAGGGCGTGTTCTTCATTTATTTTTGCTGCATTTATAATGTTGTCCAGTTTAGAAATGTAGGATTCCAATGTAGGATTCAATTGTATTTTCTTGAAGTTCATTTTGACCAAATATTTTTGTCAATCCCATCGATTATTTTCACTCTTGTTCCCCAATATAGCATCTATTTCTTTGTAGCATCTATTTCTTTGTTCATTCTATTCTTTTACTCCACGAGTTTACCACAGATACAGCAGACTCACTGACTATATTCATCATTCCCTTTGGGAGCACATAAAATAAAGTTAATGCAAGTTAGGATATTAATGAAATCAAGTATAATAGCAGGCAAAATGAAAACCTTATATACCTTAACCTTGTCCATGTATAGTTCTGGAGCTAGAATATTTCTTTGATGGACCCATTTTGCCCCATTTGAAGATAAAATGCCTTGACCCAACAAAGGCTCTAGGTTTTTCAGCTGATATGCAGACTTCCCCAAGTCCAAGGATGTGCATACAGTGAAGTCTCTCACCATATCTGGTTGGTTCACGCACATTATTTGAATGGTTCCAAGAGAAAATGTGAACACTTGACCTGTTTACAAAAGTTCTGCATTATATATATGTACTTGTGATCTAACTACTAACACAATATATACTGATAGTAGGTAGAAATTATCATGTATATTAAGAGAATGAAAGACATATACCATATTCGTTTCTCCATTTCTCAAAGAGTGGAAGGAGAGGAGCAGCACAGTCGTAAGAGGAAGGGACTTTTGAAGAAGAAGGAGAAGGAGGCTTTGAAGCGGCAAAGTGAGCTTCCATTAACTCCAAAATATTTCCAAGCAGAATAGTTGGTGGTGGGCCACTGATATGTTGCTTTTTTAGCTTTGAACGTAGCCTCTTTCCAACTGTAGTTAGTCTTAACACATCAAATTTCCATAGCATTATATTGGGTGTGTCTTACAATTTATTTTTTGATTTGTTCGACAAAGAAGAGTCTTGTCTAAGAAAGTCTTGATTATATTTTTTAAAGTTCTACAACCTAACATATCAATACAGTGAATTACACAAAAGTTGATTGAATCCTGTTTTCTGGCATGTAATTTATATTATTACCATTGCAACATATTTTTTCTTGTTGATTGAATCATGTTTACACTCTTAATTCCATCATTGCACGTACAGGAATATGGCATCAGGTGGTTCTGGCCCTCCTCTTCCACCTTCTGGAAAATCTGATAAGGGGAAGGGGAAGAAATCTTATGTAGTCAAGTTGATTACGCGTTTCAATAATGAAATTGGTTCAAGCAGTCAACCAACTACCCCTACCTCTACCTCCACTGGTAGATCTGTTCCATCTCCATTACAAGTTCCTGGCTTCACTCCCACTCCACATACATCTACACCTACCTCTCTTTCATCTCCATTACAAGGGCCTAGCTTGACACCCACTCCATCCTAAGTGCCTACTAATCAAATGGCATCACTCTCTCCCAATGTTGGTTCTAACCTATCAACTCCCACAAATATTGCACCATCACCTGGTACAGTGGATGCAGATCCACATTCCAGTTCACCCGATAATGACGAATAAGAATGTTCCAATAGTCGTCCAATGATTACACCCGTTGGAGGAGGGTAATAGAAAAATTTAACTCAATTAATATATATACACAGTTCATTGTTGTATTATTCTAATGTTTGAGTTTAATTTTGGTTTAGGTTTTATCCTACAAGAACTGCATCGAAGGCAATCACAGCCACCATCAAGCAATAGTTTGATGAGCCATGGCTAACATGGGGACAAATCCCTAAGGATACTAGAGATGTTTTCTTTGACCGTTTTAAGGTACACACTTTTACAAATTAAGATACAAAGCAACATGATGTTGATTTATAATGTTTGTGTTTCTGTCTTTGTAGTACACAATGGAAAATATTTGTTATACCTTCATTCTCTCCTTTACTCCCATTCTTCTTCATTCTCACTAACCATCATACACCAAACTAGTTATTCCTTAGACCACATGTATATGTTATAAAGATTTCAACACTTTTATTATTATTCAAACCTATTCTTTCTAATATAACAGAGAAAGGTTTCATGGAAGCCTGAAGATGAGGAAAAGGTAAAAAAAAAATTTCACACCAAGGAATCTCATAGGCTCTCAGAGATGTATAAAAAATCTAGAACTCTAGGAAAAAAACCTGATTGGCTGGGGGAGGATACTTGGAATGGTCTTCTGGAAAAGTGGAACATGCCACTTTATAGACAAAAGTGTGAAATAGCTAAGAAGAATCGAACATCTGAAAAGGGTGGTTGTTTGCACACTAGAGGATCTATTAGCGTGCATGAGCATGCTATTCGTTTGGTATGTAACTTGTACATTTTATTTCTTAAATTTGTAATCATAAACTTTACAAATGTTTATTAACAAATCATTTTGTTTGCAGTCACAAGAGCTTGGTCGGTCTGTGCATGTTGATGAGATATTTCAGCAAACACATATTCGTCAATCAATAGGGGAATTTGTCGACGAAAGGTCTAAGTGGACCCATGTAAGTTTCTGCTAACTCTATCACATTATACATTATCGATTTTTAAACCTTAGGTTTACTTATTATATTTATTCATTTAACAGCAACAATTTCAAGCAAAATTTGCTGAAATAAGATCTGAGACTGCATCTGTTGGTGCCTCAGCATGTAGTCCTCTAGACCCTACGGAGGAGGAAAGATTGAGAAACCGATGTTGGTTAGAGGCTGTTGGTGGAAAATACAAGGGACGTGTATATGGCATTGGAAATGTCAGTTCCCAAGATGACTGTGTAGATAGTTACATCCAACAAACACATGCATCTTCTTCTACTCAACAACAAAATTCAGAAGAAATTGTTAACCTTAAATTGCAGTTACAACAATATGGTCAGTAGCTTGAAAAGTTTCAAGGCTTTCTTGGCGTCCTCCTGCCATTCCTTTCGCCTTCAGCAGCCACAGCTGCACAAGACTTTTTAAACTTCCAAAATTCTGAAGTTCAAAATCAAGCACCCAATGATGTCCAACCAAAACAGCAACCTCCAGAACAGCAACCTCCAGAACAGCAATCACCAAACCACCAACCACAAGATGGAAATAATTATATGCAATATTAGGCATTTTATACAACTAATTTCCATTACTGCTGAACTTATTTAGAACTAGAACCAGTTTATGAACTTACCTAATGTTTAATATTGCAATTATTTTGATGTAAACAATATTTATGTATTCATGTACAATGTTTCCTTTGTGGATTATATGTCAATGTGCAATGTATAATGTCCATGTTTGCTTATATGAATTTTGAATGTTCAATTATAATGTCCAGGTCTGCTTGTATGAAATGAAATGGACATGTTCAGGGGAACTACTATGTGGAAGGACTTTTTTAGCTGTTCTAAAACAATTATATATGGATTATATACAGATATATCCGTATATAAGTTATATACGGACATATCCGTATATAAATTATATACAGATTTATCCGTATATAATTATAGCTACGATAGAATTATCTACGGATTTTTGCCCGTATATAATCCGTATATAACCAAGCTTTATATACGGATTTTTGGCCTTATATACGGATTTTGGCTGTATGTAATTCAACTTTTTCTTGTAGTGTTTATAGTTGTAATAGTAAATATAGAAAATAAAAGTAGAAAAGATTTTTTAAATCAAAAGGGCTATTTTAGTTTCTATCAAATTGTTTTACTCAATCTACTTTTTCTTTTCTTCACCGATCTCTATCAATCGATTTTTTCCTTTACCTTTTAGCTTTCAAATATATTCTTCACGTATTTCTCTCTTATTTTTTTTCAAGCTATGAGATCTTTCACCGTCTAATGATTTTTGAAAAAAAAACATGTTTGACTACATTGTTGTATTATTAGGTTAATTAGTATCAATATTGGTTTCATAAATTAGTATCAATACATGATATCTGAACAAAAAAAAAACTCTTCTACTACCTCGGTTCTACTCCAAACCGAGGCATATGACCCCATCTACTGCCTTAGTTCACGAGCAACCGAGCAAAAAAAAATTAAAAAAAGGAACACCCTCTACTGCCTTGGTTGCCCTTGAACCGAGGTAAAAACATACACCTTTTTGTCTCGGTTCTGAACCAAGGCAAAAAGTGGTAGACTTTTTGCCTTGTCTGTATATACCTTCGTTGCAGAACCGGTGCGGACAAAAATAACCGTTGTCGTTTCCCTTCACTACACTAGTGAGAAGAGAACAAGACCCTAATGTTGGAAATTATATATTAGTCGGCAACGTGATAATGGAGAAAAACCTTTGAGAAAGTAAAGCTAAGATGGTCACTTGGATGGAAATAAATGATAATTGCATGGAGAGAGAAAAGAACTATTATGAACAGAACAAAAAGAAAAGACAAACAATAGTGAAATTATTATGTGAACTAAGAATATAAACATATTTAACACTTTATGCTATAGTTCATGTATCAAGAATTGTTTCCATTATTCGACAATAATCTTTTAAGAAATTGTAATCATTTTATCTTTTCTATTTATTGTATTATATGATAGTTTGATTAGTTATAACTCGAACAGTTAATTATAATTCGAATAGTTAACTATCAACTTGACAAATAGGTCATCCACCTACTCTGTGAACAAGCTATTGAGCTTGGATGATCATCAAACAGACTGGACAACCATGCACCAGATAGGATGGTTAACCACCAGCTCGACGAATAGGTTATTGAACTCGAACGATTACTAAACAAATAAAATGACCATGCATCATAATAGATAGACAATCACCGATCTGTTGAGCAAGCCATTAAGCCCAGACGATTACCAAACAAACCGTTCAGTATTAGACCAATCAAACTGAATAGTTTTAAGGAAGATCAATCATAAAACCAATTAACTTAAAATTAAAGTATGATACTCCGGTTTGGACCATAGTTGAATCAACTTTAATTAAAAGCTCACCACAAAACTATTAAATAAATGTTTGAGACAAGGAGATAGGTTATAGACATTAATTATAACATTTATTGTTATTTATCTAAGTATAACTAACTTTGACATTAAAGTATAAGTACCATCTAGTTGGTTTCGACGCACAAGAAACCCTCTCAACAGAAAAACTTGGATCTTGAACAAACACATTAGAGACCAAACAATTGAACTTGAGCCATCCAAAACACTTATAATAATAATTATATATAGTAATCATCATTCGTAAATATCTATTTTCAACGAGTTTGAATATATAACTATTGTTATTTACACTTCCATAAACAATTGAAGTTGTAAAATTCACCTACTTTTACAAATCAATAACTACATTCGTTATATAACTGACATTTTCAAAGCTTACCAAACATGTAAAATAGACCATTTCGACACATGTTTAATTACATAACAGAAACTAATTTAGGCAAACCTAAATCATGTTTTCGTAAAAGTTTGATTTTAGGCAAAAATAAAAAATAAAGTATGCAAACATAAAATTAAAAATAGTCAAGCATACAATGAAAATGAATTATTTTCTAAAACGAGTTCCGAATATTCCAAACAATGAATTCAATCATGAAAGAGTTTGGGCAACCAGATAACGTGTAACTCTTTCAATTAAGTAACTCTTTTTCAAAAGCAGCTTTTGTAAAGCAATTATGTATTTAATTTCTTGAAAAAATTTATAAAATTAGGAGTGAAGCAAAAGCTCATTGTTTTGAAGTACAATGTAATGATGGAAAAAGGGAATTGAAAATAGGCAGTGCCTTCTAGTTTTGGTACCTTTGCTAAGATTTGTAAGGACCAACTTTTCCATGGTGTCATAATCTTTACTCCTTCAATCTCACCAACTCAGAGCAAATAAAAGGGCTTTTGATAGCCATATTTAATCACATAATGGGTGAAAGTCTAAAGATTTCATTATAAGTTTATAATGTGAGAATTTATTCTATAAAATTTACTATAAAACTAAAATTTATAATTGTATATGATTTTTATAGTCATTTTTATTCACACACTTTGTTCTTCTTTATTTGATTTTTCATGCTTCCGTACCCCTCTTGAACTTTTAAATTTAAATGTGTTCAAATGCACGGACTATGGATTATGTATTATATTTTTTACTATTATGGATTTTCTGGGCTATATATTTTTCTTGAAAAATAAATTGAATTTCATTTTTAATAAAGTTAACCATAGTATACAAGTCATGTTAAAATGTATCCAAAAGTGGAAATTGCAAGGCCACGTACCAAAACTATAGAAGTCTTCGTAAAGATCATGCTACTTTGACACTAGAATTCTTTTTTATATCGCTATTTTTCATTCTCTTTCCCTTTAGTCTTTTATAAATACAAAAAATAATTTGTAAAAAGACAATCTTATCTTTATAAAAGTTGTCAAATAATTTTTTTCTATTTGTAATTAGTGATTCTATTAATATAATGTAATTTAGGCTTGAATTATAACTTGGAGAATGATTTAGTACATTGCAATCTAGCTAAAGTTTATTTTTTAAAAGCTACATATATAAAAATGACTTGCCATGGAGTGCTTTTGACTACTTTTTAAGTAACTTGAAATTCAAATGTGATTTGGGTATTTCATAATTCATGATATTATTGGATATACTCCTCTCAAAAGTAAGTGATGCTTTCAAGAAAAGAAGAGAAAAAAGTGTTGTAAGTTAATAAATTATATCTTTCTTTCTCTCTCTGTATATAAATTATATATATAGAGAGAGAGATTTAATTCCCCATTCTATTAAAGGTCCTATAGTAATTTACTCTACGATAACTTTAGTTATTTCATTTTAAATATTATTTCCTTATAATTGTTGCAATTATAATTTTACATCTCCATTTTATGACTATCAACCATACATTCCATAGCACCAAGCTCTAATAAGTTCTTTTGTTTTTTTAAGATGGATGCTATAAGTTAAAAGGAGACAATTTAAATGAATTTCAGTGAAAAACATTAAAATAATTAGAAACTCATAAAAACACATATTATACTTCCAATAAACTCCAAATTCAAAACTTTAGTTTGAACTTGAAAAGAGTAGGAAAAAAAAAAGCATCCTTCAATCAGCTTTTTTTTGTTAAAGAAAAAGAGACAGGTTGATGATTCATCCCTTTTCTTCCCATTCTGACAAAAAAAAAAATCAAATGGGTTTGAGACTCTTTATCTTACAGCACCTTCAGTCTTCATGGTGTATCAGTATCACCTCACTCAGCACAAAGTTATCAAATAATTTCATGGCACCTTCTTGCATGCTTGTTCCAACATCTCACTCCTCACAAAGCTATATCAAAGAGTTTTAGCCTGTGTGAGAAGTTCCAACATATATTTATATATATATATATATATATTCTTATTTATATATATATATATATATATTCCACCTAAATTGTTCAAGGCTTTGTCTTGAAAGTTGAAACCAGAAACTGTATCAGTTGCCACTGCAAAATTCAGTGGATGGTTCCTTCTGCACATGGATTGTGATCCTTTCATCTCTTGGAGGTTGACAAGGGCATGCTGTGGCAATGAATTTTGGAACAGCATCCCCTGGCATCAGCACAGGCAAACTCTCTGCATAATTCTGCTTCATCATCTGCATATACCATTAAATTCACTGTTATAAAACTTATTCTTCACAACTATACAACTTCTGCATAAATTTAAGAATTCAACTGGAATACTCAGCAGTATAAAAGGAATTTTTACATTGTTATCTAACTGCAATTTGTCCTCTGTGATCAATTTATCAAATTTAATGATATATTGTAGGTAGACAACAATGTAAAAATTCCTTATACTGCTGAATTTACAGTGTACTCATGAAAATAAACTAGAAGTTTAATGTTTTAGAAAAGATTTGTTAAACAAATCCTTAGAATAAGGAGGATATGTAAGTGGTTCTTAAAATATTAGAAATCATGGTAGATGGTTGTTTGAGTAGTTAAAAAGTTAAATCCTCTTCAAACTTGTGTCTTAAAAGTAGTAAAACTTCTGAGTAAATTGATGAATTTTGTGTATTTGAGCACTAGTTATATATGATTAGCTTATAAGAGTTAGGAAGAGTGATGATTATTACCACAACAGGAAAAGCTGGTTTGTGGAAGGGGGAAGCTAACTCTGATTGCATTTGAGTCTGTTGCAAAGATTGAGTATTGATGATCCCATGAGAGTGAAGGAAAGATTGAAGCTTAGTCCAATGCAAGCAGCAGCAGAAAAAACCACAAATGAAGAGTAAACAGACAAAGAGAAGGGCTAATCCGAGAGGAAATCCAATTGAGACACGAGTTGCAGCAGTGTCCTGAAGCTCCATTTTTGCAGTCTAGTATAGTGTTGGTGTCTCTCTTCTCATGTAGAATGTGAATGAGTGAAAAAGAAGAGAATGTTTAGGTTAAATAAGAAAAGAAGTGAAGTGAAGCAACTTTGCTTTAGGTTAGGTAGTTGATGGTGGTGGGGTGTAGTTGTTAGTGGGAGAACTGTGGAGAGTGACATGTTTATTATTGAGCTTCATGTGAGTGCTCACACTTTTCATTCTACACTTCTGTTTATGGAAAGAGATAGAAATTCTCGTGTTCTTGGTGTGTGTTTGTGTTCAAGAATTTCTTCAACTATATATCATTTTAGTTTGGTGAAATTCATTTTGAATGAAATGAGTTGAAATGAGAGTGACTTGAGAAGTTTTCAAATGCCTTGATATCAAAAATAGTGAGCAGTGAATCACTTTGTTTCAAGTTTTTTACTTCTAATCTTGAATTTTCGTGAAGTCATGTTCTGGAGTTTTTCAGGGACCATGCTATGTATGAAGAATGGCACGAATTTTAGACTGCATGGTCCACTTTTTCCTAAAAGGTACCTTTCACCAAATTGTGATGGACAAAGCAAAAACCTCTATAAGGAAAGTCTAGTTTTCGAAATCACCATATGCCTTATTTCCTAAATTTGAGTGTTGAGGTGTCTCTCCGTGAGAGAAGTCACACTTATTACAGAAGCTTGAAGTTGAAAAAAAAAAAAAAAAACAAGTGAAGTTTTCTTTAAGAATTTTTTTAATCCAAAAGAATCAATATTCTTAAATTCTAATGTAAATTATCATTCACCATGCTTGAATAAACTAGTATAGATTTGTTTTATTTTTCCACTGCATTAGTAGTTTGGAGTTTGAATTCTGAATCAAATATCCTATATGAAGAACACTTAATTTTGTAAATCCAATAATCCTTGATTAGGAGTTGTAAGGAAAGAAAATTTAAATATACCTTTCTTTTCTTCAATTCTCCGAGATAAATATTTTATAGATATAATTATAATAAAAGTTTTGAGCTTTAAAACGAACAATGACTTATAACTTATAAAAAATGATTATAGCAATAGTATTTTTTTCAAATATAAGATCCAAATAGATATAAATATATATTTAAATGAAAAAAAGTATTATAAAAAGAAAATTTCAAACAATTTCGAAAGATCATCACGTCTCTTAAACTTAAAACCAAACATGTTAATAATAGTCACATGTTTAGTTAATTAAATTATATATAGTTTAATCTTTTCTTGAAAGTTTTAGATTTGTTGAAGTTAAGTGATTTATCATTATTATTATTATTATTATTATTATTATTATTATAATTACTTTTATTAAATTACTCTATATTACTTAGGAATATGTGTTGGTTTGCATCAAGGAAGACCATGGTGTTTCCTTACTATGGGCAAATTATGAAGCATACTTTTAAATATCATTTCAAACCTCCTTTTGTATGAAGGGGAGGTACCTTAATGTATTGGACTAGCTTGCCTTAATGTTGAAGATTCTAGAATAATGGGGCCCACAAGGATCAAGGGGGACCAAGACATTAACACAAATCAGTGTGCCTCGGAAATGGGCTACCCATGGTCAAAAAATATATCCAAAATCCACTTCTTAAAAGAAAAGCAAAAAAGTTAGGATTGATGTTGGCTTGTACCTTTTATTATGGGACATTGTTGTTTATTATTTTATTATCTTATTCTTATAAGTATGCAGAGAAATGTTGTGCTTTTTTTTTCTTTTACAAATTCTATCTTAAATATTAGTTTTTCTTACATTAAACCCACTTAAAAACTCTCTCAACTATCAAGTTAAAATGTAAAATTCAATTTACTTACTTCTCTTGAAAGCTCTTAAACTTTGTGTGGGTGTCTTTTTTTAACAAAAATGAGTGCACTTTATGCTGTGATTATTTTGTTTAAAAACTAGGTATTTTGAGAGTAAATTTTTGTTGCAAAAGATTTGTTTGTCTTTAATTTTTCATAACCTAATTTTTTAACAAAGTTGTCACACTTCATATGAAGCAATGTCATATTCAACTCAATCTATATTATTCAGGTGTCTTATATATATCTGATATTTCAATGCCACTAGTTGGTGACCAAAATATATATAATGTACAAATGTTTGGTTTGTGAAAACTGATATGCCGAAGAACTTATTTGGGAATGGCCCAATGAGCTATCAGAAGTAATATATATATATATATATATATATATATATATATATATATATATATATATATATATATATATATATATATATATATATGTATATATCACTCACATACTAGTCTTGCAAAATTATATCATATATAAAAATTAGAAAAATTTCTTAAACAATGTTAAAGAATTAGAATTTATGAATGTGATTATTAAAAAAAAAGGCAGAGGAATAGTTGAAGCAAAATTGTTAGTTCTAAATACAACCTTTCCAGAATGTAATTTTAGAAATGATTTCTCTTTGCAATAATATTTTTCATTTATTTTTTTTTCCTTTTGTCTGGTCTTCTTTATATTCTTTTTAACCCTAATGAAAAATGGGTTGTCAATTAGGTCACAAATTTATTGGATTTATACTAATTTAATTAAGAAAATAAAATAGAGTTATTTTCTTATAAACTATCAGTCCATTATGTTACTTAAAAGAATCAACTGTTGTATTAAAATATTTAGAGAGATAGATAGATAAAAGCTTTGAGTATCTCGGGTGAGAAAAATAAAAAGTCAAAATAAAAACAAAAAATGAAGAAAGAAAACCTGTGTATATGTGTAAATATGTGCAAAGAAGATAGTTTAGAAAAAAAGTTTTATACTATACATCTTATATATTTGGTTTCCATTATTGTTTAGCTAGGTACCATTGGTATATTTTATTGTTATCCATCTTGTTGATAAAGAGAATACTCTTCGATTAATGCGTGAATATTATAAGAGAATTGTGTTATATTCAATTAATTATTATTAGTGGAAATGTTTATTGGACCTTTAGCTTTTCCTTTCATGTTATGGTTTTTTTCATGTTAAATTTTTTTAGTGTTTTTTGGTTTATTTTTTTTCATCTCATTGTTTTACATATTATTTATATAGAGAATAACTAATTTGAGTTTTACTTCCACTTGTTATTTTTTTTATTTTACATTTCCAACAACTGACATTAGAGCTTCAGTTAAGACTTTGGTTTGTGTTTGTTTTGTATTCTGAAAATGATAAATAATGGTTGTGTTGGAATAATAATTAATATGGATTTACAAATTATTCAATATGGAAACGTCGCAGGAAAGATTTGTTATTTTATAAGGACTTTTATGATCCTATTTAGGAATAAGATTTGTTATTTTATAAGGAATTTTATGATTCTATTTAGGAACAAGGTTTTAAACTAGCATATAAATTTGAGGGAGATCGGAAGAAAAAAAACAAGAAGACTTTTGACATATTAGGCAATTGATAAATCAATTTGTTTATCATCACGTAGGTGACACTCTACCTTACATTTTATGGAAAAGATTAAGCGAGTGGTTTGAGTCTAAAAATTTCTCAAACAATGAATTCCTTATTACGAAGCTAGTAAACTCGTAATATAAGTATGATCCCTTAATGGCTTAATATGCAAGTAGTTTTCAGAATATGGTTAATCAATTTCTCACTATGGAGATTGCATTAGATGATGAGCTACTAGCATTATTGTTACCTAACTCATTACCAAACAATTGAGAGACATTAGCAGTATCTTTGAGAAACTTTATCCTTAATTTGAAATTGACATTTGATATGGATAGCCTCTTAAATGAAGAAATTAGGAAGAAGGGTAACAATAAGGTTATTTTATCAAATAAAAAATGAAACTTTAGTTATGAAGTTAATATATAGGAAGAAATTATATAGAAATTCTCATAGACTTAATAATTGTAGGAAGTTCAAGGGGAAGTCAAAGCCAAAGAAAGATATCACATGTTTCTATTGTAAGAAATCGAGGCATGTGATTAAAGAGTGTAAGATCCTTAAGCAAGAGAGATTAAGGGATAAAGGAAATAATAACAGCATAAGAGAATATAAACATAAAATCACTATTACAATTGTATATTATGGCAAAGTTGTCACGACTATGTCAATCTCACTAGCCATGAGTATAAATGGTTTATTGATTCATTTGTCTCATTTCATGTTACACCACACCATGATTATTTCATATTTTACACTATTGGAGATTTTGGGCTTGTGAAGATGGGAGACCAAAGGGTAAGCAAAGATTGTTAGCATTAGAGAAATTTGGTTAGAGACTAATACCATTAACAACATGTTATACACATCCATAATTTTCACATCTCAACACAGGTACTTGATGACTGAAGCGAGAAGGGTCTTGCTACACTTGTTAGACAAAGATTTCTTTATTTTAGAGTTACATTTCATGAAACTTGTTATGATTTGTCTATTGGTAAGTAACATAGAATTTCTTTTTGCTTTTATCCTTCACATAGAAGACTACATATCTTTGCTTTAGCTCGCATTGTGTTTGCACTATGGATGTTAACTCAATTAGTAGTTGTTCTTATTTTTTTTTATCACTTTTATTGATAACCATTCTAGAAAGGTTTGGGATTTTGTTTTGAAATCCAAAGACTAGGTACTTAATGTATTCTATGCAAGTGTTGAAATAAAAATAGCCAGATTGTTGAAATATGTTAAAGTAGATAGTGATAGTGAATATAAAGGTCCTTTTGAGCATTAGTTCAAGGAGCATGACATCAAACTTGAAAAGAAAACTCCAAAGACACCTTAGCACAACGAGAATGCAAAGAGAATGAATTAAATCATTAATTATAGGATTAAATGCATGCTCTCAAGAAAAATGGCCTAAAGTTTTATAGGGTGAGACATTGAGAATTGTAGTGCACTTGACTAACCTCTCTTCTTTTATTCCTCTTGATGGTGATGTCTCTTAGAGGGTGTAGAAGGGGAAAGATGTTTCATGTAGTCATTTGAGGGTGTTTAGTATAAAGCATCTATTCACATCCCTAAAGATTAAAGATCAAAGCCTGATGGGAAGTCTAAATAGCATATTTTCCTTGGTTATGGTCATGATGATTTTGGTTACAAACTTCATGATCTGGTTAATAAGAAAATTGCTAGAATCTAAGATGTTATTTTTCTTGAGGATCAAACCATTGAAGATATTGGCTAGAAAGATAAGCCAAAACTTTTTACTCATTGGTGCATTGATGATGAGCCAGAACCTCCTGCCAAAGTTGTTGATCATGGAAGAGATGTGAATGTAAATTTGGAGAAGGAAACTGATATGCTTAAGGCTCAAGTTGTTAAGACAAGATCGTTTATAAGACAGGACCGTCTAACACCTTCATGTTTTGAATTCTAACAAACAACAATAAACAAAATGAGTATTTGACAAAGTATTATCCTTGTGAAAATAATATCGTTGAATGAAAGGAATCTTATGAAACAAGAGTTATGGCATCTGAATAAACAGAAAATATTTAGTAAACGCGCTAGGACCAAACGATCATATTCACAGTAAACACTCTATTTCTAAATGATGATTTATTGTGAAAGGGTCACTACATTAAACGATATTTGGTAAAAGTATTAATATGCTACATGATATTTTTTCTAAACACGCTCTTATTATACCTTACTAGACAATGCAATAATGTGCTACATGATGTTTTTTCGTAAACGCAGTAAAGTTATGTATAATGCCTCAAAAACAATGTGTTGAATAACACTTTCCTAAACACGCTCTTGTACTAAACAAAGATCCCAAAATTATGCGATGTTAGTAAAAGCCTTTTAAAGGCTAAATGAAACCTTTATACTAAACGATGTTTTCATCCAATGATGAAACCTTTATGAATTAATACTTGGTATCTTTTCAAAAATGCTTAAATGATATCTTTTAAAAGTGTTTTGAACAAGCAATACAAAGCATTAAATGCACAACTTTTCAAACAACAAAAGTAATAAGAAAAAGGACATATCTGCTAGCATACATCTCTACTCTACTCTATGAGATGCCTATTGCATGTATCCACCTACTACATCATGAACAAGTTAGAAGTGGACGTTAGAAACAAAGAAGACATTCATGGAATGTTCTCTCCATCAAAAGTTGTGTTGAAGATTTCCTACAACCTCTTTGGTTAAAGTACTGCAAAAAGCATGTATGCTCTAACACGTTGACTTCAACCTATGGTTGCTACCTAAAAGGCTACAAAGATATGAAGATTGAAGACAAGCATTGTCTAATGGATATTTTCCCATCAAGCTTATAAATAAAAGATCCCTTGGAAATAAGATCAAGAAGGATAAGCACGCGAATAATGAAAAGATCATCTAGAAAGCAATACTCAAACTTGTGCAAGAACAAAAGAAAATCTCTAAAAATACACTCCCAAGCTTTATAGAGTCATAAGATTACATATGTAAGAAGAGAGAAAATCCTACAAGGTCTATTAGATTGATTTGTATTGTAAACACATCCTCTCTATGAGAGTTATCATCAAACACTTGGTAGTTAGCTCAATTTAGTTAAATGCCTATTAAACAGTTGTCTAGGGCAAATCAGAAGTGGGTAAACTCATACTAGTCAACCTAACAAGTGTTACCGAGATTTACTAGGGTAACCAAGAGTAGTTTAGAATACTTGAACTTGTTACCGTAATATGTGTTACCAAGATTGACTAGGGGAACCAAGATTGTTTTAGAATACTTGAACTAGTCAGTGTAAAATATGTTAGCAGGATTGACTAGGGTTGTCAAGAGTAGTGTCTAATAGTTAATTCTAGTCAGTGTAAAAGGTGTTACCAGGATTGACTAGTGTAACCATGAGTGGTGTTAATACTTAGTTGTAATATTGCTGAGATTATAGTGGAACTCTCTAAAAAGGTCTCAGAAGAGAACTGGACATAGCTCAGTTGAGTGAACCAATATAAACTAATTGTGTGTTTATTATTTTATCTTTACAAAACACTTCATTTATAAACATTGTAGTTGCTTATGAAATTAATCATTGATAAACGCTCTTATAATCAAACGTTATTTTCCTTAAGAGCTTTCTTTCTTAAATGCTGCAATAGTTTTTCTAAACGCTTGAAAAACACTTTTTCTCTTAACATTGTGGTTTAAAAAATGGCTTATAAATCAAGCGTCTAACAACTTGTGCAGATCATCTAACCATCACCAAGGGTTTTAAATGTTGATTTGCGAAAAAAAATTTCCATAACACTATTCAACCCCTTCTTCTAGTGTTTTCCTTTAATTTTAGTTGGTATTAAAGCTAACCTCGCGAAGTTAGTTCTTAACAAGACTCGAGGATAGGATCCTTAGGCATGGAAAATGAAGGCAACGCTTTTAGTTGTCCTCCTATATTCAAAGGGGAAAAGTTTGATTATTGGAAATAAAGAATGATTGTGTTCTTTGAATCTTGTACACGTTGACATGTGGGACGTAGTCGAGAGTGGAAACTATATACCTCTTGATAAAAAGGGAGTGCTGTAAGACTCTAGAACCTCAAGAATTTACCAAGTTGTAAAAAGTTCAAGTTATAATGTAAAATGGAATGTTGTCAGGTTTGACATGGTTTACTATTTTAATTATAACTTTTTGTAGAAAATATCAATTGAGTTGATTTATGTTTTATTGGAAACTAGACTCAAAGAGCTTCAATTTGACTACTCATACGCACATTTTGGACTTCGGGAAGGGGTCTAACCGAGCTGGGGAAAACGTGACAGTTTTGTTGTCCAGGGGCTAGCGTCCAACCTTAATTTTAGGTTTATTTTTACAAGTTGCGACTTTTTGGAGTGGGTAGGTTGTGTTCTGCACTAGGAGAACATTTTGGGACCCTTTGGAGACTTTCCTACCATGTTTTAGGGCTGGAAAATGGTTTAGGATGGTCCATTGGTTGTTTATTATTGCTAAGTGCCAAGTGCATGGGTCCTTAGTTGTCTAAGGCATCTTCTTTTAATTCCAAATCAGATTTGGAGTTTTGGGGGAGAGTAGAGAGGTCCTTGGTGGGAGGTGAACGAAATCCTAAGTGTCCTAAGTGTGGAGGCTGACTTGGTCTAGCAAGGAGGAGAGGAGTTGCTCTCTTTGAAGAAGAGTTTAAGGTGTTTTAGTCTTCATGAGGTAAGGGGAGCTAACTCAACTTAATTTCAAGAATTTTGTGGTTAGAAGTATGGTTCCAATTGCTTGATTTTGATGTAGGGGAGCTAATCCTTTCTTGTTATGATCATGAATATGAATATGAATATGTTAAAAATTTGGTAATGGTAGTTATTTATTGATTTGTGTAAAATTTGGTTTTCATGATTATAATTTCTTATTTTCGAGTTACTGTGGTGAAAACTTTCTATTAATTGTTTTCACCGTTGGATTTAGCTAAAATTTTAATATGTGAATCCTAAGACATATTACTAAACGTTGACCGTTCGGATTTGAAAATAGAAGTCTGTACTTGGAGAAATAAATCCTGTAAGTTTGAGTAAATTAGTTACCCCTGTAGTTCTGTTACTAAGTTGTCTCGGTAAAATATAGATTCTGACCTATTTGACCGTTAGATCAATCTCCAAATTTGATATAGGATCCCTAAGACATATTAATACACTTTGACCGATCGGATTTGTAATTGAAGGTCTATGCTTAGAGAAAGAAATTTCGAAAGTTTGAAATATTTGATGAACACTGTAATTCTGTTCTTACGTTATAATGGTAACAATTTCATATATATTCCATTTACCGTTAGATTGCGCCCAAACTTTAGTATGTAGTTTATAAGACATATTAGGTGATCTTGACCGTTTTGATTTGGAATTAGATGTATGTGCTTAGAGGAATTCATTCTGCATTTTGAGTTTAACCGAGAACCACTTAAATTTTCTGTCTCTGAGTTACCTCGGTAAAACCTCCATATCTACTTAGTTAGCCGTTGGATTACCCTGAAAGTTTAATATGTTGTTTCTAAAAGATAGTGTCATACTTTGACCGTTCAGATTTTAAATCGGAGATACAGATTTATAGATATTAGTTTCGTATTTTCTCAAGGATCTCAATACTGCTTAATTTATGTTTTTGGATCATTTATACAAAAATTATGATTTCCGCCTCATTAACCGTTGGATTGGACTGAAAATTTTACCGTATGAGTTAAACATGTTGGTTATTAGTTTGATTGGTTCAGATCTTTAACTAATGATATGAGTGAAGAATAATCTTTTCACGAAATTGTAAATTTATTTGTATTGGGTAAAAACTTGGATAACTATATTCTTAAATTGTATGTGTAGTTGTATTTTGGAGATTGGAGGATGAGTAATATAATATATTCTATATTATAAAATTTAATTATATTGAACATTCTGAGTTGTAATAATTACTTGAGTTAAATCATGAATTGTAAATAAGTTGATGGTAAATTTGGATGAGTAGTATAGGCATTATTGCCATAATTGTAAATCTGAATTTTTATTTATTTTCCTACGACTTTGGTAAGTCGAGAGGGGAAAGGTTTGAAGCCGGACACTACTTTGGTAAGTAGGTGGGAAAATGAGAGGTGAATTTAATATAAACCGTACTACTTTGGTAAGTAGGCTGAATATTACCTTGTTGTGCTACTTTGGTAAGTAGACAATATCACCTTATTTGTGCTACTTTGTTAAGTAGACAATATCACCTCCTTGTACTACTTTGGTAAGTAGACAATATTACCATGTTGTACTACTTTGGTAAGTAGACGATATCACCTTATTGTGCTACTTTGGTAAGTAGACAATATCACTTTGTTGTACTACTTTGGTAAGTAGATAATAAAAATCACCTTGTTAGATTACTTTGGTAAGTAATCAGTATATCATGGTTATACTACTTTGGTAAGTAGACAAAAGGATTGTTGACTGTTGTGCTTTGGTAAGTAGGCAGATTAATAATATGTTGTATTAACTCTAGTAAATCGACTGATGATTTTGACTGGAGAAATATTATAAAGTATCAGTGTAATAGTTGTTTTTTTTTAGTATGTTTGAGATGCATGTATTGGACTGATTGCCACACTTGTGATGTTAGTAAGATTGTGGATGATGTATATTTCTTGAATCGGTTAGCTCACCCTATTGTTTGTGTTTGTGTATGTGAATGCAATAATCGTATAATGTGTGATATTATACGGGAGCAGAAACTATTTCAGATGAATTAGCAGATGGTTCTGGACTTGCTTAGAAGATGAGAGATCTATGGGGAGAAAAAAAAAGAGACATGGGGAATTTCTAAATAAATATGTTTTGAAATTTCAAACTGTGTGGAATTTTAAATTTCAGAAGTTTATGAACTGTGTGAAACTTTATTTTAGAAGACTTGTGTTGTAATAAAGCACTTAATATTTTGTTGGTGTTGAAAATTGTTAAAGAAAAGTTATATATGTATTTTTGTGGAAAATAAATTGTAACGCCTAAATCGGGGTGTTACAAGTGCCACTTTCAAAAAGCAAATAGATTGATGAACAAAAACACAAGTACTTACTAAACTCTAAGGCTCGTAACTCGCTAATGTGTACTCTCTTTGAATAGGAATATAGAAAATTTCACACCTACAAAGGAGCAAAGGAAATGTGGACACCCTGGTTGTAACATATGAAGGATCACATGAGGTCAAAAGAAATAAGCTCAGTCTATTGACCAGACAATATGAGTTATTCACCATGTCGGAAATGAGAACATTCAAATCATGTTCTATAAATTTCAAACAATCCTCAATTAAATCAAATCGTTAGGAAAGCCCTATGACAACTTTGATCGCAATGAAAAAATCTTGTGCAGTCTTCCTAGAAAGTGGAGACTGTAGGTTACTACCCTCATAACATCTAAAAATCTCAATGGTATGAGCCTAGAGGAGTTGGTTAGAATTCTCAAGATGCACAAGCTTGAACTCCAACAAGATGGACCAATAAAAAAAGAAAAGATCATTGCTCTTAAGGCCACCAAAAGAGCACCTACAAAAGCCCTCGAACGGATGAATCCTCATAAGAGTCTGATGATGAAGAAGACTCTATGGACAAAAATGAGGAAGAGGAACTTTCGTTCATCTCAAGAAAGCTTCACTCAATGTAGAGAAGAAAGAAGGGCACATTGTTCAAGGGTAGACGCATAGGGTCTAGCTAAAGAAACAATAAAAACGAATGGAAGAAACCATAGTATGTTATGAGCGCAATAAACCTGAACACTCCAAGTCTGAATGTCCTGATCTAAAAAAAGAAAAAATAAAAAACTAATCCTCCTAGGCATGCCAAGAAGAAAGTGCTTATGAGCACTAGGAAGACTTGGATATCTCTAAAGAAGAAGAAGAATCAAATTTGTGCCTCATGGCAAGAAGCGTTGAATACTTTCATATTCTTTCAAATTGTCTAAAACATACAAATAATTGCAACAAAAAAGAAGTTATCAAAAGAAAATAGTATTTTGAAAAAGGAAATAACATGATCCGAGGATGATGTGAAATCTTTCCAGCAAAATGTTAGCAATCTCGAAAGGAAGCTATCTGATATAAAAGGAAAAAAAAGAAAACTCTTTCGAAAAATAAGAAGCTTCTAGAAGACACAACTGTGGCTGAAGATGCTAAATACATCGACTCTCTTAAACATGAAAATGACACTTTAGCTAAAGTGTTAAACAAAACATTCAAGACGAACAATTGTCAAAGACTTCTACTCAACGATACTAAGCATTCCTTTGATAAAACAGGTTTAGAATTTAATAGAAATATTGAAAATTGTGTTATTAAAACCAAGAATATTCAATTTGTTAAGTCTTCTAAGATTGAATCAACGTTTGGAAAGAAGAAGGTGCTCGTAACTAACAATCAAGGACCCAACAAGTTGCAACGTCATGATTTCGTGAGAGGCTTTCAAAAAGTATCATTCAACGATACAATCTTTTGTAGTGCTTTCATGAAAGGCAAACAGGTTAGAGACTCTTTTAAAAGAAAAAATGTTATTTCAACTGGAAGACCTCTCGAGTTGCTTCATATAGATTTATTTGGACAAACAAGAACAACATCTGTGAGTGGTAAACGCTATGGACTTGTAGTAGTTGATGACTTTTTAAGATAAACATGAGTTTATTCTTAACCCACAAGGATGAGGCATTTGAAGCCTTTTATAAACTTTGTAAAAGAATAGAAAATGAAAAGAGTTCTAAAATTATCTCTATTTGAAGTGGTCATGAAGGAGAATTTGAAAATGAACATTTTCAAAACTTTTGTGAAAATCTGACATAAAACACACCTTTTCAACTCCAAGGACTCTACAACAAAATGAGGTCGTTGAAAGGAAAAATAAATCATTACAAGAAATGCCCAGAACCATGTTAAATGATTTCAACTCTCCTAAACACTTTTAGGCAGAAGTAGTTAACATTGCATTCTACCTTTAGAACAGAGTTTATATTAGGCCAATAATCAATAAAACCCATATAAATTGTGAAAGAAAAAAAGGCCCATCATTGCATATTTTCATCCCTTTGGATGTCAATTCTTCATACTAAACACTAAAGAGAGTTTGGAGAAATTTGATTCCAAGAGTGATGAAGGAATTAAGCTTAGCTCTTCAGAAATTTCAAAAGTTTTTAGACTTTATGACTATAGATTCTTAAGGGTAGAGGAAGCCATCCATGTCATATTTAACCATGAGTCTAACCTTAACAAGTCAGAGCTAGACAATACGTCTTCAAAATTGTAGATAGATGACATAGTGTCTAAGGAGACAAACACATACATACCATCTAAGGCATTCGACGATCCAAATGAACATCAAAGGCAGAGACTACTCGACGATATGCCTAAAGAAAGAAGAGAACCTAATGGCCTACATCTTGTGATGGTTAAAGATCATCCATTAGAGGGAATTATAGGGAACATCAATGAGCATGTCAGAACAAGATCTTACCATAGACAAACACCAGCTGCTCTTATCTCCCAAATTGAGCCATCCAAAGTTAACGAGGCTTTAGAAGATTAATCGTGGGTAGATGCAATGAGGGAAGATCTTGGATAATTCCATAAGAATGATGTGTGGAAGCTTACGGAACTTCCCCAAGAGAAATACGTGCTTAGGCCAAATGGGTTTATCACAACAAGTTAGACGAAGATGGGAAGGTGATACAAAATAAGGCAAGATTGGTTGCAAAAGATTATTCACAACAAGATGGTATTGATTACATTGAAACTTACACTCTAGTACCAAGTGTCGTATCGACAACACAACAACGATAGCGAGGTGTGGAGCATTGATGGCGGCCAAGCAATGACGATGACCTTTGAGTTCAGAGACGAAGTGAGTCGAACAGTGGACAGTACCATTGGTTCGTAGAGGAAGGAAGAAGAAAATTGTGAAGTTGTAACCTTTGTTTCTTTTGCAAATATAGCCCTAGGAAGACATATGACATCGATTATTCATAAAATTGATGCCTACAGGCTTTTAATAAAACAAAATTATAAATTTCAGCTGCAATTTTGAATTTTGGTTAACCTTTTGGTCTCGGTTATATACAGAGCTATAGCAGAAAGTAAATATTGTATTAGTTGTTCAAATAACATAGACAATATGTCCTTTTCAGAAAAATAAATAAAAAATAAGTGACAATTTTGAAATTTTGATCAACATTTTGGCTTCAATTGTCTAGGTAACCACAGTAGAAAATAGATATAGTAGTGATTGTTCAAATAATCGAAGTCATTGCGGGGATTTTGAAAAATTTTAAAAATTGTGATGCACATTTCGGCCTTGGTTCTTTATCAACCGATGCTAAAAGGTATCCACAACTTCGGTTATTTTGGAATTGAAGCCATATGTGCTTTTCAAATAAATAAAAAGATAAATAACTTTATTTTTGAAAAAAATTAAAAAATTTGGTAGACTTTTAGGCCTCGTTCTCGATTAACCGATGTTAAAAGTGATATATATTTCAGTTATATTGTAATAGAGACCTATAAAATTTACAAAAATTTTAAAAATGTCACCATGTCATTATATGTTTCGATTTTTTCAAAATCAAAACATATTATGCGAGTTATACGCCAAATCTGTAGTAGTTGTTATCAATGAGAAGCATTGATGCTTTGCAGAGATTTTGATGATGATGATGCACTTGAAGCCTTGAAAAATTATTTACATACATTGTTAAAGCATTTTTTTATAGAAAACCTTGTGTTAGGCTTTTGCTTTCACTTGTACATCATAAGAATACTTGTAAATTGCTTTTTAGTATAGCTATGGTACGAAAATAATAGATTACCATGAAGGATAATCAATTATCATGTGTAAAACGAGAAAACACATCAAATCGACAATAATCGATTATCTATAAGGATAATCGATTATCACCGAAAGTTATGATTGTTCAGGGTTCGACAATAATCAATTATCACTAATGATAATCGATTATCAACATTTCAAAAACCATATAATGGCAAAAAATAATTGATTATCACTGATAGTTGGGAGATGTCTTTTCAATTTCTGACCCAGCTCAAACCTTGGACTATAAATAATGTTCTCCATAATTATTAGAGAGTAACTTTTTACTTAAGATTATTAGAGTTGTGTGTCCAAGGAAAACTTTGTGCATTTGTGAAAATAGAGCTTGCGTACTTGGTGTTTGTAGGAGGAAGTGCTCTTTCTTAATGTGTCTAAGCGGTAGAGTATACCTACAAAGCAGAGTCAAGTTGTTCATTCTTTTGTGCGTCAAAAGGATGTGTCTTTCATCTCTTATCTGTTAAGAGAGGTGGTTTCTAATCTCAATCCTTATTTCTCTATTGTAAATTGTTACTTGTTTTAGTGGAAAGGTTAATGCCTCTTTTGGAGAGATTAACTGGACATAGGGACTTTTTGATCTGAACGAGTATAAAAATTACTTGTGTGAATTTTCTCTATCATTTCTTCTCTTTAATTTATTTTGTTCATAGAAAATTTTTAGAAGAAAAACAAAATTTTAATAGAACCAATTCACCCGTCCCTTTTAGTTTTGTGTTTGATTACATGTTCTTAAACATTTCGTTGTGCGATACCAATTCTAACAACAGTGAATTTTACATTTTGCATAAATGGACAAATCTTTAAATAAAGGAAGCCTTAACTCTCCCAACTTTTTTTATATATAAATTATAATTTTTTTTTAATTTTATTATATTTTAAATATTTGACATCCGAACAACTTTTAAAATTATATACAAAAGTTTTAAAACCTATAAAATATTTGTTGAAAATCCAATATTATCTATACATGTATTATAATTTAATTATATGGTTTAATATCTCGATAGGTCCATATTTTCGTCCAGAATCTCAAATAGATCTCTTTCTTTCTCGGCGTCTCAATTGGGTCCTTGTTTTTGTAAAGAAAGGAACCTATTTGAGATTCTGAACGAAAATAAGGACCTACCGAAACATTAAACCTAATTATATTTTCAATCAACACGAATCTCACTTTTAAAACTGAAATACATTTTTAATTTTTAAAATTCAAAACTTAAATCTAGTAATCAACCCAACAAAACTCAGTTACGACTTTACTATTTCTTTGTTTGAAGCAGAACCAATCATAAACTCATAAAATCTCAATTCCAATAAATCATATCTATCTCCTGTTCAATTCAACTATCATCGAACATGCATTGACATTGCATTAATTAGGCAATGATGGAACAAGAGAAACTTTTTTCACCATACTGTGTTAGTTAACATCACCTCTTTAATTATGAAATGCAAAAGCAAAGATGTGTGTGCACATATTCAGTTAATATTCCTCAAATTTTTGTGTGAATCCAATAATACTCCACACTTTGACGACACATCGTTGAAACTTGTTAGTTAGAGTAATCACATAAAGACAGCAATGTGACCTATAATGTGTAGTCACAAAAAGACAAAAGTCCCATATAACTTTTTAAGGTAGCTTTCCCAGGTGAGTCATTGGTAGAATATATTAACGTTAATTATTGTTTGTGGACTACCCTACTTCACTATGATGAGATGCGTGGCGTATTGCTGTTAAGCACGGTTGCTTATAAAGCTTATTCTCTTGCTTTACAAAACAAATCACATAACAATTTGGGAAATAAAGGCTTTTCACCCACACAGTCAAAAAAGGGACTTCGTTTTACCAACAGTGTTAAAAATGGATTATAATGATGTTCATTTTGTTTACTCATTTAAATTCATTGGTCGGATTGGAGAAAAAAAGGAGAAGAAAGTTAAAAATGTGAGTAATTGCTAATGTTGGTCAAATAGCATTACAAGGGAAAAACATACTTTTAACCTAATAAAAAGTATCTACCTATATTATTAAACATGTAAAATGTTGAGATTGGTTTATTTGTTTGTTTAAACTTGATTTTTGAAGATTTTAATTGACTAAACTTTGTGTCTGTTTTGGAGTGATGTTTTGGTATTTCTATTATTCTTTATTTATAGGGTTAGTTTTTTACTTCATTTATGTTATATACTTCTTTAATATCTAACTAGTCAATCATGTTATAATCATAAATTGTGTGATAAAATATCTATCTAATCTTTATCCTTTTATCCGTTTTTTTTTCACATTGTCATTATCAACTTCTCTTCTTTATTCACAATAACTAATCATTGACTAGAAATGATTATATCTTACTAACGAGTTCATTATCAAATATCATAATTAAAATAATCATAAAATCGAAATATAAATGTAATTTATTAAATATCTAGTTTATTTAACCAATTTAGTTTAACTAAACTAATTAGTATTGTTAAAACATGTTGGAAGCCAACCTGACACACCTCAGGTTCGGGTCTGGTTGGGTTGAAAAAAAATTTAAAATTTCGATACGAGCCAATTTTAAGCTCAGCTCATTAAAAATCCAGTTCATCCGATTAAACCTGTGGTGAGCGCGTTGGCTCAACAACCTACCTAATTATTTTAATGAAATTAAATGAAACAAAACATTCAACCAAACTGGAAAAAAGATCAATGTTATCCATTCTAGCCTTTAATCTTATAGAAGAATAAGTGACACAAAAATGATTAATATTATATACATATTTTTTTGCCTTTGTGCTTATATTTAGATTGTATTTGGAATTTAAGATAATTTTGGATTGTAGTGTATTTTTCTTAATTGTCTCTGGAGTTTAACATCATTTTATACTGAAATTTATTTAGATTTTAATTAGAAAAAAATTGTTATTCTTTTTTTAAATTGAAAAAAGAAATTAATTAAGTGAGTCAATGAGTCAACCTGTTTAATCCACAAACCCATGTTGTGTCGGGTCAGATTTGAATTTTTTCGACTCGCTAGTAAGTGAATTAAGTTAAATTGACTTACTAAGTGATCAACCTGTGATGAACCAAGCCGGATAATCCATTTTGACAATATTATAACTAATGATATCTTTTGAAAAAATAAAATAAGAATGAGGTTGGAGAATGGCTTTAAAAATAAGGGATACATATATTCTTAATAAATGGTCAACTTAAGCTAAACTACAGTTCATTTAAATCACATGATGGTGTAAATAAAATACTCAAGGTAATATGTAGAAAATCTCCCAATGTATATTATCCATTTACAGACATTAAAATATGACATTAGTAATATATCGTTTGAATTAAATGATAAAATTTAGTTAATAATTTCTTTTATCAAAGATTAACTTTAGCAGAACTACATACGTGCACATGCAATAGATTACTTCAACCACAAGAATAAAAAAAGCTTGAAAGAGATCATTTGATTAATGCAAATGACCAAAAAACTATTATCGGAAAAAGCAAAGCAAGATCACAAATTCCATAACTTGATGCAAAGAAATATTTTATGCACGTATCAAGAGTTGTTAATTTTTATATATATCGATATCTACAATCATCATTTTAAGATAAATAATCCCTAATTTATTAATGGATATTTGTAGCATTCAATTTGCTTTTATGAGAGATTAAGTAAAACCACACATATTTTTAATTTTAAAATAAATTATATTATTTATAATAATATTTGAAAACACGAACTAATTAAAAAGTAATATTTAAATGTTTCTAAACTAGAGAATATGTTGTAAGAGAAGTTGTTATAAAATTATTGAAAACTACGAAGTAATGTGCGGCTTATAAATAAGTCGATCACTTTCGATTTGACAGACTTTATGAAAGAAAATTTTGAGTGGGTCTATTGAAAGTGGCATTAATATTTTAACATTAGGTCTAGGTCAACATCAAAATTGGAACTCTTATGTGTAAAGCAAAATAATTTTGAACCTAACTTTATTAAAATCAAAATGCCACATGTAAAGGGTTTTGTTACCATACTTTTTTCAGTTGTAGTGCATTCCATAATCAGAAAGGTGAACCATTCACCACACAAAGAAAAAAGACCCCTTCGTCTTCAACATGCTTTATATTCTTTAACATACTACATAAATAAAGTACTTACTATTCTTTACAAATTTTAAAAAATAAATCATTTCGTCGTGATAATTCATGCTAAACTAGAGAAAATTAGATTATTATTTTTTATATATTTTAAATTGATTTATTTCTAGTCGACTAGACTTCTAACGTATTTTCTCGATGGTATATACATTTTGATTTTAAAATTTCATATTAATAGATTTTTCAATAAAGATTCCAACAATAAATAGAATAATAGACATGACAAACAATAAATTTTATTAAGATAAACTTTAATCAAGTGCTGATACTATATTAAAAAATGAAGTTTAATCTTAAATCAATTTTATAAAATCGATTTATAAAATAAGATTTTCATCAATTTATATATTCTAAATTAAGTTTATATAATATTTTCAATAAAATTAATCTAACCTGAAATATAAATAAAAATATTGAAAGTGTTTCTTCTTGAACTCCATTAAATTTCTTCGTGCATCCCGTTGACTCGATTTTGCTTTCCGAAACACACTTTATCAAATTGGAAAATGTCTTTCCAGCAGACACTCATTCAACTATTATTCCAGATCAAAATTTTCAGAACCCTTTGCTGAAGTGCAGGAAGAAATCTGATGGGCTGGAAGAAAAAACACCCAAGTCCTTTTTAAAAGGTTTCATGGTCTGCTCTCTGGAACTTAATGGGCCTTCCTGGCCCAAAAGAGTTGTGGGCTATATGGTAGACAAAATTATGATAAACAACTCATATAGTGAGATGTAGCTTTACATGGCTGACCCTTTTAATAAGAAGAAAAAAAAAAGAGAGAGAAAAACCATGATAAAATAATAATAATAGTAGTAATAATAATAATTATAATTAAAATAATAATAATAATAATTTGTACTTCATTTATGAATTTCGTCAATAAAATGTTCATACTTTCCCTAGACAAATTTGATCTTTTTTTAATAGTTGGTATACTTATTTATTCTAAGAATAATGAAGAACAAAATTCTTCTATTATTTCGCTCAAGAAAAAAATTATGGTTTGAGAAACTTTATTTGTTGTTTATATGAAGATTTAAAGTTGATATGTAAGTAGAGATGTGTATGTTGTGAATAAAAGAGTGCGATTAAGGAGTGAACAATTGGGGAAGGATGATGCGAGTAATTACCATAATGGTTACTGTGATTATTTAGATTTTTCATTAGTTATTAAATAGGTATTAACGAGATATTATGTATAAAAAATTTATAAGTTATAATAATACCTTTAGTTATAATAACGAGATATCAGTCAAAATGTTTATAAACATTATCATTTGTGTTAGAGACCATATATATGTTTATAAACAGTTAAGTTTAGAGACATTTAAATAAATAAAAACTTAAGAAAAATATCATATATATTCTTACATATTGAAACACTTAATAAAATAATAATACTTTTATTTTCGCAGTAAATTTATTTTAAAATATTTTTTATTTTAAAATGAATATCATATTATTGATGTTTGATGGATGTTTAGTGAAGAAATTAGGTATTTATGTATCAACATCAAAATTTTAATTCCATATGTATTTTGTTAGTTTTCTTATACCCATATGTACTTTTAGGAAAAAAAAAAGATTATTTTGCTTTTGGAAGATCTAGAAATGTAGTTGGAATCAATGGAATGTAAACAAGGAAGAAAATTGTTTCTTAAAGTTAGTTATTAAAAGTTAGGGTTTGCTGTAAATGAATAATAGTTTGTAGCGGGAGATTGACTTAAAAGTTTTTCATTCAAAACTTAACAAATTCATGAATACTTGCCAATTTTCGAAGGATTAAACAAGTCTCAATCAAGTATTGGATTGTTTTGTTGCAACAACCACTTTAATTTCCTTTTTCATTCAAGAAATTTTTTAAGTTGTTTATTTCTTTTTCAATTACATAATCCTTGTTAATTTAAATGTCAATTTACATTCTCCTCAATTAAATTTACATTTCTTAACCTTTTTTTCTCCATTTTGTTTTTCAAAACATTTACATTGCTACGTCATTTCTTTTACACATGTTCTTTGAACAAAGTGCAGCAACATAAATACAATACAAATACTCCAAACGCCTTTCAACACCAACAGTACAACCACAACACCAAAACACTAAAACACTAGGGTTTGTGAGGTTAACCTCACTATAATAAACCTTTGCAAGTTATTCTAAACCACAAACAACACTTACAACATATACAAAAACATGTACAATTAGTCTATGTAGGCAAGACAATATTCTTCTATATATCCAAACTTTTGTTTTGGTTGCATTATAACCATGTATTCCCAAGTTGTCAAACCTTCATAGGTTTACTCAACACTTCTCTTTCAACCAAACCTAATCCACTAGTTTGTTTAAGATAAATACAACTTAAACATATGGCATGTAGTATATATAGTGGTGATATTACTACTTAACATTGCCCATTGAGTTGAGTGGATATCCTTGAATAATTAACCTAGATACACTATCCCTTTGCAACCTATACACTCTCCAACAACTCAATATATAATTAAAAAGTACACCTATATGTCCCTATAAAATGTAGGCCATGTCTAGTTTTACTCCTTTCCAAAGTCTTTTGTTACTTCTAGATCTGTTAATGTTTTTAAGTCCTTATAATTAATAGTTAATTAAGTATTGAAAATGGGAATTTGAATTAAAATACTTAAGATCAAAGTCACATGATTATATTATTTTTGAAAGCTGAATTTAATTAAATAATACCATTATATATATATATATATATATATATATATATATATATATGTATATATAAGGTAATGACATGTAATTTATTTTAGGAATTTATTTATATTTTTAATATACCATGTGTAAGGGTCTTATGATTTTGGTTAAATAATATTTTTAATTTTAATTCAATAATTTATTTTTGAAAGAAAATTATAACTTAATTAGATATTTATTATTTTAATTTTAAATATATGATGTTTTATTTGGAAATCTAATTTTAAATTATTATAAAATAATATTTTTAATATATAAAAAATAATGATGTTATTTCAAAAGATAAAAAATAATTAGATAATTAAACATGTATTATATTTTTAAATTATTGATCATAATACATTAAACATTATATAAAAAATAATAATATTTATGGTTAACTTCAAATATAACTTTGTTTATAATATATTACATATATTTTTGCTTCTCATTCTTCCTATAAATAGATATAATTTATTATATAATATAAATAAAAATTTACATAATTACCTTCGCTAAATAATATTTTATTAATAAAAAATTATTGATTATATTAGAAAAATAACATTATGTAATTATTTGATAAAATAGAAAAACAATGAGTGCATTACTTATTTGAATTACTAATGTAATTATTATTATAATTTCAAAAAACTTTAATCACCTTAGTTATTTTAATTAATAATTTTCGTTCTCAACTAAGCTAAGTATATGGTAGAAAAATATATAAAAAAAACACTATCTTTTATTAGAAATGTTAAAATACACTTTTAAAGACACTATCTTTTGTTAGTTGAAATTTATTAAAAGTAAAAAAAAAATTAGGCCCTACAACCTATTGAATTATTCTCATGATAATATTTTATCATTTTGAATGACTTTTAATAGAAAATAGTGGTTAGAAATAGTCCCTTAGACTAGTGGCTATAGCATTCCAAAAAACTTTTACAAGGAAACAAACTATATATGAGGAGAGACATTTGTAAAAGCTTAAAATATATCTAAACAATGAATATGATGATAAATAAAGTAAAAAAAGAAATATATACAAAATTAGGATTAGTTGAAATATTTAAAAAAGGAAAACAGATAAGAACAAAGATAATATTTGCTCCTTCTAAGGTGTAAAAGTTCATCCTTTCCCTTCCATTACTACATAAGCTGGAATCAATCTTTAAGACTCAAAGTTTGGATTAACATGTGATTAGAAAATTGTTTTAAAATCCCCTTTAAATATATCTGTCGAAACATATAAAGACTAATATCTGGAGATAAAAACAATCTACTTAATTTTACTTTTTACTTTATATTTATTTATTTATTTATTTATTTGGAGATTAAACTTTAACCACACTGCATTGTCCTTTATTGCACAGGTAGAATATACTTTGACCAGTTTTCATCTTTGCACAGACACATTAATCAGCTTAACGTGCTATGAATTGTTTTTGGCTGCACAAACGTGCTATGTGCAACATGAAAAAGTTTGTCTTAAAATAAAAATTTAAATCAATCATTGAACCATCATCATTACTTCCTCAACTATAATCTATTACTAACCGATTCTTCATTCAAGTATTTTAACTTTGTTCATGCCCAGATGATGTTTTCCCCTCCACAACACAAATTGAATCTAACTTCAAATCATGGTTATGGTGGAAAAATATCTGAGCTTTAACTCTCTCGGTGGCTTTATGTGACACAAATCTTGAGATTACTCGTTTCTGCAAAGTTTGAGACCACTTCGTTGGTCATGTCCGAAAGATTCTCACCAAATATAGTATATGGTTAAAAGATAAGAACCATTTTGCAGAAAGAATCCAACAAAAGAAATGATTGGTTAAGACAGTGATTTACCTGCAGAATAATCATGTTATTATATTCCGTGGATCCAACTATTCCTTTTATTTTACTCCTCGATCAGGCATCTCGTGTTGGAAGTATTCATCTTAACTTTTTTTAGTTCATTGCAGAACGTGAAAATGGAATAACTATGGAGTGGAAATAATATGAAGGTACCCTTCATTACTAAAGACAGATCTAGAGTTAATTAGTACTATAATATGCAATAAGTTTGGTTTTGTTTACGGGTATCATGGACTTGTAAATTCCACTTTGAATCAATTCACATATATGGACGTTGGATTCTGATTTATACTAAAATTGTAACATCTTCAGAAGTAAACATATTATACTAGTGGGATAGTTTGTGTAGGAATTTAACATGAATATCATACTAATACAATAGTTTGTAATATTCAAAAGTTGGTAAAACATAATACATCACAGGAACTCTTAAAGTAATAATATTTGGAAGCTATTGTGTTCCATTATTGGATTTGTATGTCTTCAGTAGTCTGGTTATTGTTCATGTTGAGTATAGCATATGATACAGAAAAGAAGAGATATGCAAAGAAGAAAGCGAAAAGTTATTATTGATCTTGAGATATCAGATATACATGCTAACGTATACATACAATATGAAGATGTTAGAAGGAATAAATTATAGTTAACACAAACAACTTACAAGGGTGAGTTGATGTAAATAAACACATCATGCTACTTCGTGTCCTGGAACAAAAATGCTCCAAACCAAACATGACACTCAACTGTATCATGTTACTGCTCAGAGTCAAAACATTTGTGTTTTCACGCTCCTAGAGGTACATCTGTGATGCTCATTAGTCTAAAGCTAAAATGCTTTCAGACTTACACAATAAACTAGCATTAACGACAAGCTGAGCTTGCCACTGCTTAGCGTTGCATCAAATATCAGCATATCAAAATTATATGATTTTGAAAAATGGAATATGTTTAAATGGTTAAATTGGTATTTCCTTCTTAGTACTTGAGTTACAAACAATTTTTAATGTTAAGGCACATACTAATTGACTCGATTGATTAGATTCTAACTTCCTCAATCAACACAAACTCAAACAAGACAAATCACAGGATAAACATCCAAAACCTAAATTAATAGATCAAACATTCAGCATACAACTTAATAATGCAAAAAAACATTTCAAGATATCTATAACTTAATACTTCCTTTACTTGAGAGACCAATGAACTTGTTCAATAGAATCCCAAACCCCTTTTAAGTTCACATGATGTTCTATCTACACCTAAGAATAACACAAACACAATTAAGGCACACTATTAAAACCACTAATTAGCATAGACTTATTATATAAATAACTAAAAAAATGCATGCAAGTGAAAAAAAACTCACATGCAACAAATAACAGGAAAGACAAAAAAAAAGAGAGCTGAAACTCAACTTCCTTAAGGAAAGAAACTGATTGATCCAAATTAGATAGTTTACCGCAAAAATCAATCTTATGGTCTCTGTTCTTCAATCAAACTAGTAAAGTGGAAGAATCCTAAAAAGAAGTCAAAAACCTCTAAAAAAATAGTTTTGTAAAGAGAATGTATGTTTTAAAATAATAAAACTTTTTCATAACAAAATTATTTACATTAAAACATTTTAATATTAAAATAATCAACTCATTATTTTTAAACCACCGTCACTTCTAAAATGTCATTTTCTAAATCTTTTCAATTATAAAAAAAATTAGTTTTAGTAGAAATTAAAATATAAGGCTATATTAAATCTATTCATAGTGTAAGAATTTTAACAATTCTAAATTTTTTAAAAACTTCGTTCAATATGTGCAATATTGTTTATCATTCATGCATAAGGGAAACAACTAAGTATTCATGCGTTAGGAAGCAGCTAAATGTGGACAAAGAATTCAGTATATCAAAATACCTTTTGGATTCAATTGTTAAACCTAATGGCTTTCAATTATTTAATTACTAAGATTATTAAAATTATCAGGTTTTAGACAAGTTTCAAGATTTTTGTACCATAATTTCAAGTCTTAATCATTTAAGAATATTAATGCTAAATAAAAAATAACAAAATCTTATCATAAGTGTTATATTGCTCAAATACTTTTAAGAGACTAATTGTTTGATCTACCATATAAATAATATTAGATATCCTAATTAACTCTTTGATGTACTCTTAAAGTTTGATTGTGTGTATTTAGAGAAAGTTTCATTATAATGTTTTTCTTTCAAATTGACTCTTTAACAAAATCACATTCAATCTCCTCTCATTACATACTAAATTTTATAAGATATGTTATACGTGTTAGTTAGTTATTCTATTATTTTTGGTAATATTATTTCATTCTTAAAATTTATATCTTTTTCAACCGTAAAAAATAAATTTTCCTGTAATATTTGCTTAAGATTTTATTGAATTATTCTATTATAATTACTAAACCGTATCAATCAAGTCTGTGTCATATCATGAAGACTTGTTGTCAGATGAATATTTTCTTATAATCAATTGAAATTTATATTAATAGTAATATATTTTATTTAATGAAATATATAATAAAATAATAACTATAATTTTCATTTTTTATATATTTATAGAAAATTGTGGTTTTTAAAATTTGGGACCTTCATAGCCCACTGGACTGTGGTGGATCACCACTAGCAGAACCATAGTTATTTATATCTCCCTTTCCAATAAACTTCTTTAAACCTAAAACTTCATTTTCCTTTTCTCTTTTTCAGTATTAATTTCTTAATAATAACACAAATGAACAAATGATTGTGGGTATTTTTTAATGATTGGTGAGCTAAAATGTTATGTCAAGCATTGACAGGAAACTTGTTTTTATTGTTAGATTTACTTGTTTTTTTCATCTATGTATATCTTTTTTTAAAAGTTTTTCATAAATTTTTAGTTTACGAGTATGCGATATATTTTTATCATAGTTAAATGTAATTTTTTATAATTTTTCTTTTTTTAATAAAATCTTCATATATGACAATAATGCTTAACATAATTATTTTCATTTTTTGTGAGATATTTCTTTTTATCGCTATAATTAGTATTTTTTATACTTGTTTCTCTGCTCCAAATTATTTTAGAAAAATAATAGCCATTTTCGAAATTTCTTAATAATGTAATTTTTGTATTATTTAATTATACTTTTAAGAAGCTGAAGAAAATAATTCTCTTAGAAAAATAATTTGCACAATCAAGGGTTGTGATCTTCTGCCCTTTTATCTGAACAGATTTTGTCCCTTCAAATTAATAATTGATATATATATATATATATATATATATATATATATATATATATATATATAATATAAAACTCTTTTACATAAACATTTAATTATAATTCATCTCATTTCCATGGCCTATTAATAATAAAAATAAAGCAATAACAAGGCAATTTTTTTATTAAATATTTATAAAAAGAATACTGACACTACTGGTAAATTAAATTCAATAATAAATGAAAAAGAAAACTTTCTTTAACAATTTGTAGCCACTGTATTTGTAACTGTAACTCAATAATTATCATTGTCATATTCTTTGCTTTTAGGAAATGACATTAAACATAAAACGTCACATCATCTGTAGGAAAATGTCTGTACTTTTCTTTTCATGCTAAAAATGTCTGTACTTTCTATACATAAAATTTTTACTAAGATGGGAAACTGAAAAAGCTTTATTTTGTTACAATTAAGTTTTCTTTAGTAAAGATTCTTTGACACGTATGAATATTTCACGTTTACTTTGATATTATTTTTATTTACTTTTTTTTTAAATAATATGAAAGTTTATATTTTTTTTTGACTATTTTATTTTTATAATCTTTATGAAATAAATATAAAAATGTCTCATGATATCGTTACTTTATTTTTTCTTACTGCTGAAAAAGGAAATATGTGAAAGGAATAGACACAGAAAGCTGGAACTTTACTCTCTTATTAATGTTGCAGTAGCACTTTGACTTGATCCTCCGTTCCAATATCAAGGTGCAATACATAACTTTCATAATTTTATTATTCCCCAGTTTTATATAATCATGCATCCATTATTAGGATTAACTAATTGTTCTTAACCATCTTTAAAATTATATGATTAATATGAGCTTCTATACAGTTTGATCTCTAACTTGTTCTGTCTGTTTGTGTGCCATATTTGACTGTTGTTTTTGTTTAAGGATTAGAGAACAAACAATCACCATGATTCATAGGTGAACATGTTAACATGTTCTTGTTGAAGAAATCAATTATTCTCAGACATTAAGAAAAAAGAAATCCAGCTAACTTGGCTTATAAATTAATGGATCATCATCAGAAACTCAAAAACTCTTCCTACATAGCTAAAGTGCACTCGCTGTGATATTTTGCACTTCTCTAGCTTCTATTCTCACAAACATCTTCCTCCATATCCTGCACTTCTAAATAGTGCTTGTTTTATATCTTCTGAACTCAGAATTTTCTTCTGCTGCAGTTCCTATTGAAAAACAAAAACATTACTCAATTGCTCAACGAAAAAAGAATTCTAACACAAAAACTATATATACAAGCAAGGTTTTTTAGACAGTTTCAAAACCACCACAGAATGCCTTTGATTTTCTCTCTTCAATTCCATCCTTATGGAGGGATATAATTTCTGATAAACTATGGTTCTTTAAGAATGTAAGAATCACAACAAATATTTGTTGGGAAAATATAACCCTTCAAGTAAATTTCAATATCTGAAAGTGATTGTTCTTTAATCTTAGGAAGGTGGTTAGTTCAGAAAAAAATCTCAAGTTCATATCTATTTCAGCTTTAGAATGCACCCAGTAGAAAATAGAGCATGTATTCTCTATTGATTTCAACCCTATATCTGATATACCTCTGAACAAGAAGCTTGCACTGTGAAATCATTGAAACAGCTAATAACACATTGTTGGATCTCCAGGCCTAGTGTTTCCAATGTGTTTACCGTAGACAGCAGCAAGCCTGGCTTCCCAGCACAGCAGATCTCCACCCTTGTATTGGCATTTCTCCTCTCCACATCAAACTGCACAAAATCACCATAGAGATTCTTCAATGATCATATCTATTTTCACTTTAAAGAATCTTGTAGGTTAGTTATGTAATATGATCAAATTAATGTGTATGAGTTGCATATAAGGAGTTATGAGGTGCCTTAGTGTTATTAGAATTCAACTTCCGTCGCTAATACTTGAGAGATATAAGGTTAGCTGGTGAATTTGAGAGTTATAAGATTAGCTTGGTGATTTTGAAAAAAAAAGTGAAAAAAATGTGGATTTAACTCCCTAATTAACAAAATGCTAGCCATTAATATTTATCCATAAAAAAAAATAAAAAATGAGTGCCAGGAAACTTTTACTTTCATAACCTAGTTTGCAAAGCTAAGTCCCCAAAACAAATTTTGAAAACCCCAAATAGAACATACCTTGGGAGAATTTCTTACTAAGATTTCGTTTGGCTTTAAATCCTTGAAAATGGTAGCAGTGTTGGAATCCACCTCTATTTCTTGCTTCAAAGTGTTAATCTTTTCCAAGAGCTCTTTCATATAATCAATAGTGTCTCCAAGAATAGCTGTTCTGTCCATCTGTGAGAAGCATTTTTCCAGCAAGAAAATCAGCACTTATGCTGCATATATGACACAAACATTTGAATACTTGTAATGATAATGACTTATTCTCACTTCATACCTTACTTATCTTTGGGACAATTGATCTTAGCATGGAGAGTCTGTCGTTTAATCTCTTCCTTCTTCTTCTCTCTGCCATTAGGTTCTTGGAAGGTTGCCCCTGAAGCTTCTTTGCTCTAGTCTTTCTTTCCACACAAGAATCTGTGTTGAAAACAGGCATTTCAGGGGAATGGCTTGGCTCCATTTTGCATGTTGCTTGAAGGTCCAAACAATGAAGCTCTTCCCCAAGCAAACCCGGATCTTCTTCTTCCATCAAAGACAATGGATAATCTTCATGAGGAACAAATGAAGGGGTGCTAATATGTGAAGCATCAAGGGTGCTATAAGATGAATCTACAATCTGAGGTGCAGAAAACTCATTAAATAAGGAACTGTAGATTTCATTGAAGGTGTAGTCGAAGTTGTAACTCTGAGGCACTTCTTGCAAAGAGAAAGAATTTGAAGGAAAAGCTTGATAGTTTTGATCAAAACAATCAAAACTCCAAGCATTAGAGAAAAGCTGGTTTTCTTGTGAACACGGATTGGTATCCCATGGTTCTCTTCTTAGAGCCATTGATTCCTCCAAGAAATCATTATCATAAAGTTCCATCTCTCTCTCTCTCTCTCTCTCTCTCTCTCTCTCTCTCTCTCTCTCTCTCTCTCTCTCTCGGTGTGATGGCTAATTGTTTTGGAAATACTGCCTTGAGACAATATAGTACTAAGTTGAAGCATATTTATAAGAGGACAATGAAAAGCTTGTTGCAAATTGCTTATTATATGATATATATTATTCATTTGTACCTATACCCTATGATCAAAATGGAATCCGCTTTTCACATTGCATCTCTCCATAGATCTTCCCCCTCAAATAGAGGGGGGCATTCTTGTCTTTTTCACCGAAATTTCTATAACCAAATTATATATTTTATAGGAATTTGTTGGAAAGTTTGACCCTCAGATCTGTCTGAAACCAAAAGGAATGGTAGTTAACATCATAAACCCTCTCAGGTTCTTTGCATGTTAAAAACTTCACCAAAAAAACCAACCCTTCATCTCTCTCTATTTTCCATCACCTTGAAGAAGATTTCAGAGATGGGTCCTACCCACCAAATGCTTCCAAACTTTGGCTTAGCTCATAAATTCAAATTGGTGGGTGATCCTTTTTTGTTCTTTTCTGATTACTTTCCTATCCAATATATGTGTATATACTTAATAATTGTCCATACTACTAAAATAATGAATCACACACTATCTATCTATCTATATATCTAACTTTCATTTTCCATCACAAAGGGTTAAATATAGGCATATAGAACCTTCATTCTCACCCCCACCTGCAAAATGTAGACCTTTCTGTATCTCTATGACAGTATTCTTATGAAAACGTATATACAATAATAGAAGTGTGAATGCAACCACGTACTATTTTTCAAACGAATCTCTTTGGCTTTTGTATCTGGTTTTTAGCTACTTTACGAATATGAAAATATCATAAGCAATTTTTTGCATACCCTTTTGATTTTTCCTGTCTTCTAATCACTACTGACTTGTTCCCTATATGGAAATTGTTTGCATGTAGGGACTCCCTATTCGTTTTTCTTACACTTTTTGGCTCTATTGCATGATCTTGATCGACGTAATTATTGTTAGATGAAATTCATTATTGTTGTTATTGTCGCTATTGTGATACTAACTTCAAGCATATGCATGTATGAATTTATAACGCATGGTCCACGAACTTGTTCTACTAATAGCTTCTATTTCAGTAACCTATAAGCCTATGATTCGCAACTTGCGAGTAGATTTTTGAAATGGCAACGTAGATTATGTGTATCTATCATACAAGAAAGTGTTCTTGTGAATAGGATTCGTTTGTGGTAATTACACGTATTAGCACGTTATTATGCAGTAGAAAACAGTGTATCCAAATTGGCAAATTGGAATACTTATTAACTCTAATATTTTCTTAAACTCATAAAAGTTGAAATTTGTCGGCCACATTTGTTTGTTTTAAAAATGCTTTCTGAGTAGGAAGGTTGAGCTTCATTCCCATTGTCATCGTGATAATATATAGAATTTTTTCTTCAATTTTAATAATTCTTCATTTTTGTCACTTAAATGCACCCCCACTTAAAATAGTTCTATCCCAATGAGTGTATTTAAAAAAAAAAAACAAGCTTATGAATATGCCAGTTTTAATTGTGAAGAATCTAAGAACATGCTATGATATGTAACAAACAAGCTAGTCTACAAAAAGATATAAAGACAAATTTTCTTAATTTGTAGAATTTGGTTATAAGGTGGTATGGTAGCCTTAGCCTCAGTGCCTTGGTAATATATATATGGGTTTGCTAACACGCGTACGCCTGTTTTTCAGTTGGTATATTTTAGCAATGTGTACCGGATTTTAGTAGACAAAAATACCCTTATATATCATGGATTCTAAGTTTTAAGGTTAAGGATATTTTAATAATTTTCATTCTCAAAACTTAAAAAAAAAAAAAAGAAACCCCCAAACCCTTAGTCACCTCACTCATTCCTCTCAATCCTTTCTCTTTCATCTCTCTCACTCCAACCTTTTCTCTGTCATCCCTACTGTAAACAATTTATCTTTGTAAAGAGTTGAGTCATTGACATATTCACCTTCAGGCAAAGGTTCATTCAAGATCTCTTCAATTTCACCATCTTCATTAACCTCTCTAATTTCATCATCTGCATATGTTGAATCATCATCGCTAAAAAAACCCTCCAGGCCAATTACCAATTCTTTCGGATGTCATTATGCTTGTGAAAACTAGATAAAATTATATACGACAAAAATTATAAAATGAAAACTCATTATAAAATCATTTTTTGTAAGAAATTGTTTAACAACGAGTGTTTCTGATTTTTTCCAGGCCAATTGTCAATTCCTTTGATGTCATTATGCTTGTGAAAATTAGATAAGACAAAAATTATAAAATAAAAAATCATTATAAAATCATTTTTTGTAAAAAATTGTTTAACAACGAGTATTTCTGATTTTTTCCAGCTCAATTACCAATTCCTTTATGCTTGTGAAAATTGGATAAAATTAAATAAGACAAAAATTATAAGATGAAAACTCATTATAAAATCATTTTTTTGTAACATTGTTTAACGACAATTGTTTCTGATTTTTTCAATTGGGGCTACAGTAGGGATGACAGAGAAAAGATTGGAGTGAGAAAGATGAAAGAGAAAGGGTTGAGAGGAATGAGAGAGGTGAGTAAGGGTTTGGGGGGTTTCTTTTTTTTTTTTAGCTTTGAGAATGAAAATTATTAAAATACCCTTAACCTTAAAACTTAGAATCCATGATATATAAAGATATTTTTGTCTACTAAAACACGGTACACATTGCTAAAATGTACCAACTGAAAAACAGGCGTACGCGCGTTAGCAAACCCCATATATATATATATATATATATATATATATATATATATATATATGTATATATATGTATGTATAAACTCTAAAGGATTTGAGTAGTTTACAGGGTCATAACTGCAAGCTTCAAATACTGTTGTAAAAAAATATTTTTAAGAATTGCATATACAACAATATCATTTACCATAAGAAACTAAAGACAAAAAGATTATATGTCAAAGAATGTAACGTTTATTTAAAATGTGCATTTTTTATATTATTTTATCATTCTGTAGTGTACAAGTAATGTACAAAAATTTTTGTGCAAATCTATATATCATATTTGCATTGCAACCCTGTCTTTTTTTTCAGGGATATATGATTTTTTATGATCAAGAATATCTAAGACATATGCACGAAAATGACTATACTAATAAAATAAAGTACAAACTGTGGCCTTTTATATAAAGAAGTTTAGAAATCTTTATTTAATGAAAGTTGTATTCAGTTATCTAATAGGCTGAATTTGTGTATTTATTATTTTTTAAGATATAAATTTTATTATGGTTATTACAGTAATATTGTAAAACTATAAATTGAGTAAACACTATTGGATGGTGTTTATAGCAGAGAAACTAGCAACAACACATTTTGGTGACGAAACTATAAGAGAATGCGATGAATATATATATATATATATATATATATATATATATATATATATATATATATATATATATATATATATATATATATATATATATATATATATATAATTTATGTTCCAATTAATATGAATTTTGACTTTGAAGAATATTTAGTGTAGATACGATCAAAATTCTTTAAAACTAATTAAATAAGAAATAATAATGAAAGTAGAGGATGGCCTCAATTTGTCATTGTTTCATGATTTCGACTTTGAAGCTTGAAAAGGATTAGACACGGAAATCAATAAATAACATCACCCCATTTGTCCAACAGTTCAATAATGATAGAGTACTCAATTACTATTATGTTTTAAACATGAAAAAGATCACAACTAATTTCTTTTCAATTAAATTTTTTCTCCTAAATAGATACCTTAAATAAATAAGTAAATATAACACATTTTGGTCTACATAAATAATGCTGTAAAGTTAATTGAATCTTCGGTTGAAATTTTTGGTTGTATTAGATTATAGAACTATTCAATTCATATGCTTCACATGTTGCTATTATTTCATTGTAAAATGGAATCAGATTATAAGTACTAAGAGATGGTTGTAATACATTTTTCTAAGGTGGATACTTATTTATATCTTTTACATTTGAGTTTGGATTTTGACTAATTGTCTTAAACTTTTGGTGGAAGTAAAGTGAAGTAATGCTTATTACTCTAACTATTTATGATTTGTGGTAGGTCTTATTAAAAATCAATTGTCATTATTATGAGATAATGCATAAATGTATGATTTTGTTCTCTATTTGGAAAGTGGAGAAATTCATGCTACAAACATAAGTGTTACATTTCTCATATTATCTACTTAGTATATATTATTATTAATTAGCGTATGTTTCCAATTTAATTAAAGTTGTTGGTAAGACCATATCAATGCAAATTTAAGTAATATATCCAAAGACTGATACTTTTTTCATTTATAAGTTATTAATTTTGGCATGTCAATTTATGACCTTAATGTGTGATTATTTTCCTTATCATATTTAGTGTAACAAGTAGAAAGATTCATTGGCATGTAGCTATTATGTTACGTTTGATGAAAATCATCATTCCAACAAAAATTGAAAAATGTTGGACAATGTTAATAATACATACCTTTCACATATTAAAAATCATATCAAACTTTAAACATTAATATAATTACATAATGAAGTTGTGTCACTTTTTCGGTATTCATCACCCATATCAGACAAGACAATGAAGCAAATAAAAAAAAAGAGTGAGAGGGTGAATAATGTTTTCCAAAACTTTTTGCAGAGACTGTCTAATGATGTTTCAAAGGATTGCAAAATAAATATATTCTTTAGACGATGTCATAGAAAACAATGAAAACTTTTAATAAAACACAATTTTTATACTGGTTCAATCAAACTTGAGGTACACTTAGTTCTCCATTAAGAACTTTGCCTCTCTAAGATCTCACCGAGTATTCTTACCCTCCTTGTTACAAGTTTTACCTCTAAAGTTTTTTCTCTAATAGGAGAGTTAGAAATCAATATTATTGATGATTAAGAAAAAACATACTTGTTCTATATCATTTGTTTATGTGTAAGATAAAGGTGTGGTGTAGTAAGAGAATTAATTCTAGTACCTTTATATGGAGAAACATTAAAATTACATTTAATTTAGTTATGTTATTTTGGCACAAATCAAAATTATTGGTAAGTTCCATCATTATGTGATGACTCAACTTCGAATGAAAAAGCTCTCGGATGAAGAAGCTAGTGGAAGCAACAATGAGGAGAAAATGAAGTATGTGGTTCAATGGTTTATTGTTTAAGGTGAATATGACAGTTTCTGAAGAGAGGTGAGGTCACTAGAGGAAGAAGGCCAGAGATAGACATAAATGACACTCTAGCCTAAGATGATTCACAAGAAGTAAAGCGTTAAGTGATCTCAATAAAGTAACTCTATTACATTCATGAATACATTTAAAAAAGGTAAGCTCCTCTATTTATAGAAGTAAAGGAGAGAAACTGGTATCTAAAAATGAGAGGGAAAACCTAGTCTAGAAATTGAATTTGAAGAAAAAAAAGAGCATGCAACAAGTGTGACATGCCACATAAGCAAGTCAAACGTCTCACGTGCCATGAGGCACAAATGGAGAGGAGAAACTTTATCTTCCTCTCTAAGCTAGCGCACCAAATTAGGATTTAAACCCTAGAAATGTGTCTCCTCCCACAAAGGCTCAAATCCTTCTAGGCCTAAACTTCCTTCTAGGTTTAAAATGTTAACAAGGCCCAAATATAAGTCTCAAAGAAAATCCTATACTATTTGACCCATAATACAAGACCTAAAAAATAAACCTAATTTAATATTTACAAACACAAAGTCCTAGGTTAGGTCTTCACATCCTCCTTAACCCATGTGAACTTCAACTTGGGCCTAGTATTCTCAAAGGAGGCCCAATCTTTTTGTATCCTCTTAGCCATAGCTCTTGTTCTAGGTCCCTTGACTAGAGGTATGTCATTGTTCCCTCCCTATTGAAAAGGATTTGACCTCAAATATGAAGGGTATGCCTCATCATCAATTCTACTAGCAAAAGGAATCAAGTTAGAGTAATATTAAAGGCGGAATCAACTTCATACCCCTCATGCAGTTCTAGCATATAAGCATTATTGTTCCCTTTTTTAAGAACTTGAAATGGACCATCTCCTCGAGCTCTAAGTTTGGACTTCCTTTGTTTAGGAAATCTATCTTTGCTTAGGTGAAGCCAAAACCAATCCCCTTTTCAAATATGACTTCTCGCCCCCCTCCCCCTATTATTGTACCTAGTATACCTCTCAATTTATTGTTGTATTTGTCTTTCAACCCTTTCATGCATTTTCTTTAAAAACTCATATTTAACTACCTCTTCTTTATGAACAAAGTAAAACAATATGGGAAGTGGTAGTAAATCTACTAGAGTGAGAGGATTAAAACCATAATTAGCCTCACAAGGAGAGATTTTAGTAATCTTATGAACTATCCTATTTTAAGAAAACTTAATATAAGGAATATATTCATCCTAAGATATGTGGTTTCCCTTTAATATTTCCCTTAACATTATAGAGAAAGACCTATTGACAACTTTTGTTTGCTCATCAGTTTGTGGGTGACAAGAAGTAGAGAAGTATAGTTTAGTTCTTAGTCTTAATCAAAGAGTTTTCCAAAAATGAATAAGGAAATTGGAGTCTCTGTCACAAACTAAGCAAGGTATACCATGAAGTCTCACAATATCTCTAAAGAAAAGTCTTCAATGTTGCTTGCATTATCCACTTGGTAGCAAGGTACAAAATGTGTCATTTTACTAAATGACCAACCACCACAAAAATGGAATCATAACCCCTTTGGCTTTCTAGGAGACCTAGAACAAAATCCATGCTAATATCTTCCTAAGGAGTTGAAGCAATTGGCAAAGGGGTACATGAGGCATTGTCCTAGACTTAGATTATAAACATGAGATGCATATATGACAATGTCTTTGGAAATCTTTCCTCATATGTGGCCAAAATAATTTTTTCTTAAGTAAATTAAGGGTCTTCTCTACCCTAAATGGCCCTTAAGTGCCCCCTTATGTGTTTATGGGATTAAAAGCTTTCTATGTGAACGTTGGGAAATGAAATTTTTTTCTTTTTTCAAAAAGTACCCATCATTCACATAAAAGGCTCCTTGAGTTCTTTCTAAATACTCAACATAAGGGGATGAAAACTCAGAATCTTGAGAATACGTTTCAAGAATGTAATAAAATCCAACAACTTGGGCTCCCAATTTTGAAAATAATGTGTTCCTCCTAGACAAGGCATGAACCACCACATCACTTTTACCTTTCTTGTATTTAATCACATAGGAAAATTGTTACAAGAATTCCATCCACTTAGAATATGTTGACCCTTCAAGTATTTAAGTGACTCATGGCCACTTTGAATAACGAACTCTTTGGACACTAGATAGTGTTCCCAAGTTTGAAGAGATCTAACTAAGACATACAACTCTTTTTCATAGGTAGGATAGTTGAGGGAGGCACCATGAAGGTTTTTTTTTACTAAAGTAAACAATTGGGTGACCTCTTTACAATAACAATGCTCCTATGCCTACACCTGATGCATCACATTCTAGCTCAAAGATTTTTGAAAAGTTTGGTAAGGCTAGAATGGGTGCAATGGTGAGTGTTTTCTTAAGTTGCTAGAAAGTAGACTCTTGTTTTTCCCGCAACTAAAAGATACATCTCTTTTGGCCAATTCGTTACAGGTTGAAGCTAGATTAGAGAAATTTGGAACAAAGCTCCTATAAAAACTTGCCACACCATGGAAGCTCCTAACTTCTTCTAAGTTTTAGGAGTGAGCCACTCTTGAATGACCTATATTTTCTTAAGGTCCATATGAACCTCATGCTTATTGACTACATAACCTAAAAATATGGCACTATCTACATACAAGGTACAATTATCTATATTGATAAAAAGTTTATTTTCTTTAAAAATGGCAAGGAGAAACCTAAGATGATCTACATTTCATGCATACTGTTACTATATACTAAAATATCATCAAAATAGACAACAACAAACCTACCTACAAAATCCCTAAGGGCATGATTCATAATTATTATGAATATGCTAGGTGTATTAGTGAGCCCAAAAGGCATCACCAACCACTCACAAGGCCTAGTTTGGTCTTAAAAGTGGTTTTCCGCTTATCACCCTCTTTTATTCTTATTTCGTGATAACCACCTTTTAGATAAAACTTGGAAGACACGATTAACCCATGAAACTCATCAAGCCTAGGAATTAGATGCATCTACTTAATGGTTATGTTCCTATTAGCTGCAAAATTGCTGATAAGTGCACTAGTCGCATAATAGTAAGTAATAAGTATTTGTATCATTCTCTTCCAAGAGACTAGTGCAACACTCGACAACTATTACAATTCATAACTCAATTAGACAACATTGTTAACAAAAACTCAAGAAACTATTTTTTTATTTTATCAAATAGTTGGTGTGCAAGGAAATTTAATGTAGAGTATTTACAATTTGTTAAGACTAAAACTTCATCTACTTCATTTTCATGCATTCACAATTAATTTCAAATCCAATTTGATGTCAAAATCAACTCACTGTTATACTCAAATCTTATCTCTAGAGACTTTGAGCTTATGGTAGCTCATCAAGATTTCAATTCCTTGAATTATTAACAAGTGAAATCATGCATTATGTTCAAGAGTATATTATTACTAACGAACCAAGTTTTATCCTTAGATACCAGCATCCATTAGGTACTCAAGTTCTATCTCTTTGGACACTAGATAGTGTTCCCAAGTTTGAAGAGCTCTAACTAAGACATACAACTCTTTTTCATAGGTAGGATAATTGAGGGAGGCAATATGAAGGTTTTATTTTACGAAAGTAAACAATTGGGTGACCTCCTTACAACAACAATGCTCCTATGCCTACAGCTAATGCATCACATTCTAGCTCAAAGTTTTTGAAAAGTTTGGTAAGGCTAGAATGGGTGCAATGGTGAGTTTTTTCTTGAGTTGTTAGAAAGTAGACTCTTGTTTTTCCCGCAACTAAAAGATACATCTCTTTTGGCCAATTCATTACAGGTTGAAGCTAGATTAGAGAAATTTGGAACAAACCTCCTATAAAAACTTGTCAGACCATGGAAGCTCCTAACTTCTCACTAGTGCAGTAAAGGGAAACAACAACGATTATTTTTGCTTATCCGCAGCGGTTCCGCAACCGAGGTATATACAGGCGAGGCAAATTGTGAACCGAGGCAAAAAAGTGTATGCTTTTGCCTCGGTTCAAATGCAACTAAGGCAGTAGAAGGTGTTCCTTTTTAACTTTTTTTTTCTCTAGATTTTTGACCTTGGTTGCTGGTGAACCGAGGAAGTAGAGGGGGTCTTATGCCTCAGTTTAGAGTTGAACTAAGGTAGTAGAAGGGTTTTTTTTATATTTTCAAACGACCTGTTATCACCGCCTTCAAAAACACCCTGCTGACAACATCTAGAAGAAAAGTAGAAACGGAAATTTAAAACGTTTAATAGTAGAAATGACTAAGATGTTATCGAGGTATTGCAGGGTTAATTAAGGAAGTCCTTTGTGATTATTTGCAACAGTGGTAGTAGCTTGGTACTGAGAAGAAAGTGAAAAACCAGAAAGAGTGGGTGCTTCAGTAGCTTCGGCACCACGACCTATCTTTGGTTCTTGATGGCCCTGCGTCCCATAACCCTATTGCTTATAATCCTCCAGATCCTTGTATTGCACGTATGGACTGTCCTCTATCAAAAATACATAAATAACTTGTATTGCACATAGGGACCAATTTCCCTGTCAAGTAAAATACATAAATAGCTTGAATGTATCAGATTGTAGTAAGGTTTTGTAACATTTATAAATGAATTACTTTAACCTTATAGACTCACCATAGCTATAATACATTGGGAGTAGCATTGCAGTATAAAAATTTATGTCAATTCTTAGGATATAAAAACTACAAAAATAATTAGAAAGATAGTTGTTATAAAAAGAAAAAATTAGTAAAATGCACAATCAAATTCTTTGAACACAATTTAAGAGTAAGATTCCATCAGACCATGGTTTAGAAAATGCTCTATTTTAAGCTTCTTTTGCCTTTCTTTGATAGAACCATATATTCATGCTTATTAAATATACAGACATTCACATGCGAGATAGGAAGAAAGAAAGAAAAAGGAATCATAAAGGCAATGTGAAATCATACAAATAAATACCTGCTCATAGAGAGGGGTATTGAAAACCCTCTTTTTACCAAATTGGTCTGCTAATCCTGTTATGCAACGGAAGACACCACCAAAGCATACATCCTCTCCAAACACATAAGATTTGTGATGATGTGAAATAGAAGATAAGGAAGTACACCAGATATTCATGCTACACATAAAGAACTCATAATAGTGCAACTGATAGAGTCTTAAAGTAGGATATGTAACACAAAAATTCAGTTTGTCAACGTATTAGAAGAAACAGAACCAAACAACTTCTCAAACATGCTAACGCTTCATCGAGATATGCAACATATGAATATTACTTTAACAGAATTTAAAAGAGTGTTGAAATACAAAGTTTCGAAGAGCAACCTGTTAAAATAGAATGACTCGATTTCTCACACCAAGAGGGGGGGGTGAATTGGTGATGTATAAAAAATAAATCTATCAAAAACTTTTTCACCAAAAGAGATGCCTTTATACTTTTCTTGAAACGCAAGTTAAAAGATTTTCAATGCAGCGGCAATTTAATCGAATAAGTATAAAGTATAATTGATTGAATGTAAAAGAGTAGGGATAAGAAAAATCAAACGCTGAGTTTTTATACTGGTTCGACCAAGCCTACATCCAGTGTCCTTCCAACCATAGAAAGTCAATGCACTATAATGATCAAGGTTTTTACAACAAGGTTTTTATAGAGACCTCACGTCAAAAATATAAAACACCTCTCTAACCCTCTAATCAAAATATAGGCAGTATACAAACATATTAGTAGTAAGAATCCCCTCTCCTGCAGTCCAACCCCTTTGAGGCACCCTCAAAGTAAAGAATGCAACACGTCCTTCTTCTTTTAATCACAATGGGGAACTCAACCCAATCTTCAGCAGATTGTAGAACCTGATCTTGCAGTAGACACCCAAATGTGCAGATAGATCAGACTTTGAAATTGAGTAATCTTGCTCTTCAAGAAATTCTAAGTAGTTGATCACCACGGTCAAACTAGTTTCTTGGAGCTTTTCCTCTTTCTGTAAGAATCAAACTTTATGCAAAAGAATACGAAAATGTCAGAATCCTAAAAGTTCTTTACAAAAATCAAATTCGCGTCAATTTATAGATAAACTCATATCAGACGCAATATAACCGACTTTGCTACTAATGCAGTCGAATACACCAATTCAGTTATAACAATTAGTAGCAGTCAAAGCAATTAATTGAAGTCACAATTAATGCAGTCGAATAACATTTAATGATTGGTCAGCACATTTAAAAATATAGTCGTTGTGACAGTTATATCAAACATTAATAGATTTCAAAACACTAACAGACTTAATCGAATACATATCACATGCAATCGATTATGCAACAATGTTATGCATAGTTTTGAAAACTTTTCTCTTTAGAAAATCTCACAGCACACTTTGAAAAAAGTTTATGCAAAGACACGAGTTTTAATCGATTCAACAAATAATGTAATTGACTTAAAACTATTGTTTTGTCACACAATTAAAATTCAACATTTGTGCTTGTGGTTTTTCTCATAAAAAACACGTGTCATGCATTCATGTATGAAATCACATATATAACACAATGAAATGCAATGAACAACACAACAACAACACAATCATGTTCTCATATACGCATATAACATGTAAGCATAGAACATGTAACACATAATACACGTGTTATTAATTATGTGTTGTCATCATCAAAAACTCAGATATTACTGAGATTGTGGGTTCAACTAAACCAGTGCTCCCCCTATAAACAATCTCAACAATCTCCCCCTTTTTTGATGATGCACAACCATGCTTAATAATCAACCATGTTGCACAACTCAGTAGAGATTATTAACCTATTACCAATCAACATAATTCTCCCTCTTTGGGCATTACCAAAAAAGGTAAGCACAATGGTATAGATATGTAGATAATCAAGCATACAGAGATGCATCAGATGATAAAAATAATGATGCTCCCCGCGTCAAAGATATTCACATGAAATTAAGATTTTCTCCCCCTTAAATGAAGACATGTGAAATATATCTATGATACGCAATGCTCTCATTGTCATTATACATATTTCAATCTCAACATACAGATGCACAATGCAGTAATCAAAATATGTCAGAGCATTTATCAACATGTATTAACATTGTATCAGATCAGATATATCACAACAATAACATAGCAATACTGATTCAATCATACAACAGATTTTAGTCTCTTATTATCTCACATATTTTATGCAGCAGATAAGCATAGAGATATAAGAAGAAATAAACAATCAACAACAGGTATTGAAGAGCAAGATTGCTGAGTTCAATGTCTGATTTATCTACACATTTGAGTGTCTACTACAAGATCAGGTTCTACAATCTGCTGAAGATTGGGATGAGTTCCCTGTTGTGATTACAGGAAGAAGGACGTGATGCGTTCTTGACTTTCAGGGTGCCTCAAAGGGGTTGGACTGTAGGAGAGGGGATTCTTGCTGCTAGTCTGTATGTATACTGCCTATATTTTGATTAGAGGGTTAGACAGGTGTTTTATATTTTTGATGTGAGGCTTTATAAAACCCTTGTTGTAAAAGCCTTGATCATTATAGTGCATTGGCTTCCTGTGGTTGGAAGGACACTAGATGTAGGCTTGGCAGAACCAGTATAAAAACTCACTGTTTGATCTTTCTTATCCCTACTCTGTTACATTCAATCGATTATATTTTTTACGTATTCGATTAAATTTCCACTGCATTGAAAATCTTTTAACTTGCTTTTCAAGAAAGGTATAAAGGCGTCTCTTTTGGTGAAATTTTTTTTGAAAGTTTTAAATTTTATACTTCACCAATTCACCCCCTTCTTGGTGTGAGAAATTGAGCCATTCTATTTTAACAATTGGCACAAGAGCTGGTTTTCATCAAATATTTGAAAAACTAGTCGATTACGATTTTCATTCAATCAACTGATCCTGGAAAATGACTTTCAATTGTCAAACCTTTGGTGAAGGTTCATCCACAAATAGAGCACCACCATTTGCTGGAGAAAATTATGCTTTTTGGAAAATAAGGATGCAAATCTTTCTTGAATCCGTGGATAAAGGAGTTTGGGATGCAACTCTAAACAATCCATATGAACCCACTCAAATTGTGAATGGAAAAACTGTTTTGAAAAAATTTTCTAAGTGGACTCAGGATGAAAATCGTAGAGCACAATATGATGTGAAAGCTAGGAATGTAATTGCTTCTGCGCTAACAATGGATGAATTTTTTAGGATATCACAATGCAAGACTGCCAAGGAAATGTGGGAGGTTCTTGAGGTCACGCATGAAGGAACGGATGAAGTGAAAAGGGCCAGAAAGAACTCTCTTGTACAAGAGTATGAGTTGTTCAAAATGAAAGTGATAAAGAAGAAATCAACATAAAGATCCTGAAAAGCCTGAATAGAAGCTGGCAACCGAAAGTCACTGCAATATCCGAATCAAGAGACTTGACCAACATGAACATGGCTACGTTATTTGGAAAACTTAGAGAACATGAATTAGAGCTTGGAAGGATAAAGGAGGAATAAGAAATTGAAGAGAAGAAATCAATTGCTCTAAAGGCCACAAGCAAGAAAGCTATAAAGAACCTTGAACCTAAAACCGAATCAGATGCAGATGTACCAGGAAAGAAAATGATGAATATGATGGTGAGAAAATTTAACAGATTAATGAAGAATAAAAGTTCTGCAACTAACAATGTAGGTTATTCAAGAGGAGGAAAGAAGAGCTCAAGAAGCAACACTGTACAATGCTATGAATGTGGAAAGGATGGTCATATCAAGCCTGATTGTCCAGACTTGAAGAACAAGCATAAAGAATTCACCAAGTATCCTCAGGACAAGAACAGGAAGCAAAGAAAAGCTTATATTGCCTGGGAAAACAGTGATGGAGACTCTGCAAGTGATGATGATTACAGTACTGAAGAGGAGTCAAATTTGTGCTTCATGGCAGGCTCTGCACAATCTGATGATGACAGTGATAGTGAATTTGAAAATGAACCATTATAGGTCAAGTACCACATGCTATTGGATGCATTTCAGGATATATACATGCAGAAGCCATGCGAATTCAGTATATGGTGAATTGATTATCCTCTGAGACAAGAGACTATGAATACAAAATTGATAATCTAGTACAGGATAATGAAAATTGACAGTCAAGACCGAAATACAAGTTGTTGAGAAAGAATGTGGTAATTGTCCTGTACACATTGAGAAAATTGACTACCTAACCAGCACATTAGTCAAATATACTCAAGGCAAAGAAAATCTTGATGTTGTGTTAAGATCATCTGCAAGAGCTATCTACAGACAAGGTATTGGTTATAAGGCTAAAAGTAATAGGATAAACTCAAAGAAATTTATTGATCTCGGTAAACTTACTACTAATGCATGTTTTTACTGCAACACAATTGGTCATAATGTTAGAAACTACTATTTTAGAAATGTTGGTGTTCTAAAGGGAAAATACAAATGGGTTTCCAAGGAACAACCTCCTACCACTAATAAGACAGTAACCCAAGTACAAATGGGAACCAGGGTCAAAACCTTTTAACTGTTGTGTAGGAAAGGAGCAGTAGCTGCTGAAATAGTTTTCAACTCAAGGATGAACTACCATGATGATATAAAAAATTCTTGAGTCACTGATTGTGGTAACTGTAACAAAACTCTTTCATGCATCATAAGTATTTGTATGATTGATTGTAAAATGCTTGTTGCTGTGAACTTATCTGTTTGGATGAATTGAGTGAAATTGTGGTTATGTGACTTTTAATCGATTGCATTAAGTGTTAAGTCAAATATTTTGCGGTTATGTGTTTCTCTGTTTGTGGTAACACACTATTAACGCATTAAGTCGACTTTCTTTTTAATGAAACTGATTAATAGTCTTTGTTTTGGGCTTTATTTTCTTTCAAAACTTAAGTGGGCCTGATTGTATGTGATGCTTGTTTGCGCCCTCATACATATCAAACTTGTAAATATGTGTTAGCATTTAGTGTGTTCAGTTTGTGTAATCTTCATAACCCTATAACAGAAGAAGAGTGTTCAAGAGTTCAATATCATATGGCATCCTCTAATCGTCGCTCAGGAGAAAACAAAGGAAAAGTAGTGGAAACTACTAGAGATCCTGATCCCTTAGGCTGGATCAGTGATGATGAGACAAAAATAAGATTTCTAAATGGGAGAAACAAGATTGTAGTTTCCCCCGAGTATCTAAGCTTAAGTCTGTTCGAAAGAGAAGGCTTTATGTTTCCGGGATGGATGGAAACTCACGAACTCTCTACACTGATTCAAATGAAGGGTGACTAGTACCCTGATCTAGTTAGGGTGTTCTATCACAATTTGGAAATCGTGAATGGTGATATTCGGTCAAAGGTGAAAGGTGTGAGTATATGCATTGATAATAATGTATGGCAAGAAGTTGATGGACTAAAAGCTGAGGGAATATTCTCTCATTTACAAAACTCAGAAACAAATCGTTGGCTAAAGAAAAGAGATCTTTACAGAAGTTGGCTGAGATTTTCGGGAAAATACACTATTGAAAGACTATTTGTACATGAAGGCTTAAACATGGAAGAAAAGATAACAACATATCTTCTTGCATGGGTGATTCTTCCTGGAAGATTGCTGTAGGATAGAATGACCACAAAAGATGTTTATCTGTTACATGCTATTATGAATGATATTCCCACCAACTAGGTTGAGGTTTTAAAAGATCACATGACTGAAGCTGCCATAAGTCAATTACATTATATGCAGTTCTAGTCAGCAGGATATTAATTCTTCAAGGTGTGAATGTTAATGGAGAGTAGAAATGCTCATGTAACTACACAAATGTGGTTAACCGAAACACTGTTGCGTCTCTTGGGTTAGTAAAGACAATGAGAAAATGGTGCTTCAAAGGGGAACAAGATTTGGTCCATAGTTTAGGTAGCTCACCTACTGTAAATGAAGACAAAACCAACTTTCTTCCTAAAACTAATTTTGAGAGGTTTGTGGCTAGCTAGTTCAGAAATCTAAATGAAAGGGTGAAAAACCATGAGAGAAAACTTGACAATGCTCAACATCAGGAAGAAGATGTATCTTATGATAAAGACTCTAATAACTCTTCTGATTCGGAATAGGGCTCTGGGATTACACATCTTGAATCTTGTGTTTATGTTTTAAGTCTTTTAGTTCTTTAGTGTTCTAATTGTAATGTTTTAGTTTGTGTTGGTTGTATTGATGACTCTATAAGTCTGTTTTGTTTTGTTTTTATCTGATTGTACTTTTGATTTAATATCCATGAAATCAGAATTTATGGTTAAATAAATCTGTTATTGAATAAATCTGATAACCTGAAATCGATTACTATGTGCTTGTATGCGAATGAATTATTGATTACTGTTACTTTCATACATTTTCATACTCACACATTAATTCATGTATAACATTGATTCTAAAATGCTTGATCTGGAAAGACTTTGAAAATTATGTATTCATTATCCTCTACTAGATTATAAATTATGTATTCATAGTCTCTTCTCTAAGAGGATAATCGGTTCACCTTATACTGGAGTCGCATGGCTTCTACATGTATCTCTTGAAATGCATCCAACAGCATGTAGTACTTGACCTTTATTGGTTCATTCTCAAATTCACTATCACTATCATCATCAGAGTGTGTAGAGCCTGCCATGAAATATAAATTTGACTCCTCTTCAACGCTAAAATCATCTTCACTTGAAGAGTCTTAATTACTGTTTTCCCAGGCAATATATGCTTTCCTTTGCTTCCTATTCTTGTCCTGAGGATACTTGGTGAATTCTTTCTGTTTGTTCTTCAAGTCTAGACAGTCATGCTTGATATGACAATCCTTTCCACATTTATAACATTGTACAACATTGCTTCTTGAGCTCTTCTTTGCTCCTCTTGAAAAGTCTGCATTATTAGTTGCAGAATTTTTATTCTTCATGAATCTGTTAAATTTTCTCACCACCATATTCATGATTTCCTTTTCTAAAACTTCTGCATCTGATTCAACTTCAGGTTCAAGATTCTTTGCAGCTTTCTTGCTTGTGGCCTTTAGAGCAATTGATTTCTTTTCTTCAATTTCTTCTTCCTCCTTTAGACTTCCAAGCTCTAATTCATGTTCTTTGAGTTTTCCAAATAAGGTGGCCATGTTCATGCTGGTCAAGTCTCTTGATTCAGATATTGTAGTGACATTTGGCTGCCAGCTTCTGTTGAGGCTTTTCAGGATCTTTATGTTGATTTCTTCTTTATCAAATGCTTTCCAAGAGCCATGAGGTGATTGACTATGTGTGTGAATCCTTTTTGTACTTCATAGATAGTCTGTCCCGCTTTTATTCTGAATAGGTCATACTCTTGTATGAGAGAATTCTTTCTGGCCCTTTTCACTTCATCTGTTCCTTCATGTTTGACTTCAAGAACCTTCCACATTTCCTTAGCAGTTTTACATTGGGAAATCCTGAAAAATTCATCCATGGTTAGTGCAGAAGAAATAACATTTATAGCCTTAACATCATATTAAGCTCTACGGTTTTCATCTTGAGTCCACTCTGAAAAAAATTTCAAAACAACTTTTCCATTTAAAACATGAGTAGGCTCATATGGATCGTTTAGAGTTGCATCCCAAACTCCTTTATCCACCGATTCAAGAAATATTTGCATCCTTATTTTCCAAAAAGCATAATTTGTTCCAGCAAATAGTGGTGGTCTATTTTTCGAAGCACCTTTACCAAAGGTATGAGAATTCAAAGCCATTTTCCAAGATCAGTCGATTTAACGAAAATAGTAATCGACTAGTTTTTCAAATATTTTATGAAAATAAGCTCTGATACCAATTGTTAAAATAGAAAGGCTCAATTTCTCACACCAAGATGGGGAAGGGGTGATTGGTGAAGTATAAAAATAAAACTTCCAAAAACTTTTTCACCAAAAGAGATGCCTTTATAATTTTCTTGAAATGCAAGTTAAAAGATTTTGACTGCAGCGGAAATTTAACCGAATGAGTATAAAGTATAATCGATTGAATGTAATAGAATATGGATAAGAAAGATCAAACGCTGAGTTTTTATACTCGTTAGGCCAAGCCTACATCCAGTGTCCTTCCAACCACAGGAAGCCATTGCACTATAATGATCAAGGTTTTTACAACAAGGTTTTTATAGAGACCTCACATCAAAAGTATAAAACACCTCTCTAACCCTCTAATCAAAATATATGCAGTACATAAACAGACTAACAGTAAGAGTCCCCTCTCCTGCAGTCTAACCCTTTTGAGGCACTCTCAAAGTCAAGAACACAACACGTCCTTCTTCCTATAATCACAACAGGGAACTCAACACAATCTTCAGCAGATATTAGAACCTGATCGTGTAGTAGAAACCCAAATGTGCAGATAGACCAGATTTTGAAACTCAACAATCTTGCTCTTCAAGAAATTCTAAGTAGTTGATCACCACGGTCAAACTAGTTTCTTGGAGCCTTTCCTCTTTTTGTAAGAATCAAACTTTCTGCAAAAGGATATGAAAATGTCAGAATCCTAAAAGTTCTTTACAAAAATCAAATTCGCGTCAATTTATAGATAAACTCATATCAGACGCAATATAATCAACTTTGCTACTAATGCAGTCGAATACACCAATTCATTTATAGCAGTTAGTAGCAGTCAAAGCAATTAATTGAATTCACAATTAATGCAGTCGAATAGCATTTAATGCTTGGTCAACACATTTAAAAATATAGTCGTTGTAACAATTATATCAAGCATTAACAGATTTCAAAGCAGTAACAAACTTAATCAAATACATATCGCGTGCAATTGATTATGCAACAATGTTAAACATAGTTTTGAAAACATTTCTCTTTGAAAAATCTCGCAGCACACTTTGCAAAATGTTTGTGCAAAGACACGAGTTTTAATCGATTCAACCAATAATGTAATCGACTTGTGCTTTTTCTCATAAAAAAACATGTGTCATGCATTCATGTATAAAATTACATATATAACACAATGAAATGCAATGAACAACACAACACCAACACAATCATGTTCTCATATACGCATATAACATGTAAGCATAGAACATGTAACAAATAATACACATGTGTTATTAATTATGCGTTGTCATCATCAAAAACTCAGATATTACTGAGATTGTGGGTTCAACTAAACCAGTGCTCCCGCTATCAACAATCTCAACACAAGTGTTGAAAATAGAATGGCTTAGTTTTCAACACCAAGAGGGGGTGAATTGGTGAAATACAAGAACAATGTTTTCTTTAAATCTTTTTCGCGAAGTAGATGCCTTTAAAAGCTTTCTTGAAACGCAAGGAAAGAGACTTTGTAGTGTAGAAGAATATAGTCGAATCAGTAAAATATAAAGTCAATTGAATGTAATAGAGTAGGTATAGAAAGATCAAACGCTGAGTTTTTATACTGGTTCGATAAAGCCTACATCCACTGTCCTTCCTCCACAGCAAGCAAATGCACTATAATGATCAAGGTTTTCACAACAAGGCTTTTATAGAGACCTCCACGTCAAAAATATAAAACACCTCTCTAACTCTCTAATCAAAATATAGGCATACAACAAAAAGACCAGAAGCAAGAATCCCCTCTTTTGTTGTCTACTACCTTTGAGAAACCCCTCAAAGTAAAGAACGTCGCACGCTCTTCTTCCAGTAATCACAACAGGGAAATAACCCAATCTTCAGTACATTGTCAACTCTGATCTTTTAGTAAACACCTCACTGTGCTCTTTCAAAGCACAACAATCTTGCTCTTCAAGAAATCACAAGAGATGATCACCACGGTCTTCTTCTTTGATTCTTGGAGCTTTTCCACGTTTTGTAAGATAGCACTACTTTGTAATGAATATGAAAATGTTAGAATTCACAAAAGTTCTTACAAAATTCAAATTCGCGTCAATATATAGATAAACACATCTAAGACGCATTTTAGACGACTTAGCTACTAATGCAGTCGAATATCACAATTCAGTTAAAACAGTTAGCAATAATCAATGTAGTTAATTGAATTACAATTAATGCAGTCGAATCACAATAAATGTTTGGTCAACATATTTAAAAATATAGTCGTTGTAACATTTAATACAAGCATTAACAGAATTTCAAAACTGTAACAGACTTAGTCGAATGGCTTCCGCACATAGTCGACTTTTTAACAGTTAACAACATAGTTTTGAAAAACTTTCTCTTCAAAAATTCTCACAGCACACTTTGAAAATGTGTGTGCAAAGTCACGTGTTTTAATCGACTTACTTCATAATAAAGTCGACTTAAAACTGCTGTTTTGCCACATATTATAAGTTCAACAAAAGTGCATGTGGTTTTTCTTTTCCAAAACAATTTTCATGCAATCACAGATTAAATCTTACATATAACATAGTGAATTGTAATGATCAACACAACACAAACATGTTGTCATATATTCATAATCATGAAAGTAATGAACATGTAACACATAAACACATGAGTTATTAATTATGTGTTGTCATCATCAAAAAATCATAAACTCTGAGATTGTAGGTTCAGCTAAACCAGTGCTCCCCCTATCAACAATCTCAACAATCGCCCCCTTTTTTTATGATGCACAACCATGATTAATAAACAACAATGTTGTACAAATCAAATCATATTATATCAAAATGTATCAGAGCAAATGATCAAAATGTATCAGAGCAAATGTTGAAATATTCTCATTTTTTATTCAAAGCAAAAAAACATATCAATTCATATCAGAGTATATCAGAGCTCAAAATGAATATTAGAACCTTCTCCTAGCATTAAACAAAATGTATATCAGAACATTCTCCCAGCATTCTCCCCCTTTTGTGCATTAGCAAAAAAGGTATGCAAATAGGTATTGATATTCAGATAATAAATTATTTGAGAGATGTATCAGTAAATCATGTTAATCAAACAAACAAAGATGCTCCCCCTATCACAGATAATCACATGTTAAATATATATTCTCCCCCTTAAATATAGGCATGTGAAATATCTAAAAAATATGTAATGCTCCCTCTGTCATTATGCACGTTTTATATTCAAAACCCAGATGCATAATGCAGTATGCACAGATTATATCAGAGCATATATGAGCATATAACGGTGTTGTATCAGTTCATAAATGATGCAAACACATTAATGCAACAATGATACAATATCATTCAACAATCTCAATATAACCTCTCAAACATTTTAATCAATTATAACACAAAGATATATTGAATATGAAACAATCAACAATATATGATCAATAATCAAAATAACCGAATTCCAAATCATGGAATTTATAACCCCTATTAAACAGTAGTCGATTGATCCACAGTTTCAATCGATTTCATTTCTTTCCATTTGAGTTTATCTCCAATTATTCATCCAGAAGGAATGTTCTTGCAAAACCTTTCAAGATCCTTTCTAGATCAAGCATTTTATAATCATTATAATGCAAGAATTAATACAGGTATAATTTGTGTGTGTAAATGTATGAATGTAATGATAAACATTAAAGCAATCAACTTCATACATAACATAATCGACTTTAAGCAATACTGATTGAATTTAAGCAAAATATCTGATTTCATTAATTCTTGAAAGATATTACAATCAGATTAACCAAAAGATAATGGCTTATAAAGCCTACTACAAAGGAAACACTTAAAATTTAAAGCAAACAAACTAAAAGAAACAAACAAAACACATGATACTAAACTGTAAACACAAGATCCATAGTCTGTTTCAGATGACTCCATAGAATTTTCTTCACTGGTCTCGTCATCTTTATCCATTGATTCTTCTGTCGATGTAGACCTTTCCACATAATTCTCTATAATTTCATCCACCTTATCATTCATTTTCATAAGATATTTCTTCATCAGGTTAGCTCTTTTGGAGACCTTCTCAAAACAATTTACCACACACTTTTCAAATTCAGACATAGGAGATGGTAATATTTGTTCACTGTCAGAGTCAGGTAATTCATCTTGATTTTTGGTTGAGTCTTGTATATCACTGAAAATCCAACCTAAAACAGTTTTCTTCAGACCAATACATGTTAGTATTGCCTTACCAATTTGATTAGCTTTGTCTCAAGTGACCTTGATTTCACTAGTGAGATTAATGCAACTGAGAGACACTATTTTGCTAATGAACACTCCATAGGGTAGTTTATACCAGTCATTTACACCAACATCAATGATATGCCACTTGAAAACAGCTATCCAGTTTGTTGGTATTCTGAACATTATATAATTCAGCAGATATATATCCTCTGAAGTTAATTTTTCCTAACTAGATCTTCCAGGTAGCAAAACATGACCAATGATGAATGCAATTATTTTCTCTTCTTTGTCCAGATACTTGTGTAGAAATCCTTTTTCCTTCTTATATCTTCCTGGATACCTCATGCAGTCTTTGAACATTTGCGTCATCCTAGTCCATCTGTTTTGTAAGCAATCAGGTAGATGTGACATGCGTCCTTCAGTTTTTAGATTGGCAACTTGTAACCAGGTATCATTGTTGATAACAATGTCTACACCTTTTACTCTTGAGTGGATATCCTCGTTAAAGACTTTCAGATTGTTATAAAACAATTTACCAGATTCGGGTAGCAGTCACCCTTCATTTCAACAAACGTGAGTAAACCTTGATGATGGAGTTTTTCTAGAAATGTGAAGCCTTCAGTTCTGAAAGAGATAGCTCAATTGATTTGTGTGGAACCACTTCCTTGATATTCTTCCAACATATATATCTTTCTCTAGCATTGCTGTCACTGATCCACCCTGAAGGACTTGCATTTCTTTCGGATGGAGGAACACACTTGGTATGCTTAGATGAGGATGATGATGTCATTTTTCACAAAATTCACAGAACACCTTTCGTAGAAGTTTCTAGGGTTTTGAGTATCACAACTATAGAGACATGTGTTTTTGGCGCGAACCAAGATATAAATACACTTCAAGTCAATTTAAACTTTCAAAAACAAAGAAAGCCCAAAACAGAGATATCGAGTCGAATTCATTAATTGTAAAGTTGACTTCTGTATGACAAAAGCTTTTCACAAAATAGAAACACACATACAACAACATAATTGACTATACACTTAATCCAATCGATTAAAATTCGTAAAAATGGATTTTCACAGAAAACAATCTCATTCAATCAATCAACAATCATACATTCATCAAACAGTCATTCAAACAAATATCATGCATGATGTCGTGTGGTAATAATCGTTACCACTTGTAGATACTCAAGAACTTTGATTTCATCAACTTAGCTCATCCTTGAGTTGTGCACTACTACAGCAGCCTCTGCTATCCTGCAAAACAATTTAAATTTTTCGATGCTGGTACCCATTTGAATTTGGGTCCTTGCTTGTCAGCTGCAGAAAGTTTTTCCTTGGGAACCCATTTGTATTTTCCCTTTGGAACACCAAAATTTCTAAAATAGCAGTTTCTTACTGTGTGACCAAGTGCATTGCAGTAAAAGCATGCATTAGTAGTAGGTTTACTCAGATCAATAAATTTCTTTGAGTTTATCCTATTACTTTTAGCCTTATAACCAATACCTTGTCTGTAGATAGCTCTTCCAGATGATCTCAACACAGCATCAAGATTTTCTTTGCCTTGAGTGAATTTTGCCAATGTGCTGGTTAAGTACTCAATTTTCTCAAAACATGTAGAGGACAGTTATCACACTCTTTCTTAACAATTTGTACTTCGGTCTTTACTGTCTCTGTAGATTTCAGAGCTTCTTCAAGATCTTTTTCAAGATTTTCATTATCCTGCACAAGATTATCAATTCTGTATTCATAATCTCTTCTCTCAGATGATAATCGATTCACTTTGTACTGATGTCGCATGGCCTCTGCATGAATTTCCTGAAATGCATCCAGTAGCATGTAGTACTTGACTTCTATTGGTTCATTTTCGAATTCACGATCATTATCATCGTCTGATTGTGTAGAGCCTGCCATGAAGCATAGATTTGACTCCTCTTCAGCACTATTGTCATCATCACTTGAAGAGTTTTCATCATTGTTTTCCCAAGCAATGTAAGCTTTCCTCTACTTCCTGTTCTTGTCCTGAGGATACTTGGAGAATTCTTTCTGCTTATTCTTCAAGTCTGGATAGTCAGGCTTGATATGACCATCCTTTACACATTCATAGCATTGAACAGCGTTGCTTCTTGAACTCTTCTTTCCTCCTCTTGAGAAACTTGCATTGTTAGTTGCAGAATTTTTATTTTTCATGAATTTGCTAAATTCTCTTCCCATCATATTCATCATTTCTTTTTCTGGTATATCTACATCTGATTCAGTTTCAGGTTCATGAATCTTTGTAGCTTTCTTGCTTGTGACTTTTAGCGCAATCGATTTCTTCTCTTCAATTTCTTCTTCCTCCTTTAGCCTTCCAATATCTTGAGATTGATCTCTTCTTTGTCAAACACTTTTCCTATAGCCATCAGGTGGTTGACTATGTGAGTAAATCTTTTTTGTACTTCATATATAGTCTCTCCAGCCTTCATCCA